>NC_089844.1:73006455-73328687 GCF_035609145.1 Eleutherodactylus coqui | reverse complement strand
AACATATTTAGCCCATTTTTACTTGGATCTGCTGCACTTCCACCTGATGGCAGACTCAGGGAGCCAAGTGGACCTTTGCAAAAAGTAATTAAGTACCTCTCTCCTATAGAAGAGCCTATGGAAAAAAAACAGTAGGATTACTTCACAGTTCGGGTACATGCACACGAACGTTTAGGAAGTTGCATCCGAAATTCCAGAAAAACTGGAAGTGCTAGTTCTGACATATGCCATTCCCGGACGGCAGTAAACAGGCCTCATTAACTATAAAAATGTAGAATTCGATACCAATTTAAAGTCTTCTGTGCTTTCAGTTTTCAATAATATTTTTGTAAAAATCAAATGTAAAGAAACAAAAGAAACAGAGATAGAGAGGAGAAAGAGCCACAGATATGTAATATTCTAGTCACATTCAGTACTGTGTAAAAGTTTTTGGTGGGTATGGAAAAAAATGCTAAAAAAGTTAGGTTTTTTTCCCAAAAATAGAAGGCGTCTACAAATTTATTCTGCAGTAGGACAACAAACTCAAAAATACAGCCAATGTCATTGGCAACCATCTCTAGAGTAAAGAAGAACAGGGAGTCTTAGAACTGATGATGCGGCCCCACAGAGCCCTGATCTCATCATCATCCAGTCTGTCTGGGATTACATGAAGAGACAGAAGGATTTGAGCAAGTCTATATCCACAGAGGATCTGTGGTTAGTTCTGCAAGATGTCTGGAACAACCTCCCTGCCGAGTTCCTACAAATACTGTAAGCAAGTGTATCTAGAAGAACTGATGCTACTCCGAAGGCAAAGGGCGGTCACACCAAATATTGATTTTAGATTTCTCTTTTGTTCATTCGCTTTGCATTTTGTTAATTGACCTAAAAAAAACATTAACACTTTTATTTTTTAAAGCATTGTTACTTTGTAGCATTTTTTCTACACCTGCCTAAAACTTTTACACAGTGATATAAATGTATAAAGTTGTATGTAACATTTCTAGTACAAAACAAAAAGATTGAATAATCTTCTCTGAATTGTGAGGTGGATGTAAACTTGCTGCTCGTGTTTTTGTTTTCCTTTTTTGCTTGGCTGGAGATTTCATATGGGAAAGATTATAATGTTTTCTTTTGTGAATCAGTTTTGTATTCCCATTATACAGACATGAGCCTGTTTCTAGCAGTAGACAAGGACAGGCTCATGTATTTATTATGCAGAGAAGACATTTATTCTTTAGAAACTGGACCTTAAAAGATACTAAATGATTAATAGTGGATTGAAGTTAGGTTCTTGATGGAGGGTTAAAATATAGAATTGATGTCCCCTTTCCTCTCTACTAACTTACTAATATATGTATAGCAGAGGTGTAGCTAAAGGCTTGTGAGCCCGGATGCAAAAGTTCAGCATGGAGACCCTCCCACAACTTTCCTTTGTATTGTTGGGTCTCTTAAGGAGCCCATCGTTGCTACACCAGCAGGCGGGGGCATTGCTAGAATCTTAAAAGATTAGGCAGAGGCTAAATGTAGGGGGCTCTAATGCAAAATTTGTAACATGGCCCCCTAACCATCCATATGCCATCTATAATACTAGTGTTTCCTTATGTGTTAGAGAGGCCTTTGGGCCCCATAAGGCTCCAGGGCCCAGGAGCGACTGCTACCTCTGCACCCCCTGTAGCTACACCCCTGATGTAGAGGTTGTCTCAATTTAAAGTTAATGAAAGGTGCCAAGGATGGAACAGTAGATTTTCCCCGTTAGGCTCCTAAATAGGCAAAATACCAGGCTATGAGAAATGTGATGCTTTTTAGTGTGTAAATACCGTATATACCGGCGTATAAGACGACTTTTGAACCCCGAAAAATCTGCTCTGCAGTCGGGGGTCGTCTTATGCGCCGGTAATACAAAAAAAAAAAGTGTAAAAAAAATAAATCATTACTCACCTCCCCTGGCGTTCTGTCGCGCTCCGGCAGGATGTCGCTCGCTCCTCGTCCCCGGCGCAGCATTGCTTTCTGAATGCGGGGCTTGAAATCCCCGCTTCCAGAAAGCTAATACACACGCCGTCAGCCGGTACAGCTATTCAATGACAGCATTGAATGGCTGTGATTGGCTGAAGGCGCACATTGCTTCAGCCAATCACACCCATTCAATGATGTCATTGAATAGTGTGATTGGCTGAAGCCACGTGCGCCTTCAGCCAATCACAGCCATTCTGTAACTGGCTGACGGCGTGTGTATTAGCTTTCTGGAGGCGGGGATTTCAAGCCCCGCATTCAGAAAGCAATGCTGCGCCGGGGACGAGGAGCGAGCGACATCCTGCCGGAGCGCGACAGAACGCCGGGGGAGGTGAGTACAGATTTTTTTTTTCTCCATTGTAATACCGGCGTATAAGGTGACAGTTGGGGGGTCGTCTTATACGCCCCGTCGCCTTATACGCCGGTATATACGGTATGTGATTTACTTTGTATAAAACTAATACAAAACTGGTGCATTGTGTTTTCTTGCTGTAAATTGCCTTGTGAGGATAGTTTATAGAGCAATTTAAAGCAATCTACTATATAACAAGTTTAAGGACCTGTGTTATCTACTGCTAAGTCATAGGGGGCTACAGACTAACAAATTATTTATAAAGAACAGCTTTATATGTACTTTAAATTAAACAACATCCCTTCAATAGGACTGCCTATAATAAAATAACAAACTGAGCTATACTTGCTCCTCTGCCACTGGGATCCAGCACTGCAGCCTCGCTGTGGTCCCGGCATTTGTTGTGACAGTTGACATTACTGGAAGTCAGATGACTGCTGCGGCATCCTCATTCATTCTCCTGGCATCGACGCTGCAGCAGTCACCTGATCCTGGTGATATCGGGTCAGCTGTCACAGCAAACACTAGAATCACAGCGAGGCTGCAGCGCAGAACCACAGCGATGATGGGGGGGTAAGTACAGTTCACATCATTATTTTACTACAGGCAGCCCTATTGAAGGAATGTTGTCCGGTAACCAGACAAACCCATTAAAAGCATCATACCGGGCAAAACGGAAGCCTTATTCCACAATATCCCCTCACACTCACAAAAGCTCATTGAACTAAATTTTGGATTTAATGCATGCCAACATCATATCACATATCTCGGTATCAAACTCACCCCCAAACTAGACACCTTATACAAAAAGAACTACCCCCCCCTGTTCGCAGAGTTGAAAGCAGACTTAAAGAAATGGAACCACCCCTCCATTTCATGGATAGGGCGCATCAACTCTATTAAAATGAACGTTCTGCCCCGTCTACTATACTTATTCAGATGCCTCCCCATTGGAATCCCCCCTAAAGATTTACAAGAAATGCAAAAGGCCATATTTCAATTTATTTGGAGGAACAAATGACCCAGAATCAAACAGAAGGTAATGCACTATCACAAGAGAACCGGAGGCCTATCAGTACCCAACCTGAAAAAATATTATATAGCAGCGCAACTATCACAAATCCCCCTAATGTTCGCCGGCAGGAAAAGACCCCTGTGGGCAGAGGTGGAAACTGCCCTTCTGGCCCCTTTGGACCTAGGTATCATATTCTGGGATAAAAACTGGAAACCCACAAACATACAACACCTAGCCCCACTAACCCACCACCAATTTTTGATTTGGAGAAGGAACAGATTTAAATATGCCATGATGTCTCCCATCCCACAACTACTACCGGTGATCCCCAATCAGGCGTTTCCCCTTAGCCTACAAGAACAAAATTACCAATGGTGGTGAGCCAAACACATCACGACCCTACACCAGTTCATGCCCTGTGGGAAACTACTATCTATGCAACAACTGATAGATAAATACACAGTCCCAGAAAACCTTTGGTTTGAACTAAGGCAAATATACAGCTTCCTAAGCTCCCTACTGAACACTACTAATCCGCCAACCGCCTCTACACCTTTCGAGAGAACCTGCTTACGGTCACCACTTCAATTGGGCGTAATATCTACACTCTACACTTCCATGAATAAACCCCCAGAAGGCACAAAACTCCCCTTTATGACACGCTGGGAGTCAGATCTGGGTGTTACCCTCTCTCTACCACGATGGCATCACTGCTGCACATCCGCAGCAAAAGGCAGTCATCAAGTAACCTTAGCAGAAACCGCAGTAAAAATACTCCATAGAGCATACCTAGTCCCCACAACGATCAATAAGTACTCCCCTACCACCTCCCCGAACTGCTTCAGGGGATGCAATAACCTAGGTACAATCCTACATACATGGTGGACCTGCCCCATAGTGGCCCCCCTCTGGAGAAGAGTAACCAACCTCATATCCAGAGTACTGGGTAAGACGTTCCCCCTCACTCCATCTGTATGCCTCCTGGCGGACAAACCCATGGGATACAATAACCAACAACACAAACTAGCATAGCAGATCTGTATGGCAACCAAAATCTACATCGCATTCCAATGGATGAAACCCACCCTTCATATAGAACCAATCATAACTAGAACATCAAGAATGATGCTTTATGAAAAACTGTCAGCCATGAGGGATGACAAAATGGACCTATTTCTCAAGACCTGGACGCCCTGGGCCGTCTCATTAGATATACCAGGCTTAACCAGACCCCTTAGTTCATAAGCTACTAAACCGATAGAAGTACAACTAAAGACTGACTACTGGAGGGGGGAAGGATGTGGAAAGGAGGAGGGGGCGGGGGAGAGGGAAATCAAAGGCAACACACAACACACAATGGTGGAATTAAAGGACATAGAAGAGGAGAAAAACTTGAACACCTAAACCAGTCCATTGTCTACATTAAGAACATGGTGGAATCCGAACAGGAAAAAAATAAATAAATAAAAATAAAAATGTTATGTTATTGTTATATGCTTTTCAACATTATGGCACCCCCTGCGTGGGGACTCAAATAAGCTTAATGCAAATGTTATCCGACACTTCAATAAAAACTTTTGGAACTAAAAGCATCATACCAATACTATTTTAATTTCCAATTGGTAATATTAGGAATGGAGTCCTATTCAGGTAACTTCTATAATACAAAACATCATAAGCATCAATACAGAGTAGGTGACATTTCACTAAATAAGGGCCCTTATGGGCCATGGAAATACATATACATGCTGTTGCCACACTTGTTGCTGATCCCCATAAGTCGGAGTTTTAGCAAAAAGTCTTGAAAAAATTAATATTTAATGCAAGTTTTTATGTTAATTCAGAAGTCTGCACTACTGCATTAGCTTCTGAAAAGCAGCACTCCAACAACGAAAAAATATTTTTGGGCTTCTAATGTTAATGCACCAGAAATATTCTAGCAGTATAATTTGTTTAATCTCAGCTAAATTTCTTCCATTTCATTTCATTATGGGCAACTGTGTCTTATCATCTTAGTCTGACTACCTGTCCAGAGTATGCTCTCCTGCGTAGGTAGGAGGTCAGTCTTCCCTGTGGGGCTAATTTCTTGTGGACTGCAGGATTATAGCATTATCAAATCCTTCCATGCAGCTCTCAGACACCTCTCCAACCCACTAAGCTTCACCTTCCTTGTCCCTTTGTATGCAACCCTCAACATATAGAGTCCACACAATGATTAGCTACAGAGTTGTAACCCCCTCCGGACTAATACCGCCTGTTTATACTATCTGTTTGCACTGTCTGCAGATGTAGCTTCACACTGCTCTTCCCTGACTCCTGCTTGTAAGAAACCTATCAGAAGCAGGAGATAGGTGAGCACAGGATGAGGGTGCATCACATAGGAATACACTGAGACTCTAGCTGTTTTCCAGCATTAACAAAATGGAAGATCTATCATCAAGATAGGACCTTAATAACTGATCGGCAGTGGTCTGCCTCTCAGGATCCCTGCCAACCAGCCGTTTGCCAGGCCGTGGTCACAGTGTATGGAGCAGGAAGCAGATATAGCTCCATACATTGTGCAGCGGCCTAGGCACAGCTCCCATTGAAGTGGATCCTCCAGGGCATGAGGCCCTCATTGTAGATCCTCTTCACTCTAGATTTGAAGGGGTTTTCATTAAAAGTCGAAATATTTCCATTGAATTCCATTTCATTCTGTTCCATTGCATTTCCATTTTTCAAATAAAACGGAAAAGAAACAGGATGGAATTAAACAGAAATATTTCAATTTTTAATGAAAACTAGAGATGAGTGAACATACTCTGCTGAGCTTGATGCTCGTTCAAGTATTAGCATACTCGATGGTGCTCGTTACTCGAACGAGCATCATGCCGTGTTCGACCCCGCCCCAGTTTTTGGCTCCCCCCGCTGTGACGTGCCTATTTTGCCCCACACCCCCCCGCCACTACGCAGTGCGTGTGTCAACGGCAAATTTTTTGGCTGGCTCGCAGGGGAGAGGGAGAGAGAAAACCCAAAAAAAAAAAAAAAGCTTGGCACCCGGCGGCCCACATGCAAAAATGCTCCAGTCTCCCATTGTAGTCAATGGGGTTCGTTACTTGAGTAGAGCTCTCGAATTTTACGAAAAGCTCGACTCAAATAACGAGGACCCGAGCATTTGGGTGCTCGCTCATCTCTAATAAAAACCCATTGAAATCAATGAGGAACAAAACGGAGCTGTTTAATTCCGTTTTTATTTCCATTCCTCTGCCCCTCTAGTGGAACAGAGAAACAGAAATGATTAACTGACCATAACGCCTGTGTAAACGAGCCCTTATTACTTTAATTTCACCTCAATAGACCACTCTCCTGTAATATGACATTGATTTATGTACTTATATAGATATTAATAAATAGCTACATTATTATAAATATTGATTTAGTATATAATACATAAATACACACACAAAATACACACTGAAATATCTTTCCAAAATGATATTTTTTTTCTATTTTTCTTGCTATAGCTGCAATTTTCGGCCTATACCTTTTATGATTTGCATTTGGCATTCGATTGAAGGTGAATACAAATGAGACAGTACAATTGTGCTTGGGAGAGGCAGGGAATCACCATCCTGGAAATTCAGCCTTTTGAAAGAATATTACCATAGTGAAACATGTTTTCAAGGGAGGCATTTAATCGCTATGACAGAGATCTGAATTCAAAAGCAAGTAATCAGTTTCAAAGGTCAGTCACTAAGTTAGCCGCACAGCATAGGTCTGTATTTTTGCTAAGAAACTAGACATCAAAAACCTTCCTCCATTTCCACAAAAAAAAAGCTTTACACAAGGCTTAACTCAGTAGTAAAATTGAGCCCATACAATTTAAAGCAATTTGAAATAATTAGTAAAATAACCCCGGCTCCTAACGAGGTATTCTTCTCCTCTCCAGGGCTAGCTAGTGTTTGTGCCCATGGGCTGGGATATTTAGGCCAGGGAATTTTAATGCTTGTATTACATGTGGATTTTCCGCTTAGCTGGTTTCCATATCATTTGAAATTTGTCTATCATGTTTCATGATGGAAAAAAAGGAAAAAAAGTGACATTTTAAAAGTGTTGAATGCATTGTCATCAACTTAAAATACCGGCGAAACATGTGAGACGAGCATGAGATTGAAGAAAAGGGTATTTTGAATAAATACACTTTGGATCACACTGAGAATATGAATGATTTCAGCGTATTGTATGGTAAACGTATCTTGAAAGATTTCTCTTTTTTTTGTTTTTTGGTATAAGAGAAACTGACTATTTTTTTGCCATACTACATCAATAGGAACAATTAACAAATAGCTATAATTTCTAGGAAGAATTAAAGAGCTGTTCCAACAGCTTTTGCCAATATTACACCGTTGCCTACTGATCATAATAAAATGTTTGATTCGAAAAGCAAATAGAGAATGTGTTCATCTCGCCGTTTAGATTCACCTTTTCCCACAATTCCATGCAGAACTCTCATAAGAAATTTTAGCTAAAAAATTGCTTTAATTCAGACACAGTGATAGGTTGCCATGTATTAGTGGCTCACTGCTGGTCCTGGCGCATCTTCTCTATTGAACCAAAAAGGGGGTTGGTATAATGCTGCCATTAAGGGAGGAAATTTTGGCCAGCAAATGCTCATTCCCAACCAGACTGCGCTGGCTAGTCTGGCTAGCAACACCTAGGGCTTGCGGGTGTTTACCCTTTAACCCCTCAAAGCGGGATATGGTCTTTGGTTGCAACCCCAGAGTAGCTGCTGGTTGGTGGACCGAACAGGCAACGGTGGGCATATTCATGTTTTTCCCAGTTTGTAAAGCATTGAGGAATACATTGGCACTATATAAAGATTATTACTACTATATTTATCCTTGCATTCCCAACATGCTTAGAGCATGGAAGACAAAGAAACCAGGACTGTAGTACTGGGCAGTGACTGCCGCCAGCTATATCCCTCCCACTCCTGGCTGGCTGTATTCCGCCGCTACCCAGTCCTAGTTTCTATGTATTCCAATCTCCGAGCATGGTTGAAATGCATTGCTGAATATTCCCAGAGTCAAATAAGCCAGGGGTCATTTAGCGGGAAGTCAGAGGAACATAAGAGCCAAAGGATAAAGAAGATTTAGAGTCAGGTATAGAACAGGGTCAGAACTAGGAGGACTACAGGGATATAAGGTGGCAGACAAATGGGTAGTCAGACAGGCAAGCCAAGATCAGAATTCAGGAGTCAGAACAGACGTAATACAGGAGGGGAAATCAGGTTCAGGTAATTAGACAGAAATAAGAGTAGAACACACAGGCAGGAATAAAACACAAAATATATAAGTTCCCTAGTGCTACCACTGGGATAAAAGTGATGATGCCTTGCACAAAGGCAATGTTTGGTCATAACAGTTGTCTAGTTAGGGCAACTCTTGTCCTTATCTCCTGCTTGGCTCTTCATCTGTTAACCAGAACAGAGTCACCATATACAGCAGATTCTGCTTTGGAGTGCAATCATGTATTACATTTAATTGGGCATTATATTTCTCTTATAGTAGTACTGGTGGAAAAATCTATGATCACCTACAGTGTACTATGGTGATAACAGTATTATTGCCTGGGGCTTCAGCAGATGATTAACATATCCACATTTGGGGAAGGGGTTGTAGACAAAATATTAGATTCCTTTGGTCTTGTCAGTAGTAATCTAATGTATTACAGTCAGACTGAAAATGGCCATTCTCAGGTATCTATAGAAGGATTATCTATAAAACTGCTTATCTCATGGAAATACATTTCTCAATTAGCTTGAAAAATTCCATCCTGCTTATTTACTTTTTCCAACAAAAAATGTGGATGAGGAGGTCTAAAGGCCCCACCAACTCTGGATTGTTGGTGGATCCCACTGAAAACAATACCATGTCTATGGTTGATTTAAACACAGAAGGACTCAAAGTAAAGTATAATTATTATTAGAATAAACTCATGAAAAAAGAATTAAAGTAGAAAATAAGGATAAAAAGGCAAAAACTGCTTCAGGTTTTAAAATATGTGTGAAAAATAGCAACAGATTTTTAATCTAATCAAGTTGAAAAGTATTTTTATTATCTTGGTACAATGTATTGAAACAAACTATTTGGTAAAAAAGTAATAGTAACTTAAAGGGGTTGTCTCGCGGCAAACCTCAAAATTTTACCTTACCCCATTCCCCCTGTCACCCCCCTGGCATAAAATAGCAAAGTAAAGCGTTTTTTAAGCCGCTTGCTACTTACCGATCCGACGAAATAAGGACTTTAAAAAATCTTCTCCCAAGATGGCCACCGGTCCTTTCCCAGGGATGCACTGCGGTTTTCTCCCAAGGTGCACCGCGGGTCTTCTCCCATGGTGCACCATGGGCTCTGTGCGTTCCATTGCCGATTCCAGCCTCCTGATTGGCTGGAATCGGCACACGTGACGGGGCGGAGCTACGCGATGATGCGTAGAAGGGGCGGAGCCAGAACGCCACTCGTGCCTGGACCGAGCAGAAGGGGAGAAGACCGCACAGTGCAAGTGCGTCTAAAAAAGCAAGAAGACATCAGAATTAGACGGATCCATGGCGACGGGGACGCTAGCAACGGAGCAGGTAAGTGAATAACTTCTGTATGGCCAATATTTAATGCACGATGTACATTACAAAGTGCATTAATATGGCCATACAGAAGTGTATAACCCCACTTTCTGTGGCGAGACAACCCCTTTAATGTGAAATCGTTCATATGCTGCGAAGCAAACCTTCTCACTTACTTCTAGCCTTGTAGAGATATGGTCAGGTAGTTTCTGTCCATAAGTTTGAAGGAGGTCTGCTGTAGACCTAAGATATCTAAAATGCTCCTCAGTGGACAGTCTATCCCGAATTGCCATCAGATAACCCATAGTTTCTACAAGCACAACATAGTCTTCACCCTTCTCTTTCTTGGACAAGCCTTTCTTGGTATGTTGAATAAATTCATCAAGTTCATTGACACTAAGCATGAAATGTAGAAAAAAGAAATCCATATCATTTTCAGTTTAGCAAAGAAAGGTAGACCTAGAATTTAAACAAGGTAACTGCAAATTTAGCATTAATGCAATAAAGGCTACCATTGAAGGGGCCTTCCGGTAAATATAAACTTTTTGAGCAACTTGTGCTTATATGAAGAAACACTTGGAGTACTCGCTCCAGGCCCCATGTTCCCCCTTATTCTCCTTATACAGGGAGGGCCGCAGGTGCTGCTTGCTCTCCAGCAGTCTCCAAGGGGCCTCGTGATATGCATGATCATCATGTCCTGGTGGTTCCGAACCATTTTTTCTTGCCCTATTTCTCTGTGTGACAATGGTGAGTCTAACTGAGAAATAATCAGCAAGTAATAATGTAATTATGTGAGAACAGGTTAGGGAATATCTGTTTGTCTGTCTAGTGGCTGCAATCAGGGGGTAAAAGAACTAATGAAGCCTGATGTAATCTGGCTACACATTGCCCTCCTCCTCCCATTAAGACAGATTACATGGTGTTTTGCTTTCATCTCTTGCCCCCACCCCTGGAATGCAGCATGTATGTGGGGCTTTGCTTCCACGTTCCCCCTCCCCCGTGTGACATGGCTGCACTTGGGGTGGGGACGGGGGTGGGTAAGGAGTTGGAAGCAAAAACCCAGTCTAAAGTAAACCATTACATTGCAGATGGGATGTTTCTCCAGACCTAGAAATTAACTGGAAATTTTGCATTAATACGGGCTATCATTGAAACGACCTTCCAGGAAATATAAACTTTTTAAACAACTTGTGCTTATATGATAGTCAATGTGATAATTAGCAAAACTGTTATTTATTTTATTTACCTAAAATTAAACAGATATGCCTGCACCTAACACTAAGTGACTGTTTACTGTGTTTTAATTACTGAAATCACATCTCCACTACTCAGAACTGCTGTAGTGTCCTCTATGATTATGTCATGCCTTTGTGTGTTACAAACAGTAGAAAAGCAAAGTTTACAGTTCTCTGCACAGTCTATAGAACACAGCACAGCAGCCAGGCTCCTTCCACCAGTCCAGAGAGATTTGAGAATCATATATATGGGGAAAATACAGGATATAAGTCATGTAATGGCTAGAAATAGTGTTATTTCTCATGTACACACTAGAGCTTATTCTGAAAAGTGATTTGAAAAATTTGGTACACTTTAACCCTTTGCAATCCAATTTTGGATTCAGGGTTTCCTAGGGGGGGCTTTCTTTTTCTGCTATTATACAATGTCGCCATCTGCTGGCTAGAGCCAGTACTGCGGTATGGGACATGCTGGAGAGGCCCCCGACAACAAAGCGGCCAGTAATACAGTAAGAATACCCTGCTGGACGTCTTCCAACATTGGAGCTGTGCAGCCTTCAATCAGAATGTCTTCAGACGTCAGATTGGAAAGGGTTAAACTCTATGGCTTTAAAATGTAAAAAACAAAGCAACTTTTTAGTATACGCACTTTAAAAATTCTTCTTTTAAGTGTCTTCAATTCCCACTACTGGATGTTTCCTGTACATGATATCACCTGACCATGGCAGTTAATCACAACCTACTGCATAGGTATCACCACATCTCACAAATCGGCTTACATTGTCAATTTACATGTCATTATGTACAATAATCAATGGGTAGAACTCGGTATGGATAGCACAGAAATAGAGAAGAGTTCCAAAGTACATTGGAGGTTTTTTTTCTCACAACTGCTATGTCTAGAGAAAAGTAGGTTTCATCATTTTAATTGAAGGAGTTTCTTTATAGTAAGAGTAGTGAGTTTACAGAACTTTCTTCTACAGGGTGTTTTTATAGCTAATTTTTTAAATTTGCTTAAAGGGGTTGTCTCGCGGCAGCAAGTGGGTCTATACACTTCTGTATGGCCATATTAATGCACTTTGTAATGTACATTGTGCATTAATTATGAGCCATACAGAAGTTATCAAAAGTTTTATACTTACCTGCTCCGTTGCTGGCGTCCTCGTCTCCATGGTGCCGACTAATTTTCGGCCTCCGATGGCCAAATTAGCCGCGCTTGCGCAGTCCGGGTCTTCTGCTGTATTCAATGGAGCCGCTCGTGCAGAATGCCGGCTCCGTGTAGCTCCGCCCCGTCACGTGCCGATTCCAGCCAATCAGGAGGCTGGAATCGGCAATGGACCGCACAGAAGAGCTGCGGTCCACGGAGGGAGCAGACCCCGGCGGCCATCTTCAGCAGGTGAGTATGAAGACGCCGGACCGCCGGGATTCAGGTAAGCACTCTCCGGTTTGTTTTTTTAACCCCTGCATCGGGGTTGTCTCGCGCCGAACGGGGGGGGGGGGGGTTAAAAAAAAAAAAACCCCGTTTCGGCGCGGGACAACCCCTTTAATTTCATAAAAAGGCTCCAGATGCTTTTCTTGAGTGTAATAAAATTACAAGCTACATGCAGTAGCTTACTGGAGATGGGTCATTGATCCAGGTATTCTGATTGCCAGATTTGTAGTCAGAAAGTAATTTTATTCCCTCCCCTTAAAGGGGTTTTCCAGTGAGAATACTATTGATGACCTATCCTTAAGATTTCAATGAGTGCCGTGCCTGGAGTTACAAGCGCTGGCCACTACACAGAGGTCGGCGCGAAGACGTTCCCTGCTTCCGCTCCGACCTCTGTGTATTTGCGGCGCTGACAGTATGTGCCCATTCAGCTGATTGGTCAGAGTGCTGAGCCGATCAACTATTGATTACCTATCCTGAGGTATGATCAGTAGTATTCTCACTGGAAACCACTTTAACATGATGAAAGTTGGCTTCTGCCTCATGGAGGTTGTGTTGCCTTACTTTGGATCAGTATTACAGGATAACAGGGTGAACTGGATAGACTTACAGTATCAGTCAAAAGTTTGGACACATCTTTTCATTCCATGGTTATCTTGTTTTTTTTTGTTGTTTTTTACATAGTAGATTCATATTGAAGACATGAAAATTATGAAGGAACACATCTGGAATTAAGTAGTCAACAAAAAAGTGCTAAACCAGAATATATTTAAGATTTTTCAAAGTAGTGCCCTTTTGGTTTGATGATGGCATTGCACTCTCTGTACATTCTCTCAATCAGCTTCATGAGGTCGTCACTTAGAATGGTTTTCGGACACTCTTGAAGGAGTTCCCAGATGTGCTGAGCACTTGTTGGCTGCTTTTCCTTCATTCTGTGGTCCTACTCATCCCAAACCATCTCTTGGGTTTAGGTCAGGTAATTGTGGATGCCATGTTATTTGCACAGCACTTCATCACTCTCCTTTTTGGTTAAATAGACCTTACATGGGTTGGGGGGGTGTTTGGGGTCATTCTCCTGTTGAAAAACATGATGGCTGTCCCACTAAGCACAAACCAGATGGGATGGCATGTCGCTGTAGAATGCTCTTGTAGCCATGCTGATTGAGTATGCCATGAATTTTAAATAAATCACCAACAATGTCACTGGCAACCCCCCCCCCCCCCCCCACACACACACACACACACTCACACCTTCTTTATGATTCATGGTGGAAACCACATGTGTAGGAACCATCTGCTTACCCTTTTCTGTGTTTCACAAAAGGCGTGGCTGTTGGAAACCAAAGATCTTAAATTTTGACTCATCAGACCAGAGAACAGATTTCCACCATTGTAATGTCCATTCCTTCTGTTTTTTGGCCCAAGCAGTTCTCATCTTCTTTTTGATGTTCCTCAGTTCTTTACAGCAATTCGACCATAAAGGCCTGATTGTCACAGTCTCCTCTGAACAATTGATGTTGAGATGTGGCTGGTACTTGATCTTCGTGAAGCATTTATAGCCAGTTTCATCATAGCATTTTGTGGTTTTTAGGACTGCATTTGAGGATACCTTCAAAGTTCTTGGAATTTTCCATATTGAATTACCTTTATTTCTTAAAGTAATGATGGTCTGTAGTTTCTCTTTACTTAGTTGAGTGGTTCTTGCCATAATGTGGATTACAACACTAGCTGAATAGGGCGAAACACTGAATGTAATTGTGCGCCAACCCTAACTCTGCACGACGCAATAGATGGTCTTAAACACATAAAGAAAGCAAGAAATTCCACAAACTAACTCTTGACAAGGCATAACTGTCAATTGAAAATCATTCTAGGTGACTACCTCATGAAGCTGACTGAGAAAATGTCAAGAGTATGCACAGCTGTCAAAGCAAAAGGGGACAAATTCAAAGAATCTGAAATATAAAACATACTGGTGTAACACTTTTTTGCTTAATACTTACTTCCGTATGTGTTCATTGTTTCATAGTTTTCATGTCTTCAATATAAATTTACAATATCGAAAAAAAAACAAGAGAACCCATGGCATGAAAATGTACGGTATGTCAAACTTTTGACTGGTACTGAGCACAAAATGTTGTTTCTATGACATTTTATATAGCAAAAACACTGTTACACTTCTGCTAAAAATATTACTCATTAACATAATTATTATAAATGTCCTTCATGTTATACACCCTGAATTAAACTCCAAAATGGGTAGAAAAATATACTAAAATGTAAGTTACCTGCATATCACGTGATTTAATAAGTGTTCTTTAAACATCCAACTCCATCTCTTCACGGCGTTCATCAAAGAGATTTTATAAGGCTTTATATCTACAAGAAGCCACCCATTAAATGTCCTTTCATCTTCAAACTTCCCAACTTCGTCATAAAGTGATTCATAAATATTGATCTAATGAAACAGAACAAAACAACACTCAATAATAGCTATAACATCAAAAACAGGAAATCAGATGTCAAACACAGGGAATTGACTATTAACCCTTTGTCTACTACAGGATATATGCAGAGACTCTGAACAATGAGGGAGTTACCCCTTATTATTTTAGAATTTGTGGTATGGGTGATCACAGGACCCCAAAATCCATCCTCATGTCAATGTCAATTACGTCTCCAGAAGCTTCAGGAAGAATAGTCCACTCTATTGTAAATTTCATCTCTGTCTGGGACTCCTACAAGCCTAATTTGCCAGGATAACACAAATAATTTGGGGGCTCTAATGTTCTCTACAAAACTGATCAAATTAAAAGTACACTCGTTGTGAAAAAAAAACAAGGACCTACCATGTTTCTCCAAAAATAAGACTTTGTTATATTAATTTTTGCCCCAAAAGAGGCACAGGATCTTATTTTCAGGAGATGTCTTATCATACTTACCTAGCAGGTTGACTCCCGAGTTCCGGCGCTCTTGCTTCAGTCCTCAGCCGCCAACAGAAGATCGCTTGCTGGTAATGCGGTTTGTCAACCCCGCCTCCAGCAAGAGATGGCTCTCATTGGTTCTCGAGCGCCACGGCTGAGCCAACCAATGCAGCGCTCGAAGAACCAATCTTTGAGCGCTGAATTCAATGGCTCAGCCGCGGCGCTTGGGAACCAATCAGAGCCATCGCTTGCTGGAGGCAGGGTTTACGAACCCCGTTATCAGCAATCGATCTTCTGTTGGTGTCTGAGCACTGAAGCGAGAGCGCTGGAGCTCCAGAGACCAGCAGGAGGGATCCGAACAGTGCCTGCTAGGTAATGCATTGCTTTTTTTAATGTAGTGCAGCTAGGGCTTACTTTCAGAGTAGGGCTTAAATTCCAAGCCCCTCACCCCGAAAATTGATGTAGGGCTTATTTTAGGCGTAGGTCTTATTTTCGGGGAAACGCAGTAGAAGGAGTTGTCAGAATAGAAAGAAACTTTATATGTGCGATTCTAACATTTATATAAGTGACTACAATATTACAAAAAAAGGTTAATTTATTGCAGAAAACTGAATACTTGAAGGGTGGCTCTAGTACCCTGTTGAGCCACCTCTAGCTGTGAAATGGGTAGGCATGAAGGCATATGGGTCCTGTATGGCATCCTGCAGCATATCGGTCCACATTTGCTGTAACTGAGAATCTGGATCATGCAAACTTGTAGGCTTTCAAAGTTGGCATCACAAATGGTCCCATACATGTTCTATTGGCGATAAACATGGTGACTGTGCAGGCCACGGAACTGTAACAATGTTGTGGAGGCCTTCCTGTGACACTCATGATGTCTGTCGCCGAGCATTATCCTGCTGAAAAATACTTCTTGGAGGCCCTGCCATGAGAGACAACACATGTGACTTCAGGATGTCCTGAACATATCGCTTAGCTGATGATGATGTCCCTCGTATCACTACTAGGGGTGACCGACTGTCATATGAGATGGACCCAGACCATCACACTAGCAGTGGGGGCAGTGTGCTGCTCCACAGCAAAGGCACGATTGAGGTGTTCACCCCGAGGTCTCCAGACACAAACAAGGCCGTCGTCAGTGCCCAAACTAAACCTGGATTAGTCGCTGAAGATAACCTGGTTCCACTCTGCAGCAGTCCAATTTTGTCGTTACTGACACCACTGCAAATGGAGGCAATAGTGGTGGGTGTCAAGGGCAGTACACGTTATGAGCGCCATGAGACCAAATATCCGTCAGCCAAGTGCCTGGAAATGGTTCTAAGAGACACAGCGACCTGTAATGATGGTGCAACGTGTTTCTGGTTGGCAGACAGCAAAACAGTTGGAGCTGCTCGTGTTTGTTGGATGATCAGACGCTCCTCTCTACTGATGGTCAGTTGAGAGCATCCTGAGCCCGGTTGCCTTGTGTGTGTGCCCTCATACATCTACTGGTCCCAACACCTCCTAATAGCCTGGTCAGAACGGTCCAGGTGGAGGGAAAGTCATCGATACAACCATCCAGCTTCTTGAATTCTAGTACTGCGCCCCTCTCAAACTCTGTAAGGGCTTCTACCCACTAACATTTTTTTTAACGCTGCGATATCGCTGCATTTTTTAAAATGCGGATGTCAATGGAACTTTCTCATGTTAAAAATCGCATTGCACAAAAATCGCAGAAGCACAAAATGGATTGCATTGTAGAGGGGTCTAGTGGTCAACAAGATCTACACAAGCAGAAACAGAGGTCACTACACACAAGTAGCCACTGAGAGCCTTTTTATGGGCCAAGGGTGGAACCACTTTTAGGGCCTCATATGGCAAGACCTTACATCTAATCACACCACAACTCTAATCATTTGTATATCTTCCTGAGATGTCTGCATGCCGAGTTTTGCAGCAAAGCGACAACTCCTTCTAGGGGCTTTATTTTTTTTTCTTTTACAAAGAGTGTATTTAGCATATTTAGAAGTCCTGCACATGTCTTCAGGTTTATTTTATAGCAGGAAAAGTGGTGATGAGCCATTTTTGATGTGTAAACAATATGGTAAGAAGTCAATGATATACAAGATTATAACATTATATTTGTAAAGCCTCGTGCACATGGCAGAGCAGTACTGCAATAACACAGGGACTCCCTGTGTTGCTCTATTATGCTCAATTTGGTGTTTAATGTATGGAGGTATTCTCCCCTATGATCAATGTAGCATTCCTGTTAGGTTGTGCTGCTGGAGTTTGTTGTTCTACAGGGTTCCAGGAGCACACCTGCACAGGTGAGGAAGCTGTATTTCCTCAGTCTTGTCTGCTGTGTGAGCAATGTCTGGTTCAGCTTGCAGCTTGCTGTGTGAGTAGTGTCTGGTCAGCTTGCAGCTTGCTGTGTGTGTAGTGTTCTGTGCTGCCTGTTTTGTGTTTTGCTAGAGTAGGGACTGCAAGACACAGGGAGCCTTGTCACGGCCTTGCAGCTTAAGTTCATTGGCCAATGTATGAACTAATCCCTCGCTTTTATATTCAGCTTTACCATCTGCTTTAGTGTGCGAGGTTGTGTGGTAAGTGAGGTTGTGCATTTAATGTGTCAGTTTCACCTGGTTGTGAGTATCACCCTTTCAGGGAGACCCGAGGGCCGAGGTTCCAGCGTGGAGCTGCCTTTATAGAGGCGATCGCTCTGCTTGTAGGTAGGGCCAAGTTATCTTCCCTGCAGCACAGGGTCAGTTTCCCCTAACCCGTGTCTTCAGGTCACATTCGTGTGGGCCTGTTGCTTATCAGCCCACACGAATGTAACAATTCCATGGAGCATACCATTACTTTTTTTTATACTAAATTTGCACGGAATCTAAGAAATATTTCAATATGCTTCCACATTGAAATCAGAGGTGTAGTACTACCCCATGCAACTCTATGGGGGCCCAATTACAGCTAAGTACCAAATGTTCTTGTCACCATTACTCACATATACATTTTCACAAGACCTCATATAAGATCAGTTATTTTCTATAGATGGATTCCTATTATTTTCCACCGATGCAAGATGCCCACAGGTCCTTCATCGAGTGACTTCATGATGCTCCTTGTCCAATGTGTAACGAAACATACCCTCTTGGATTCTGAACCATACAAGCAGGCAACGAGGCAGTTTATATGCCATGAAATCCAATAGTTGATGGTGTCATAAACTGATTTGACACTATAAAACACCTGGAAAGATTTGGGAGCATGGAGCATCTGCTGAGTTTCAGGGAAGAAATGAAATGACTCCTCAAGTATATTAAAGATAAACCAACAAGACATATGACAAGGTTCGTACCGCGGCTTCAGTTTCCCTTTAAGCAACCTCCATCTCTATATAACCCTATAAATATTCACTTTATGGAGACAATGAACGGTAGCAAACAGTTCTCCTGGAACCGAGGTTAAAAATGTCTTCTACAACATTCATCTTACTATTTCTCACTCTGTTCTTCTTCATTTAATACCAATTACTCAGAAGAACAGGGGTTATATACATTTTGGTATATGATGGTTTTCCAGTTAAAACAGAGAGATGATGTTCAGCTTCAGGGCGGCGGTTACCCGTGTATATCAGCGAGAAGCCATAATATTTTCCACTGGATGACAATTCAAATTGAGTCATTTTGTTTCTGCAGCGCTTTACCTGTTTCTTGAAGTGTTCTAACTGCGGTGAACATTCCTGCAGTTCATAATCTGCATACAATTCCATCTCCTCGGCGCTAAGAAAGCGGCCGTACTGAAGGAACTGCTTCATGAATTCAGTTTTATCATCCGTCCACAAATAGCTGTACTTTTTAAAGTGTCTCTGATACTCTTTCACATTAACAATGGTCGAGTGCACCCTTCTCATAATTTCTCCATGCATTTCTTTCAACTCCTCCATCTCATCAACATCAAGCTACATGCAAGACATAAAAATGAGCTGTATGTGAAAGACTGTGATTATTTTTTCCCAATAAAGAGAGAAATGTAGAAATGTCTCTACAAAGAAAAAGAGCAGGAAAAAAAAAACTACTATTCAATTTCCAGAGTTGTGGAGTGTTCAATCATAACTGATACTGACCGCATTTTACGCTGAAACTGTCTACTTTGAATTAATTAGTATTTCATGCTTTTACACACTGGTGGTGTATACGTTAAAATGCCTTGTACGAGGATAATAAAGGCTGTACTAGATGCCATACTCCACGAAAATGCATGCATGGAAATTCCTTCTATATGAAGAGAACAGATCATCTGAAGGCAGATAGCTGAATTTATATTAACACTCCTATACACAAATGTATTTTGGATCCTGGCTGCCAATTGTCTGTAAATGGCTGGACAGTCCGTAAAAATAGGGACAGTGTTTTATTGTTCGTAAAAGAAGAAAAAAAAATCATGCATCTGACTTTTTTGGAAGCTAGAGGAGCTTGTGAAGTTTACTGCAATTGTAAATCTCAGCATTTTTCAGATCACAATAACTACTACTAACACCTTCATGTTAGTAATCTGAGACATAGGTATTATGTATTGATCTGTCAGCGCAGAAGATAGTAAGATATGTTACAATAGACTAAGTGACGCACACAAAAGGAAAACTACAACTACATGTAGGAAACAGACAAGAAAGGCGCGAGATGGAACCAGAACCAAAATAATCATGGATGAGTCGGAGAAGGGATACACAACAGGGTGACTAGGTGATGAGGATACTATCCCTGAATTTAAAATGGAAGTTCCTGCCTAACAAACAGAGCACCTGCCCTGATAAGGGCGACCCTGCTATAAGGTTTCCCTTAAAATATTCTTAGATGAAATGCAGGAGATTGGAAAGTACCCAGGAGAGTCCCAGAAGGGATAGTCTGAGAGACCATGATAGGAGAGCGGGTGAAACAGACTAGGAACTACAAAACAGACCAAACACTAAACCAGTGTAAACACACTAATGTCACACCAAAGCACTGAGAAAACATAAATCTTTGAAGTTCACCAGGAGCCTGATACACTACTGAACTCAGTAATATAACAGGCATCCAAGCTGGTTAAAATACCCTATCAACAGTACTGATAGGCTGACTAGTCTCCCCAGTCAAACCATCAAAGCTGGACATGTTGCTCCCTCAGCACCCAGTGCCAAATGAGATGGCACATACACCGACAGGTGCATCATGTGGTCTCCCATTGGTGCTATGATGACACAGCATCCACATCAGACCTGCACCCGCCTCCCGAATCCAATGCTAGCCATGCCATGACAGACGTACAGTGAAACCTCTTTAGGACAATGACTCAAGATTGCATTGAAAAGTCATCTTCTAGGGGGATAGTCTTCTCAAAGAAGATGGCAAATATGCATAATGTTTGATGAAACAAAAAATCTGTCATAGGAAATCTGATCAGGATAAAGGAGCGGCCTTCTCAAACAGCTAATCCTTTGTAGAGGTTTCACTATATTTTGAATCCTCCGATGTGTCAGTAAAAACTTTTGGCATTCTGTGATTTTTGAATAATTTGCCCAGGAAAATTAGGTTTGCAATACTATTTGGGATCTGTATCAAATACGATCTCAACATAATTCAATGTAACCATGTATATTACTACATAAAAAACAAAAACATTGGTGTATGGAGAATTGCAACATGCTCCATGAGATAATCCTAAGGGAGAACTCAGTTTGTGGTACAGAACCTTATACGAACTATGTGGACTTAATATGGTTTCTTATTACTCATCATATTATGGATGAAATGATTTCTACATCATTGTTTAGCATTCATTTGGTTACAATGTCACTTTAATGCATTTCCCACTCTAGAGGATCACAATTCTTATTTACATAGCTACCACCTTCAGTGCAGGAAACAATTCCAGATGTAACTGTTCTCAGGGTGTCCCGCCATCGGTAGCCCCAGTATTAGTCATTCAATTCCACTGCAATATCAACTCAAGGGAAACAAAGCAGTAGACAATGTCCGTTGCAATCAATAGATTGTGCATGTAACACACAGACATGACATTTCCTTGTAGCCTCTTTTCTAATAGGGTATTTAAACATGGGTGCTCCTAACCAGACAACCCAGTTAAGAAAAAACACACACAAAATAAAGATTGAGCAATAGACAGAAATACAGATGCGTCCTTCCTAACTTTTTTCTTGGCTTGACATACCCTGAGTTTTGTGTCGTGAATTTACCAGATTTGGAGGGGGGGGAAAGCACAATTTCGCAATATTCTGTTGGGAGATGTGTATGCTCTATTTGTCTAAAAGTAGCCACCCAGTGGTTGTGATGTGACGTACAGCCTGTCAAGAGTTTTGCTGGCATATAACGTATAACTGGAGTTGTCAACAGAATTTCTGGAAAGTTAAGGGTGGACACATCTGCAAATTTTCAAACTTAATGGGCTCTTACAAAAGGTAAACAGTATAGACATAAGTACTTTGTGCTGTCTGCTTGGTATGTACTAAGAACATACAGTGCCATAAATACCTGATAAGTGGTTTTCCCAAGATGCACAGCAACACGAGGTATAAAAGATGCAATTCGAAAAGTATCCGAGAGTAAGCCCACTATAATGCTATAAAAATTGCCACTGATGTCAAGATCCAAGGAAGGTGCAAAGCTCATCTCACTTCCATTAAATAAAATCTCCACTTTAAATAGAGGCAAAGGTTTAAATGAAGGTTCGGTATTATCAATCAAGTACTGGAGTGAGCACTTTACTGCTTGGTGCAAACCTTCTAAAATCATGCGGTCTATGTACTCCGTATATGTCTTCCATTTATCAGAGTGCAGATCTGCTTGAAGCAACTGCTGATTGCTCTGCAAAAGTAATGCAAACATTAAAGAGTTGTAAAGAATTTTTAAGTAACGTACACAAGGATGAGGCCCCGGGGAAGATTCTCCAGTCAAAGCCTGCCAAGAAGAGGTCTTTAAAAGACAATAGAAATATAGTAATTTAAGATTTCCCTGGCATAATTTTTTTTCAGAGTAACTTCTGTCATATGATTCACGTAGGTGGGCCACAGAGGCCTCTCCTTACCTGGATCATGCAGACTTACAGTTCTCTCCCCTTTTGCGTATAGCATGAGAGCTGTCAATCTGAATGCAGCCGGCAGAGAGAAGCCGGTGTGGTCCGCCTATGTGACTCGGAACTCAGCTCCACGTCAGACTTCATGTACTTGCTGACAGAATCCCTTTAGCATTGGCTCCAGATATTAGTATTTCCCTACCATGTTTAGTAGAAAAATGTATTCTGGAAAATGACATCTAGGAGCTTCCTATGGGAAAATATGACTAAAATAAGAAGTTATGTCCTCAAAACTGTGTCATCCTGCATGCAATCGGCCCAGCCCTATCACATGGTCTAAAAGAGGGTTATGGTGATGTCATCAGAATGTGTTAAAGGTGTGACACAGGCAAAAGACCATTGTCAGATTTCAGAGGAATGAACTCAAATTTTGCAGGACTATCCAGATACTTCACAATAACTCCTCGCGCCCAGACTCTAGCCAATTAAATAAGTAAAAGATCTGGGATTCTTCTTTTATTCCCTTTGAAGCTGTTTTGCTTGTATCCGTGTCCTTTTTATATTATCTTTTTGTAACTTTTTATATGCATTGCTCCTTTTATATTAAAGTTTCAAACTTTAATAAGTTCATTCCTTGTTGCTCTATAAAACTGGTGGTCCCTGATAAAGTGTTAATATTAACAGCTGGAGTGCCGTGACTGATGATGTACGTTGGTATGATATTGAAAGTTAGATATCTGACCTGTCTTATAATAATTGGTTAGTGGTGGCAGTGTGTATTTTGGGAGTGGGTTAGGACTGTGCTGGGTATGTTATTTTTGCTCCATATTGCAAGGAGTGCAGAACTAGGGGAGTGGAAGTAGATCAACCCCTTGCGGTTGTGGCAATGTCACAAGAAAGCCCAGTTCATGACATAAATCAATTGACATACTATTTGATATTTATATGTATTCAGGAAAATTAGGTTGTGAGTCCCTACTTAGAGTAGGGCCTCTGACTGCAATGTATGCATGGTGCTGCATTGTGTGTTAGCATTCTACACATATGTATGTAACAGGAAAGAAACTCTAACAATAAAAGTTTACATCATTTAGGTAAACTAAACATCATACCATCAAAAGTCCTTGAATCTTCTGCCCAATGTCCTCAGCAATAATGTAGTGTTTGGCCATTTTCTCTTTGTCTCTAAGGCCTTGAATGAAATGGTCTCTTCCATATTTATTTGCAATGAAGTAGTTTTCACCCAGTTTATTCATTAAGTTCTGCATCATTTCTACATTCCGCTTAGCTTTTAGAATTCGGCAGTCCAAATTATATACAAGTTTTCTGGCTTCTTCTATGTAATCAACTAAATCTGGTGAGCACCATGTTAGAACTGTAAGAGCTGGCTCTAGCTTCTCATAAATCTGCTTGAGTTCATCGTGTACAAGTTCTCTTTCCACAAGTAAAACTGTCTTTTGAATCCTATTGAACCACTGGGAAATGAGGTCCAGGTTTCCAGTGTGCTATTAGAAAAGCATGTTCAAAAGTGAAAGGGAATGTATTAGACAATTACATATTATTTCAATCAGGTTTTTATTATAAACATTTTTAAAACACTTTTGGTCCAGTTTTTTTATTTTATTTTTTCGCACTGGTCACTAGACTAGTCACAATAGGCTGATAACTAGAGATGAGCGAACACGTTCGGCCCCGCCCCTTTTTCGCCCGAACACCGAACTTTGCGAACACCTCGGTGTTCGGGCGAAAAAGTTCGGGGGCCGCCGTGGCAGCGCGGGGGGGTGCGGCGGGGAGTGGGGGGGAGAGGGAGAGAGAGAGGGCTCCCCCCTGTTCCCCGCTACTGCCGCCCGCGCCGCCGCGCATCTCCCCGCCCCCCGGCGGCACCCGGACACTTACGCGCGAACACTGCAGTGTTCGCTAAAGCCGGTGTCCGGGTGCGGATGTGTCCGTAACGGACACGTTCGCTCATCTCTACTGATAACTCCTGCTTTCTGCAGATCACTTGTTAGTTTTGCTGTGTAATCTGGGACAGATGCACAGTCATCTCCTTATCATTAGGAGGTGGACTAATTAATAGCAGCTATATTGTACTACTGAGGACCTAGATAATGTAGGTTACTGACACTACACACACAAATAAGGCTTTGTATGCAACTTCCTTTTCATTCCCTGGTGTCTAGGGAAGGGGCCTGGTATTCCAACACTTCCTGAAAACTGCAATAATCTATGGTATTTCTCTGTTAATTCCCATTCATTGCAGCTGCCATAAAGCACCTACACCCTGCAGCACTATCTACACTGATACCACAGAGAGAGAATGTATATCAACAATATGGCCAGCGCCACCATTTTTTATTTAACCCCTTCATGACGCTGCCCTTTTTTTTTCCATTTTCGTTTTTTCCTCCCCCCTTTAAAAAAATCATAACTCCTTTATTTATCCATCGACGTCGCTGTTTGAGGGCTTGTTTTTTGTGGGATGAGTTGTAGTTTTCAATGGTGCTATTTAAAGGGGTTGTCCCGCGAAAGCAAGTGGGGTTATACACTTCTGTATGGCCATATTAATGCACTTTGTAATGTACATCGTGCATTAAATATGAGCCATACAGAAGTTATTCACTTACCTGCTCCGTTGCTAGCGTCCTCGTTACCATGGTGCCGTCTAATTTCAGCGTCTAATCGCCCGATTAGACACGCTTGCGCAGTCCGGTCTTCTCCCTGGTGAATGGGGCCGCTCGTGCCGGAGAGCTGGTCCTCGTAGCTCCGCCCCGTCACGTGTGCCGATTCCAGCCAATCAGGAGGCTGGAATCGGCAATGGACCGCACAGAGCCCACGGTGCACCATGGGAGAAGACCCGCGGTGCATCGTGGGTGAAGATCCCGGCGGCCATCTTGCTAAAGTAAGGAAGAAGTCGCCGCAGCGCGGGGATTCGGGTAAGTACTAGACGTTTTGTTTTTTTTAACACATGCATTGGCTTTGTCTCGCGCCGAACGGGGGGCCTATTGAAAAAAAACAAACCCGTTTCGGCGCGGGACAACCCCTTTAATGTACCATATAATGTACTAAAAAACTTTTTTAAAAATTCCAAGTGGAGTAAAATGAAAAAAAAAACGACATTCCACCATCTTTCAGTGCGTCTTGTTTCTACGGCGCACAAACTGCAACAAAAACGACCTGATAACTTTATTCTATGGGTCAGTACGATTGCTACGATGCCAAACTTGTATAGTTTTTTTCTACTATACTACTCTTTTTTCAAAGACATTTAATTTTTAAAAATTATTTTCTGCCGTCATCTTGTGCGCGCAATAACTTTTTAATTTTTCCGTCGACGTAGTTGAGCGAGGGCTCATTTTTTGCGGGATGTCCTGAAGGTTCCGTTAGTACTAATTTGGAACACATCGGACTTTTTGATCACTTTTTATTGTGTTTTTTCTGGGAGACTGGGTGACTGAAAAAGTTCATTTCTCGCGTTCTTTATTTTTTTTTTTTCAGACGACGTTCACCGTGTAGGTTAAATAATGTACTACTTTGATAAAGCGGACTTTTACGGACTCGGCGATACCAGATATGTATTTTTATTTTATTATTTAGTTTTTTTAATTATAGATATGGCAAAAGGGGGGTGATTTAAACTTTTATAACTTTTTTTTTTACAACTAAAAAAACTTTACTGATCTTTTTTTTTACTTACGATGCTTTGATCGCTCCAGAAGTATGACGTAATGCTACAGCATTACGTCATACTGCAATTTCACAGGAAGCCTATCAAGCCACCCAACGGGGATGGCTTGATAGGCAGTTTCTCAAGGCAGCCCTGGGGGCCTTTCAGAAGGCCCTCTCGGCTGCCATGACACCTGCACGGCTCCCCCGATCTCACCGCGGGGGACTTAAATGGGGATTTAAATGCCGCTGTCAGAACTGACAGCAGCATTTAAAGGGTTAATAGCCGCGATCGGCCGAAAGGCCGATCGCGGCTATTGCTCACGGGTGTCAGCTGTCATAAACAGCTGATGCCTGCGCTGTATGAACATACCCCGACGCTCCAGGACGTAAATGTACGTCCTGGAGCGGGAAGGGGTTACATAAACAAATTTTTATTTTAAAAAAGAACAAGGGAAGAAAAGGGTATCATTTCTCCTTAGGGAAAGCCCCTAGGAGGTGAGTGAGGAGACTTTTAAGGCCATGGGAGCTCCTTCAGGATATATATGCAGATAAGGAAGTTGGAACAATACCTCTGCAGTGCCACCTATTGGATGGCAGCATTCCTGCAAGTCAATGCCAGACCCATTAACCCCTTAGGGACCATCCCCTTTTTTTCATTTACATTTTTTCCTCCCAGCTTTTAAAAAATCATAACTCTGTTATTTATCCATCGACGTAGATGTCTGAGGGCTTGCTTTTTGCGGGACGAGTTGTGTTTTTCAATGGTACTATTAAATGTACCACATAATGTACTGAAAAACTTTTAAAAAATTCTTAGTGGAGTGAAATGAGGAAAAAAATAAATTCCACTATCTTTAGGTGCATCTTGTTTCTATGGCGTACACACTGCATTATTATAAATATGGCAAAAGTTTCTTTTTTTAAAAACTTTTATTACTTTTTTTTTGTCCCTAGAGGGAACAAGAACTTGCGATGCTTTGATTGCTCCAGCCATAGCATTATATCATACCTCGTTCCAATAGGCATTCTATCAACTCATGCCTCAGGCATGGCTTGATTGGCATGCTGCTAATACAGACCTGGGGGCTTTTAGAGGGCCCCCGACTGCCATGACACCTGCATTGCTCCCTGCAATCTCATTGCGGGGGGCTGTACGGGCCCCTGAACATAAGTCAGGGTATTTGAATGCCACTTTCAGAATTGTAGCATGTAAGAAACAGCCGGCGCCTGCGTTGCATGGAGGGAGATCACCCTGCAATCTCCCTTTATACAAACCACGAAGGTGCAGGATGTAACCTTACATCCTGTGTCATTAAGGGGTTAAACAATTCTTTATAACAATGATTGGAAATTGACCAAAAGCCAGAAAATCATAAACAGACAGTTGTTTCGAGGATTTTCCCTCTCATCAGTGTGGAGCAGGTTTCTGGGTTGGTAAGTGAGAGGCCTATGACACGGGTCGGGAAGGGTATCATTTAATTAATAAAACTAAAATCCAATATATGAAAATATAGTCCCTTTAACCCCTTGAGTGGCGGGTTTCTTACCACCCTGTCAGACCCACCAGGGCAGGTTTTTTAAATGGGCCAATTATTTAATTTCAACTAATTTTGCAGTCGCGTTCCAAGAGCCATAACTTTTTCATTTTTCCATTGACCCAGCCATATGAGGGCTTGTTTTTTGCGGGACAAGTTGTACGTTTTGATGGCATCATTTTTGGGTATATAAAATGTATTGCATAACTTTTGTAAAAAATTTGTAGAGAGATTGGGGGAAAAAAAAGAGATTCTGCCATTTGATTTTTGGATTTCATTTTTACGGCGTTCAGCATGCAGAATAAATCATGTGATAACATTATTCTCTGAGTCAACACGATTCCGGCGATACCGAGTTTATACCGTTTTTTATGTTTTGCTATTTTTGTACATTTAAAACTTTTTTTTTTCTTAAAGGTTTGCTTTTATGTCGCCACATTCCAAGAGCTGTATTCATTTTTGTTCCATTGCCAGAGCCCTAGAAGGCCTTGCTTTTTGCGGGATGAACTCTGGTCTTCATTTCTCTAATTTTTAGGAACATGTAAAATTTTGATCGCTTTTTTAAAATATTTTTTCTAGTGGCAAGATTAACAAAATAATGTTTTTTATTTTTATTTTTCACTGCATTCTCTGAACAATATAAATAATATATTAAAGTCATTCTACAGGCCAGTACGATTATGCCAATACCAAATTATAATAGTTTTCCTCTTTTTCGTGTCTTTTACACAGTTTAAAAATAAAAAAAAAGTTATAAAAGTTTAAATCACCCTCCTTTTGCCATATCTACAATAGAAAAATCTAAATCATAGAAGAAAAATATGTATTTGCTATCACCGCGTCTATAAAAGTCCGATATATTAAAGTTGTGTATTATTTACCCCACAGGGAGAACGTAGTCTGAAAAAATAAAATAAAGAACGCCAGAAATGCACTTTTTCAGTCACCCTGTCTCCCAGAAATAATGCAATAAAAAGTGATCAAAAAGTCATATGTATTCTGAATTGGTACTAATTAAAGATGAGCAAGCACCAAAATGCTCGGGTGCTCATTACTCGGGACGAAAATTTCGCGATGCTCGAGGGTTCGTTTCGAATAACGTACCCCATTGAAGTCAATGGGCGGCCCGAGCATTTTTGTATATCGCCGATGCTCGCTAAGGTTTCCATTTGTGAAAATCTGGGCAATTCAAGAAAGTGATGGGAACGACACAGCAACGGATAGGGCAGGCGAGGGGCTACATGTTGGGCTGCATCTCAAGTTCCCAGGTCCCACTATTAAGCCACAATAGCAGCAAGAGTGCACCCCCCCCCAACAATTTTTACTTCTGAAAAGCCCTCATTAGCAATGCATACCTTAGCTAAGCACCACACTACCTCCAACAAAGCACAATCACTGCCTGCATGACACTCTGCTGCCACTTCTCCTGGGTTACATGCTGCCCAACCCCCCCCCCCCCCCGCACGACCCAGTGTCCACAGCACACACCAAAGTGTCCCTGCGCAGCCTTCAGCTGCCCTCATGCCACACCACTCTCATGTCTATTTATAAGTGCGTCTGCCATGAGGAGGAACCGCAGGCACACACTGCAGAGGGTTGGCACGGCTAGGCAGCGACCCTCTTTAAAAGGGGCGGGGCGATAGCCCACAATGCTGTACAGAAGCAATGAGAAATCCAATCCTGTGCCACCTCCATCAGGAGCTGCACACGTGGGCATAGCAATGGGGAACCTATGTGCCACACACTATTCATTCTGTCAAGGTGTCTGCATGCCCCAGTCAGACTGCGTTTTTTTTATAAATAGTCACAGGCAGGTACAACTCCGCAATGGGTATTCCGTGTGCACCCACAGCATGGGTGGCTCCCTGGAACCCACCGGCAGTACATAAATATATCCCATTGCATTGCCCATCACAGCTTAGGTAATGTCATGTTTAATGCAGGTGGGCTTCGGCCCACACTGCATGCCCCAGTCAGACTGGGGTTCTTTAGAAGTGGACACATGCAGTTACAACTCCGTGTGGACCGACAGCATGGGTGGGTGCCAGGAAGCCACCGGCGGTACATAAATATATCCCATTGCATTGCCCTGCACAGCTGAGGTAACGTCAGATAAAATACAGGTGGGCTTCGGCCCACACTGCATGTCCCAGTCAGACTGGGGTTCTTTAGAAGTGGACACATGCAGTTACAACTCCGTGTGGACCGACAGCATGGGTGGGTGCCAGGAAGCCACCGGCGGTACATAAATATATCCCATTGCATTGCCCTGCACAGCTGAGGTAACGTCAGATAAAATACAGGTGGGCTTCAGCCCACACTGCATGCCCCAGTCAGACCGGGGTTTTTAATACATAGACACAGGCAGGTACAATTCCCTAATGTGAGGTCCGTGTGGACCGACAGCATGGGTGGCTCCCTGGAACCCACTGGCGGTACAAAAATATATCCCATTGCAGTGCCCTGGACAGCAGAGCTAACGTCTGATTAAATACAGGTGGGCTTCGGCCCAAACTGCATGCCCCAGTCAGGCTCGAGTTTTTTATAAGTATACACAGGCACGTACATCTCCCTAATGGGAAGTCTATGTGGATCGACAGCATGGGTGGGTCCCAGGAAGCCACCAGCGGTACATAAATATATCCCATTGCAGTGCCCAGCACAGCTGATGTAACGTCAGCTTTAATGCAGGTGGGCAAAAAAATAATTGGATTACACTGTAGGCGAGGGCCCAAAAAAATTGGTGTACCAACAGTACTAATGTACTTAAGAAAAATTGCCCATGCCCAACCAAGAGGGCAGGTGAAACCCATTAATCGCTTTGGTTAATGTGGCTTAATTTGTAACTAGGCCTGGAGGCAGCCCAGTTAAAATAAAAATTGGTTCAGGTGCAAGTTTCAACGCTTTAATGAGCATTGAAACGTATAAAAATTGTTTACAAAAATTATATGACTGAGCCTTGTGGGCCTAAGAAAAATTGCCCGTTCGGCGTGATTACGTGAGGTTTCAGGAGGAGGAGCAGGAGGAGGAGGATGAATAGAATACACAGATTGATGAAGTTAAAAGGTCCCCGTTTTTGATGGTGATAGAGAACGATGCTTCCATCCGCGGGTGCAGCCTACGTATTGTTTAGGTATTGCTGCTGTCCGCTGGTGGAGAAGAGAAGTCTGGGGAAATCCAGGCTTTGTTCATCTTGATGAGTGTAAGCCTGTCGGTACTGTCGGTTGACAGGCGGGTACACTTATCTGTGATGATTCCCCTAGCCGCACTAAACACCCTCTCTGACAAGACGCTAGCCGCAGGACAAGCAAGCACCTCCAGGGCATACAGCGCGAGTTTAGGCCACGTGTCCAGCTTCGACACCCAGTAGTTGTAGGGGGCAGAGGCGTCACGGAGGACGGTCGTACGATCGGCTACGTACTCCCTCACCATCCTTTTACAGTGCTCCCGCCGACTCAGCCTTGACTGGGGAGCGGTGACACAGTCTTGCTGGGGAGCCAGAAAGCTGTCAAAGTCCTTAGAGAGTGTTCCCCTGCCTGTGCTGTACATGCTGCCTGATCTCCGCACCTCCCCTGCTACCTGGCCCTCGGAACTGTGCCTTCGGCCACTAGCACTGTCGGATGGGAATTTTACCATCAGTTTGTCCGCCAGGGTCTTGTGGTATAGCATCACTCTCGAACCCCTTTCCTCTTCGGCAATGAGAGTGGAAAGGTTCTCCTTATACCATGGGTCGAGCAGTGTGTACACCCAGTAATCCGTAGTGGCCAGAATGCGTGTAACGCGAGGGTCACGAGAAAGGCATCCTAACATGAAGTCAGCCATGTGTGCCAGGGTACCTGTACGCAACACATGGCTGTCCTCACTAGGAAGATCACTTTCAGGATCCTCCTCCTCCTCCGGCCATACACGCTGAAAGGATGACAGGCAAGCAGCATGGGTACCCTCAGCAGTGGGCCAAGCTGTCTCTTCCCCCTCCTCCTCATCCTCCTCATGCTCCTCCTCCTTAACACGCTGAGATATAGACAGGAGGGTGCTCTGACTATCCAGCGACATACTGTCTTCCCCCGCCTCCGTTTTCGAGCGCAAAGCGTCTGCCTTTATGCTTTGCAGTGAAATTCTCAAGAGGCATAGCAGAGGAATGGTGACGCTAATGATTGCAGCATCGCCGCTCACCATCTGGGTAGACTCCTCAAAGTTTCCAAGGACCTGGCAGATGTCTGCCAACCAGGCCCACTCTTCTGTAAAGAATTGAGGAGGCTGACTCCCACTGCGCCGTCCATGTTGGAGTTGGTATTCCACTATAGCTCTACGCTGCTCATAGAGCCTGGCCAACATGTGGAGCGTAGAGTTCCACCGTGTGGGCACGTCGCACAGCAGTCGGTGCACTGGCAGATTAAACTGATGTTGCAGGGTGGGCAGGGTGGCAGCGTCCGTGTGGGACTTGCGGAAATGTGCGCAGAGCTGGCGCACCTTTCCGAGCAGGTCTGACAAGCGTGGGTAGCTTTTCAGAAAGCGCTGAACCACCAAATTAAAGACATGGGCCAGGCATGGCACGTGCGTGAGGCTGCCGAGCTGCAGAGCCGCCACCAGGTTACGGCCGTTGTCACACACGACCATGCCCGGTTGGAGGCTCAGCGGCGCAAGCCAGCGGTCGGTCTGCTCTGTCAGACCCTGCAGCAGTTCGTGGGCCATGTACCTCTTCTCTCCTAAGCTGAGTAGTTTCAGCACGGCCTGCTGACGCTTGCCCACCGCTGTGCTGCCGTGCCGCGCGACAGCGACTGCTGGCAACGTGCTGCTGCTGACACATCTTGATTGCGAGACAGAGGTTGCGTAGGAGGAGGAGGAGGAGGAGGAGGAGGAGGTTGGTTTAGTGGAGGAAGCATATGCCGCCGCAGATACCACCACCGAGCTGGGGCCCACAATTCTGGGGGTGGGTAGGACGTGAGCGGTCCCAGGCTCTGACTCTGTCCCAGCCTCCACTAAATTCACCCAATGTGCCGTCAGGGAGATATAGTGGCCGTTGTTAAGTGGACCTTGGCAGTAACCGCGTTGGTGAGGGAGTGTACAATGTTGCGGGAGACATGGTCGTGCAGGGCTGGGACGGCACATCGGGAAAAGTAGTGGCGACTGGGAACTGAGTAGTGCGGGGCCGCCGCCGCCATCATACCTTTGAAAGCCTCTGTTTTCACAAGCCTATACGGCAGCATCTCCAGGCTGATAAATTTGGCAATGTGCACGTTTAACGCTTGAGCGTGCGGGTGCGTGGCGGCGTACTTGCGCTTGCGCTCCAACACTTGCGCTAGCGACGGCTGGACGGTGCGCTGAGAGACATTGGTGGATGGGGCCGAGGACAGCGGAGGTGAGGCTGTGGGTGCAGGCCAGGAGACGGTAGTGCCTGTGTCCTGAGAGGGGGGATGGATCTCAGTGGCAGGTTGGGGCACAGGGGGAGAGGCAGCGGTGCAAACCGGAGGCGGTGAACGGCCTTCGTCCCACCTTGTGGGGTGCTTGGCCATCATATGTCTGCGCATGCTGGTGGTGGTGAGGCTGGTGGTGGTGGCTCCCCGGCTGATCTTGGCGCGACAAAGGTTGCACACCACTGTTCGTCGGTCGTCTGCACTCTCAGTGAAAAACTGCCAGACCTTTGAGCACCTCGGCCTCTGCAGGGTGGCATGGCGCGAGGGGGCGCTTTGGGAAACAGTTGGTGGATTATTCGGTCTGGCCCTGCCTCTACCCCTGGCCACAGCACTGCCTGTTCCAACCTGCCCTGCTGCTGCACTTGCCTCCCCCTCTGAAGACCTGTCCTCAGTAGACATAGCAAACCAGGTGGGGGTCAGTCACCTCATCGTCCTGCTGCTCTTCCTCCGAATCCTCTGTGCGCTCCTCCCTCGGACTTACTCCAATTACTACTACCTGAGTGATAGACAACTGTGTCTCATCGTCATCGTCCTCCTCACCCACTGAAAGCTCTTGAGACAGTTGCCGGAAGTCCCCAGCCTCATTCCCCGGACCCCGGGAACTTTCCAAAGGTTGGGCATCGGTCACGACAAACTCCTCCAGTGGGAGAGGATTCGGAACCATTGCTGCCCATTCTGGGCAGGGGCCCGAGAACAGTTCCTGGGAGTCTGCCTGCTCTCCAGAATGTGTCATTGTAATGGAGTGACGAGGCTCGGAGGAAGGAGGAGCAGCAGCCAGAGGATTCAGAGTTGCAGCAGTGGACGGCGCAGAACTCTGGGTGGTCGATAGATTGCTGGATGCACTTTCTGCCATCCACGACAGGACCTGCTCACGCTGCTCATTTTCTAATAAAGGTCTTACACGTGGACCCATTAATTGTGAGATGAATGTGGGGACGCCAGAAACGTGCCTCTCTCCTAATCCCAAAGCAGTCGGCTGCGATACACCTGGATCAGGAGCTCGGCCTGTACCCACACCCTGACTTGGGCCTCCGCCTCCTCGCCCGCGTCCACGTCCTCTAGGCCTACCCCTCAGCATGGTGTATTACCAGTAGTGCAGAAACAGAACGCTGTAATTAAATGTGCCGCTTATTGGCTTGTGGTTGGAGGCTGACTTCACTTACGGAACGCACAGCAGAGCCAGGAAAGAATTTGGGCAAGCCTGCTGTAACACTTAGCTGGCTGCGTATTAATTAGGACTACTACCCCCAGCACAGACGCAGTACACTGAGGACGGTCACAGGCAGCCCAAATAGAAAGTTTTTTCCCAAATTTTTTTGGAAAAGCCCACTGCCTATATAGACAGTATATCTCTTTCACTGTCCCTGCCTCACCACTACTGGCCCTGGACTATGTAAAATTACTGCAGACTGTTTCCCTCTGGACAGGATGACAGCGGTGATGTAACGGCCAACGCAGAGCCAGGAAAGAATTTTGCGCAAGCCTGCTGTAACACTTAGCTGGCTGCGTATTAATCAGGACTACTACCCCCAGCAGAGACGCAGTACACTCAGGACGGTCACAGGCAGCCCAAATAGAATGTTTTTTCCCAAATTTTTTTGGAAAAGCCCACTGCCTATATAGACAGTATATGTCTTTCACCTTTTTCACTGTCCCTGCCTCAGCTGGCCCTATACTATGTAAAATTACTGCAGACTGAGGACGCAATGCTCTGCACGGCCGATATACAAAAAAAAAAAGAAAAATGTGCAACACTGCAAAAAGCAGCCTCAACAGTACTGAACACGGTCAGATGTGGCCCTAAGAAGGACCGTTGGGGTTCTTGAAGCCTAAAATACTCCTAACACTCTCCCTATAGCAACTCCAGCAAGACAGCACTTTCCCTGAACTATGTTAGAATGCATCTGTGCCGAGCCGCGGAAGGGGCCGATTTATATACTCGGGTAACACCTGATCTCGCCAGCCACTCACTGCAGGGGGGTGGTATAGGGCTTGAACGTTGCAGGGGGAAGTTGTAATGCCTTCCCTGTCTTTCTATTGGCCAGAAAAGCACGCTAACGTCTTAGAGAGGAAAGTGAAAGTAACTCGAACATCGCCTCTAGTAACGAGCATCTCGAACACGCTAATACTCGAACGAGTATCAAGCTCGGACGAGTACGTTCACTCATCTCTAGTACTAATGTAAACTACAGGACATCCCGCAAAATATGAGCCCTCGCACAACTACGTCAACGGAAAATTTAAAAAGTTATTGCGCGCTGAAAATGTGGCAGAAAATAATTTTAAAAAATTAAATCTTTGAAAAAAAATATAAGTACTACAGAAAAAAATAACTATACAAGTTTGGTATCGTAGTAATCGTACTGACCTATAGCTATAGAATAAATTTATTCATGATTTATTCTAAATCATGTCATTTTTGTTGCAGTTTGTGCGCCGTAGAAAGAGGACGCACTGAAAGATGGTGGAATGTCATTTTTCTTTCATTTTACTCCAATTAGAATTTTGTAAACGTTTTTCCGTGCATTATATGGTACTTTAAATAGCACCATTGAAAAATACAACTCATTCCGCAAAAAAACAAGTCCTCATGCAGCGACATCGATGAATACATAAAGGAGTTATGATTAGAGATGAGCGAGCATGCTCGGTTAAGGAAATTACTCGAGCAAGCATCGGCATTTTCGAGTAACTGCCTGCTCATCCGAAAAGATTCGGAGGGCGGCTAACCCCCGCAACCCCTCGCTCATCCCTGCGGTCACCCGAATCTTTTCGGACAAGCAGGCAGTTACTCGAAAATGCTGATGCTCGCTCGAGTAATTTCCTTAACCGAGCATGCTTGCTCATCTCTAGTTAAGGGGGGAAAAAAATAAAAAGGGGCCGCGTCATTAAGGGGTCAAATAATGTGCTAACTTCCTTCTCTGGGTCATTAAGACACAGGGATGCCACATGTGTAATTTTGTTTTTACAAAGAAAAGGGGGGAAAAAATGTGTTTTTTATTTTTATCTTTTTAATAATTTTTTAAAAAACTTTTTAAAAAATATTTTGTCCCTTTAAGGGACTTCCACAGAGACCCATCAGGATCCCCTGATCACATGTTGCACAGGAGGGAGTATTGTTGGCTCGCAGCAAAGCGGCTGGAGGAGATTTCACTCCTCTCTCTCCCCGACCCCTCTTCATTCACTTAACACAGTGGCTGGTCAGTACTTAACAGCTGATGTTTACACTGAACAATCAGTGATCAGGATATTATGCAGCTTAAAATTTTGAAGGACGATCTGAATGATGATCGTTTAGTGTAAACAGCAGCCATTCAGAATTGAATGGCCACTGTGTTAAGTGAATGCAGAGAGACAGGGGAGAGTGAGGAGAGAAATCTCCTCGAGCCGTCCCGAACCCTCAGATCTGTATCAGAGAGCCAGTGATACTCGCTCCTGTGCAGCAGCACGGGAGCGAGTACATGCGGGGACGAGTGTCTGGCATTGTTTGCCAGACAGTCGTCCTGTGTAAATGGGGCTTTAGACAATGGAGCAGTTCACTTCTTTACATATTAATTAATATATAGGAAACATTTGTCAACCAAAATCTTTTTTGCCAGTCCCAGTCATGTGATGTGTTTAGCAAATCGCAGAAAAAAAAATAACCCTTTAGGTAGCTATGAGGCATATGAGATTCTTCACAATAAAAACTTCATTATTGCCTTTGCAATGAAGTACAAAATCAGTAAGATATTCAGCATTGCAAAACATATACATTTACTGTACCTCCCTATATGAATCCCAAGTCATGAGCTGTTTTAAGCTCTACCCTTTCTGCAAATACATATAAGCCCCACCTCTTGTGAGTGCCAGTCCCTGAAAAATACAACTGTGGGAAGCTGTGTTGCTATGGTACCTTTTGGAGCTCCTTCCTTTTCAAGTACATATCTTTGGCCATCTCTGGGATGTTTGATATTTTCAGGAACTGGAGATATTTCACCTCTCGAAGAACAGCTACTAGCTAAACATAAAATATAAAAAATAAATACACTGTATGCAGTATATACAAAATAAAATAACTATACACAGTATAAGGCCGGTTTCACATTTGCGTTGGAACTTCCAGTTTGAGGTTCGATCCCATGCAGCGCTTTTCTTTCTGCAAAAAGTTGAACAGCAGAAAGCGAACGGACCCCTTATCGTCAATTCAGTCCATTTGGCACTGTTCAGCTCCATCATAAGATGGGGGGATTCGCATCTTGGCCAGGAGATTCCCCTTTCCTGCTCCCTGAATGGAGCAGGAAACTGGAACCCCTTGAGCATATATGTGAAACCACCCTTAAACGAGCGGAAAATATTTTTTTCAGTTGTTTCACCTATTAACCCTTATAATCAAGATTTTACAATATACTGCTCATTGCTAGAGATATACATTATTCTTAGAGTTCCACTTTACCAATTTGTGATATCAGATCTCTGCCATAGTTTGGCCTTGAGTTCTAAAAATGATAGCTAAATATTTGCTACATTACTAGGTTCATTTGCTTAATTTAGACATTTTAGATATCTAGTCATTCCACAACAGAGGATACAATACTGTGCACCAGTTAACAATGCTGGGCTCAGGAACTTACAGTCTATACTGTGATTGGCTGAAATATCTTATGGAAAATAAGGTATGCATTTTAACACTGAACTTTCCAATTATTGTTTTATTGCTTATACTATCAGTATGCATATTTGTAGTAGGACTAGAATACTACATCTTCCCTAAGGCTAGAGATACATGGGGATATGTATTGCACTACAGCAAATCTCATGAAGGTTGTGCAACAAAAAAGCCTGTGCGACTTGATTTACATTGATTTACCGTATTTTTCGCTCTATAAGACACACTTTTTTCCCCTCCAAAGTTGGGTGAAAAAGTCAGTGCGTCTTATAGAGCGAACGTGCCGAGATCAGACCCGTCCGGAGCTGTAAAGGATCGCAAATCCTTCTCACTGAGCTGCCGGACGTTTGCATACAAAGCCGGCACAGCAGTAGAGCAGAGTGGCTGCACAACAGCTGATTTCTGGTGGCGGGGGAGGAGCAGAGCGGCCCGTACAGCAGCTGATTTCTGGTGGCGGGGCAGGAGCAGGGAGCAGAGTGGCCCGTACAGCAGCTGATTGCTGGGGGCAGGGGAGGAGCAGGGAGTAGAGCAGCCCGTACAACAGCTGATTGCTGTGGGCGGGGGGGAGGAGCAGGAAGCTAATGTACAGATAGGCGGCTCCTGCTATATTGGTGACAGTGTGATAAAGATAGCAGGTCCGCTCCATACCAGCACCCATACAACAGCTGATTAGTGAGAGGGAGCTGCTGCTCCCCCCTGCCTCAGCAGTCAGCTTTATGTACAGACACTCTCACATCTGCCAGCTACATAGGAGAGGGAGAGGCAGAGGGAGAAAGAGCTGCCTGTATTGTGTATATATTTGTGCCTAGTTATGCATAACCATAATGATACATGCCATGCAGGGTTCCTGGAAAGTTGGGTGACAACTAATGGATCCTGAATGCCAACTGCAGAGTTATGCAAGCATGCATACCACATGCATTGCCATAACTATTCAACGTGGGATTCAGGGCTCCTGGAAAGCTGGATGACAAGTAATGAGATCACCATTACATTTATACTCCGCTTTCCTGGATCCCGAATGACAGGTTGACCTAGTGGTATATACTTAATTCCAAGACAGTACTACTGCTGTTTATTTCTCCTGTAATACCTCACTGCCTGGTCTGGGGAGTTCAAAATATATTTCTCCTATTTTCCTCCTGTAAAACCCAGGTGCGTCTTATCATCCGATGCATCTTATAAAGCGAAAAATACGGTACATGTCGTCAATGGTGAAAAAACAACTGCAAAAAATGGCCAAATTAAAATAAAAAATTGACAATGAGGTCATAAAATGTGTGCGAGACTTCATCTTCCTTGGCTCAAAAATTGACCAGGCTGGAGAATCTATGCCAGAGATAAAACGTAGGAGGATAGCATTGGGGTGAAGCCATGTATGGATGTGAAAGCTGGACTGCGAAAAGAGCTGATAGGATTGATGCATTTGAGCTGTGGTGCTGGCAAAAGCTGCTGCGTATGCCCTGGATGGCGAGAGTAACAAACTTTCAAGACGTCCTGAATCGTATAAGACCCGATACATCACTGGAAGGCAAGATGATCGGACTCAGACTCACGTGTTTTGGCCATATAATGTGAGCAGAGTCGCTAGAAAAATCTAAAATGCTTGGACAGATCAGCGGCAAAAGAAGACCCATCCGCCAAAGAACACAATGGCTGATACTGGCAGAGCTGATCCTGGCATGGATATCACACAACTGAAAGAAGTCATGCAGAACCGAAAAACATGGAGGGAGCTCGCCTTTAGGTCTCATGTCCATGGGGAAAATCAGGCCCGCTACGGATTCTCCATAGAGAATCCATAGCGGGTCCCTCCTTCCCCGTGGAGATAAGCGCTTAAAATAAGAATTAACTGACCCGCAGCGGACTGAGCAGATCTTCTCTTCTTCACGGCCGGATCTTCTTTCTTCGGCCGGCGGATGTGCTCGGCACGCCGGCTGCGTGCCATGCGCATGTGCCGGACACATCCGCCCGGCCGAAGAAAGAAGATCCGTCCGTGAAGAAGAGAAGAACTGCCTGGTCCGCTGCGGGTAAGTTATTCTTATTTTAGGTCTCCTGCGGATCCGGATGGCTTCCATAGGCTTCAAAAGAAGCGTGTCCATTTTTTTTCATGCTCCATTTTTTTTTTCCTTTTATTGACCATCCGCGGGTATTTATCTACCCGCGGGTGGTCAATGCATCCCTATGGGATGCGGATCCGCATGCGGGTGATCCACTGCGGATTTTAAATCCTATTTTACCCGTGGACATGAGGCCTTAGGGTTGCTGGGGGTCGTGAGCGACTAAACGGCCAACAACAACGGTGAAAAAGTCACATGTGACCAAACTCCAACCAAAATGTATTTTTTGTGACTGTGGTGTCGCAGTCATGTTAGGTTGCTACAAGACGCTATTGACAATTATTGGATGCAATGTCGTAGTGCAATACTGCAATCTTTATGTCGCCGTCTATCACTAGCCTTACTCTATATCAATTCCTTATAGTTCAACCTCATTGAATATTTATTTTATTGGCCAAAAGTAAATATTGAAACCCAATCAATAAGTGACCTATAAAGAATGGCAAGTACTATGCTTTAATTCTACTGCAATATATTCTAAAAATGTCAAGTAAGGAAGATACCATTGGGTTGAAATTAGTTTCATAAAGTCCATCTTCTCCACACTTTAATATAGGTTGACCCAAATGTGATTCACAGAGGTCACACAGATTTTCCGACCAGTTGCTGAATGTTTCCTGATCGTGAGCATCTAAAAGTTCCATGAATCTATCATATTTTTCAAAAATTCTCGTTGCTTCATGATTTTGCAGAGCCCTGTATAGTGAATAAACACATAATTACAATTTGCAGAGCCCTGTATAGTGTATAAATACATTTTTATGTTCTTCCCTGTATAGTGAATATTAAAGGCTATGGTCATGTTCGGGGCACATTCACTTAAATGCATATATTTTGGGGCTGACAATCATTTTTGCAATAGGCTGTAATTAAAAATGTTGCTGTTTGTCTTCTGCAGTTTCTATATATCAATTGTATATAGACACTGCAGTCTAAGGACCCTTTTACACAAGACAATATAATTGTTTCTGTGCTTGCAAACAGGAGCGAGGATCACTCAGAGAATAGAGGTTTCTATATACAGTGATATATAGAAGCTGCAGAATGGTGGAAAATGTTTAATTAAATTCTATTGCAAAAATGATTATAAGCCCAAAATATATTAATTTAAGTGAAAGAAAGTCCTCTAAAGGTGTCCACAGCCTTTAACCATTATATAAGGAAATCCCATAGTTTATTAGAACTATCAAAATCATATCATATTGCGATATAGAAACATTCCATGATACCTTTAGATGGAGCAAACTAGGATGTTCTTCGTGTCCTAGAGTATTTTTTGAATTACAAATACGAGGGGCCAAATAGTACGGATGTAGTAGAGAGCTTATCAAGAAAGTTGAGCAGAATGAACTAAGTTTTCAAGATAGAGCCAGGTTAGTGAGGAGCATGCAGCACTATCGGAGGTCCAGCTACAATATCTTTGTCAGGGTCTGTTTACACCTATTGAGGTATCAGTAGTTCTTTATCAAACTGAAAAGCATTTACAGCTGGCAATGATGGCCTCCTGTCCCTCCCATCCTGCACTCTATGAACACCATTGGCCATAGGCATACTTACCAACATACAAATCCTCAAAATCAGGACAGTTAGAAGAATCCTAAAAGCACATTTTTGGGAAAATTTGCATAACTCTGCACCTTTGCAGTCTGGCTTGTAAGATTGTACTATCAAAATTGGGACTGTTTGCACATTAGCACAGTCTGCGCTGAACCTAGAACATGAGCCCTTCCACTCTATTCAATGTCTTAGGAGCCAATGGAAAGAGCAGAATATTGTACTAGGCCCAAGTACTGCTCCATTCAAACTTGTCATTATAACCCCTATTCATGGGTGTCCCAGGCAGTGGGATCATCAGCGATCAGACATTTATCACCTATCTTGTCAGCAGGTGATACCTGACCATTGTGGCCCAAATCTCTTACATAAATGTGATTAACCTTTGAGCCTTATAAACTATGTAATGGGGAGGCCTCAAAGTTGAGTGGACAGGGAGGTCCAGGGAGCTGGTTTTTTATACTCCGTTCCAGCACTGTGCCCCTGAAAAACTCTTTTCACAAGGCTGTGTGTATGCACTCTCTAATAGAGATGAATAGAAGAGTGCGCTCACACCGCCTCATGAAAAGAGCTGTGTGTGAGTGCTGATTTATTGGAGGCACGACGCTGGAACGTAGGACCTGGTAAGTATAAAAACAACTCCCTGGACCCCCTGTCCAATCATCTTTGAACTCCATAACACAGTTGATCAAGTCGCAATCATGTCAGCCTCCAAGGAAGGATAGGAACAGGCATGGCCACTGGCAGCCAAGCCAGGATTAGGGGTACTGGTGACTTGGGCTGCAGGGCAGCAAATAACTACAAGCTGGTCTGTCGGGTAGTGGTCACAAAAACAAGAAGAAGCCGGTGGTACTAGTTAGCAGCAAGTGCAACCATCTCACCACCGGCTCTGGCGTGCTCAGCCCCAGCGGAGGACTGTAGCCGCCAACTGCAGCCAGAAGAGAAGAGAGTTAGGGCAAGTGTGTGTGTGCAACAGGAGTCAGGTGGGGATATTTTTTGACTGCAAGAGCCCCTGCCAAGAATACTATCTAATGTCTTCTAACTGCAAGTATGGCCTGCCACAGGCTGCTGCTGGGTGATTTGCTGTTTTTTTAATATGGTGGTCAGTTTGTACAGCTATGGGCTCCATGGCAGCCCCAAGTCTTGGGGTAGCTGTCATACTGACCACATTATAACGTGCCACTGGATGTCAAAAATACAAAAAGAAATCCGTATAAACCAATTCACACGTTAAATTGGCTTTTAGAAGTCACAAATTCTGTATGTCATTTCTACAGTACAATCGCCTTACTCATGATTAATGTGTTTGAATGAAGATCTGTGTTTCATTAATCTCTCCCGCAATTCATAACACCATTTTAGATTTCCAGAGGTGGGCGGCATGTTTTTAAGAAGCACGATATGTCCATTTTCCCTCTGGAAAAAAAAATTAATAATATAAAATCATTGAATAATATGTAATAAGTTACAAGTAAACAAGCATAGTAACGTAAAATAAACTGTAATATATTGCATTATAACTTAATCCTACCGAAATCTAGATATCTGGAAATGTCTAGATAATATCTCACGCTAACAACATAGTGAATGTAGGGTTTTCTTTTGAGCAAATATTGGTAGTCAAGGAAAGAAATCTACAGGCAGCCTTGGTCCCTCTGTGCCACGGATCAGAAGCACCTAAATCAACTTAAAAGTGAGGATTACTGTTGAGCGAACTAAAACAGTCTAAGGCCTTGGTCAGACGGGCGTTTTTTCGCACGACTTGCGCATGCGATCACCGATTTTATAGAACCTTTGCTTTGCAATGGTATCGGACACATGAGCGCTTTTTATGCGCTTGTCTGATTAATTATAGAACAGAAATCGCAGATCGCACGTATCTGCGATCCCTGGTCTTCTCTATATGCGCCCAATGGGGGCGGCGGCAGCAGCGCCGACCCCATTGAGAACATATACAACACAAATCATTCTCCTCTGCCACAGCTGTAACAGCTGTCGCAGAGAAGAATGATGTTTGCCCATTGAATTCAATGGAGCCGGTAATACAGCCGGCTCCATTGAAAGCAATGGGCTGCCGGCGATCGCAGGATGAATTTTCGGGAAGGGCTTAAAAATATAAGCCCTTCCCTGAAAATCATCCAAAAATGTGTAAAAAGTAAAAAAAAAAATACTCACCTTGTCCCCGCAGACGGAATTCAGCCGCGGCCGGTCGGCAGTTCTCCTGAACTGCTCTGAGTAGTATTCAGCAGCCGGGGATTTGAAATCCCCGCCTGCTGAATGGGCTGCCTCTGATTGGTCACAGCCCTCTCCAATCAGAGGCAGCTCTCACTCACCCATTCATGAATTCATGAATGGGTGAGTGAGTGCTGCCTCTGATTGGCTCAGCGCAGGGACCAATCAGGGGCAGCTCTCAGCTGTCATTCAATAGCTGAGAGCTGCCCCTGATTGGTCCCTGCGCTGAGCCAATCAGAGGAAGCACTCACTCACCCATTCATGAATTCATGAATGGGTGAGTGAGAGCTGCCTCTGATTGGCTCAGCGCAGGGACCAATCAGGGGCAGCCCATTTGGCAGGCGGGGATTTTAAATCCCCGCCTGCTGAATACTACTCAGAACAGTTCAGGAAAACTGCTGGCCACGGCTGAACTCCGTCTGCGGGGACAAGGTGAGTATATTTTTTTTTTTTTACTTTTTACACATTTTTGGATGATTTTCAGGGAAGGGCTTATATTTTTAAGCCCTTCCCGAAAATTCATCCTGAGATCGCCCGCAGCCCATTGCTTTCAATGGAGCCGGCTGTATTGCCAGCTCCATTGAATTCAATGCGCTGAACAGCGCTCCACTGCTCCGGCCCATTTCAAAGGAAACGCGGCTAGGAGCAGATTTTTTGGGCAATTTTTCGGCCCCGGTCACGCAATTTGCGGATGCGCATCCGTCATGCGATCCGCAAATCGCGGCAAAAAACGCCCGTGTGACCGAGGCCTAACACTGTTTTGGGTCAAACTTTGCTAAAAGTTAGATTTGGTGTGAACCCAAGCCTCAGGTGGTTTGTCTCGGCCGAACCCAGTAAAAGGGCGTTTCTTCTGTTATGTACCAGTTTTCTAATTTCGACCAAACCAACATTTTTGCCCAAATTTGAAGAACTGGCTGAATCAAACTTTTGAAAAGTTTTCTCATCACTAGTCAGGACCATGCCAATAGCATCCTAGTTCTCACCTTCTTGGGCTCCTGTGAGTGTAGCACAGGAAAAAGACTGGGATATTGGGAAAATATGACAATCCACTTCTGGTAATATGGTAAACTTTTAATTGTATATTATTGAATTTACTTCAGTTCCTTAACCAGTAATTGTTAGGTGATGACTTCACATAGAGACTGCTGCATGGCCATTGCATATCTGAGGTTCACAAATAAATTAAGTGTGAATTGACTGTTAATTCTAATGGCTGCGTGTTTTTAGGCAAACCATAACAGTCAACAGTTTGTTAACATGTAATTGATTTACGAGCCACATAGATCTAGAGCTTTTAGCTGCATCCATACCGCACGTCCAACACACACTGGCGGACCAACCTGCTGCTGCGTGGGACCACACCTTTACAAGAGGGAGCCATATCAGTAGTAATAGAGAACCGGTGCAGGGAAATCTAATTAACCATACCTGCTCTCTTCAATAATGTCAGCAAAATGCAAGTGTTTCTATAACTCCCTTGAATTTGAAAGGGGGATCAACTCAATTTATTCTCCATTTGGAAATAGCAGCCACTGGTCACCTTGTTTGGCAAAATGGGGTCAGGAGACCCCAGATCTCCAGGTAATTGGGAACTTCAAAAGTGTATATCCTGTGAAACTTACATGAATGTCTAAGATGCAAAACCCCCTTATGGTGGTTTCACATATAGTGTTTTCCATGTCAATTTTCCCAATGTTTTTCTTGCATTTTTGTGGGGGGGGGGGGGGAAATTAGCAGCCAGATGTTAGCTAATAGTCGATAGAAAACATGAAACACGCTATGCACATTTTTTTCCTCATGTCTATTGCATTTTGTGTATCCATGATGTTTTTTCAAAACGTAGCATGCTGTAGGTGTGTCCTTTTTTCAGGTGTTTTCCCATAGACTTCTTTATAGGGGCAAAATAGGCATTAAAAATGACATGTCTGTATAAAAAAAATCTTGTAAAAACACTATTAGTTTCATGCTTTTTTTAAGGCCGGTGTCACATCTACGTTGGAACCTCCAATCAGAGGTCTTATTGCAGATCCAGCTAAAAATACCGGAAGAAAAAAAACTTTATGCAGAACATTTTCTTCTGTCCGGAAGCCGGATGGAAAGCATTATAGCCAATAATAGTCCTTCGATATTGTTCGGTTCCGTCCTGAGATAAAGCCGTTCGGCCATGGGGATTTCCCTTTCTTGCCCCCCTATCCCCCAAGCGGATTAGAAAAGCGGAATCCCGAGTGTAGGTGTGAAACTACCTTTAAAGGGGTTATGTCGCACCGAAACGTTTTGTTTTTTTTCCATAGGCCCCCCGTTCGGCGCAGGACAACCCCAAAGGATGTGTTAAAAAAAAAAAAAAATTATTACTTACCCGAATCCCTGCTCTGCGACATCTTCCTTCTTCTTCCTTCACCAAGATGGCCGCAGGGATCTTCGCCCACGATGCACTGCGGGTCTTCTCCCATGGTGCACCGTGGGCTCTGTGCGGTCCATTGCCGATTCCAGCCTCCTGATTGGCTGGAATCGGCACACGTGACGGGGCGGAGCTACGAGGACCAGCTCTCCGGCACGAGCGGCCCCATTCACCAGGAAGAAGACCGCACAGCGCAAGCGCGTCTAAAAAAGCAAGAAGCCAGCGAAATTAGACGGAGCCATGGAGACGGGGACGCTAGCAACGGAGCAGGTAAATGAATAACTTCTGTATGGCTCATAATTAATGCACAATGTACATTACAAAGTGCATTAATATGGCCATACAGAAGTGTATAACCCCACTTGCTGCCGCGAGACAACCCCTTTAAGTGTTCTTTGGAAAGCATTTTTTATACATGTGTTTTTTCCATATATTTTCTTTTCATATAGAAGGATCCATGGGAAAATGCATGAAAAGAAACCTCCAATCCTAGAGAATGCTGCGTTCTAGAAAAAACGCCATTGACTCACAAAACACAATACAAGAGAGCAAAAGCAGAACAAAAAATGTGTGTTTCATATTATCTCTTGACCTAATGCTAGAATCTGACTGCGGTTTTCTATATGGCAAAAACCGCCAATAAAAACTCCAGAAAAAACGTTGAAAGATGAATATTCCAGTATTACAATGTCTGTTTGTCATGTTCTACAAAAGATTATATAAGCCAAGAACATTTGTATGAAGACTGTCAAACTTACTTGTTCCTTTTGACTGAGATATATTTTCTTGCAATCATTGATTTCCATTTCAAACATTGTGAGCAGTTTAGCATAACTTGGGCAAAACAGAGAATTTATCACTGGTCTCTCTAGTAAGGCGCCAAATAGCTGCAAAACCTGAAACACAGCAAGATTCGGGCTGTATTATCATGCAAATATTACATTTATACATGACATATAAATCACGTTTGTCACTGCAGCTTTTCAACTGTCATTTTCTTAAAGGAGATGTCTCGAGGCAGCAGTGAAATATTTTTTTTGCCCAGTCCCCCTTCTTCAGCATACATTACTAAGTACCAATGTAAATGGCTTTTAAAGCCGGTTCCTACTTACAGTTCTGGCGTTTCATGAACTTATAAAAAGTTTCCCAAAGATGGCCGCTGCTTCTTCTCCCTGCGCTTGCTTCAGCCCGACGTGCTCGCTCCCGAGACGCCGGTCACGCTTCGTATTAGCAGGGAGCTGTCCAGTGCTGATCCTTTCCCCCCTGCACAAGGGAATCCAGGCTTCATTATAGCGGGGAGCTGTCCAGTGCTGAATTCTCAGCAGAAGGTACTGTAATGCCTCCCTGCAATTCACTTGCCACTGTTTTAGATGAAATAGTTTTTTCACCTAAATATATATGTGTGTGTATATATGCGTGTACACATTTTATATATATATATATATATATCTATATATATAGATAGATATATATAGTATACATGTGTATGAGTATACGCATACGCGTATTCGTGAGTGTATATACACACACACATATATATATATATATATACACACACATACCCACACGTGTTTTTTTATATGCGTGTGTATATATGTGTATGTGTATATATATATATATATATATATATATATATATATATAATGTGTGTGTGTATATATGCGTGTACACATCTTTTATATATATATCTCTATATATCTATATATAGATATATAGAGAGACATATATATAGTATACGTGTGTACGAGTATACGCATACGCGTATTCGTGAGTGTATATATACACACACATTATATATATGTGTGTGTCTGTCTGTGTATATATATATATATGTGTGTGTGTGTCTGTCTGTGTATATATATATATATATGTGTGTGTGTGTCTGTCTGTGTATATATATATATATGTGTGTGTGTCTGTCTGTGTATATATATATGTGTGTGTGTGTCTGTCTGTGTATATATATATATATGTGTGTGTGTCTGTCTGTGTATATATATATGTGTGTGTGTGTGTGTGTCTGTCTGTGTATATATATATATATGTGTGTGTGTGTGTCTGTCTGTGTATATATATATATATATATGTGTGTGTGTGTGTCTGTCTGTGTATATATATATATATATATATGTGTGTGTGTGTGTCTGTCTGTGTATATATATATATATATATGTGTGTGTGTGTGTGTGTCTGTCTGTGTATATATATATATATATATATATATATATATGTGTGTGTGTGTGTGTCTGTCTGTGTATATATATATATATATATATATATGTGTGTGTGTGTGTGTCTGTCTGTGTATATATATATATATATATATATATATGTGTGTGTGTGTGTCTGTCTGTGTATATATATATATATATATGTGTGTGTGTGTGTCTGTCTGTGTATATATATATATATATATGTGTGTGTGTGTGTCTGTCTGTGTATATATATATATATATGTGTGTGTGTGTGTGTCTGTCTGTGTGTATATATATATGTCTGTCTGTCTGTGTGTCTGTCTGTGTGTATATATATATGTCTGTCTGTCTGTGTGTCTGTCTGTGTGTATATATATATATATATATATATATATATATATATATATATATCTCTGTCTGTCTGTCTATATATATGTCTGTCTGTGTGTGTGTCCCGGCGGCGGCGGGCTCGGGGGCAGGCGGTGACCTTCGGGGGCAGGCGGTGAGCTCCGGGGGCAGGCGGTGAGCTCAGGGGGCGGCAGGCTCGGGCAGCACGGCGGCGGGCTCGGGCAGCACGGCGGCGGGCTCGGGCAGCACGGCGGCGGGCTCGGGGGCAGGCGGTGACCTTCGGGGGCAGGCGGTGAGCTCCGGGGGCAGGCGGTGGGGCAGGCGGTGGGGTCCGGGGGCAGGCGGTGGGCTCCGGGGGCAGGCGGTGGGCTCCGGGGGCAGGCGGTGGGCTCCGGGGACAGGCGACTTACATGGGCGGCTTCTCGGCTGGGCTTCTAGTCTCCGCTCGGCTGGGCTGCTGAACTTTCTGCACCTTTCTGCTCCAGCGCGCTCCCGAGAGGTTACAGCTCGTCTGCGCATGCGCAGAAGAGCTGTAGCGTCTAACACACTGAAGCGGCTCGCGCTGAGCAGAAGACCGGACTGCGCAAGCGCGTCTAAAAAAGCAAGCTGCCGGCGAATTTAGACGGAACCATGGAGACGAGGACGCTAGCAACGGAGCAGGTAAGTGGAATAACTTCTGTATGGCTCATATTTAATGCACGATGTACATTACAAAGTGCATTAATATGGCCATACGGAAGTGTATAACCCCACTTGGTTTCGCGAGACCACCCCTTTAAAGTACCGTAGTTCTAGGAAATATTACTTTTTGTTTTTACATATAGTCAATAGAGCAAAAGTTCCATACAGATTCCATGGATAGAGAATAAGGATGCGTGCACACGTAGCAGATTTGTAGCAGCAGAAAAATCCATTTTGCCTCATGCCCACGACCGTGATGGACTCTGCCAGCGGAATATCGCAGCGGAGTCCATCACGGCGCCCCCCCTAAAGACCCCATACTCACCCCTCCGAATCCGCAGCTTGAATCCCATCTGGCGAGGCGGCGTGCATGCACAGTACAGCTCATGATGCGCCAACAGTGCTGGATGACACGGCCAGCAGTGGCGCGTAATTATGCGATACTTCCGCTGTGCTCACAGAGGAAGTTTAGCGTGATGGCCGGATTCCGTTGACTATATTTTTTCGCAGCGATTAAAACAAGCCGCAGTTTCTTTCACGCAGTAGAATTCCGCAGCATGAACATTGAGCTATTAGGTTCAATAGGCAGAAATCTGTCCGTGGGCATTAGCCCTAAATCTGCACCAGAACCTGTGTGAAAATCCTCACACAGTGGAGCGAACTTGACACAGAGTTTTGAGTAGATCCACCGTGGACTTTACCTCAATCCAATTGACGGGGTGCAATCAACAGTGTAAGCACCAAACTTCGCACGGTTTGCTGTGGAGTTTGATGCTGATTTTAGCGTGGATCCACTGCAGAAAATTGGCTGCAAATCTGTCAAGTGTGAATTCACAGGAAATCCTCCAATCTTAGATCTCAACTTGTGGTATGTGTACCCTATTGGTATGTTCACACAGGGTGGATTTGCAGCGGATTTTCTGTGCGAATATTCCATATGGAAAAATCGGCAGCACTTACAGTAGCAGCAAAGTGAATGAGATTTTTGCAAAATATTTTTTCCACACGTTGCAGGAAAAATTTTTGTGGAAATTGACATACAATGTGAAATTAAAATACACAGCATGTCAAATATAGCACTAGATAGGCTATAGACTTCAACGGATAGAACAAAAGCCGCAGTAAAGACCCTTTCACAAAGTGTAATATGCAGGGAATAAAACCCACTGATTTCAATGGGTACATTTTCATTACCTTTTTTTTGCGCACGCATATCATAACACAGAAAAAAATGCAGCATACTTTATTTTTGTGTGCACTAAAAGTCCACATAGAAGTCTGCGGGAGGTGCGCAAAGAAACACTCAATATGCACGCAATTACATGGGAAGTAGAACACATCCGGAACTCATTAGACTTTAAAATTACGGCGGGGGGTGTGTCCCGCACCCAAGTGAACCAGCCCTGTGAGCGCAAAAAAATACAGTAATATGCACAAAAATGCACGCAAAAGTGAAGGGGCCCTAACTCCTCACTGTGTATGCTAACTCACACTGTTCTCTATAGGTGTGCATGCACACAGCATACAGAGATGAGTCCGCTGCATTGTCCATGCACTGACTTCCACAGGTAACAGCATTGGAGCGGGGTGCTGGGTAAGTATGCACATGCCCGGACTCCTCAGTACCTGTTCTACGGGCACCATAACTTAGTTTATGGTGTTCATAGATAATGAAAAATTCCCTTTAAATTGACAGCATACAGATGAGGCCAAAGGTGTAGCTATAAGAGATGCGGAGTTGGGGGTCGTACCCAGCCTCTAGTGTCTGGGAAGGCACAAAACACCACCCTGCTACATGACACAACGCCAGTATTATAAATGGCAATGGTAAGTGCTAATTTGGGGCCAGAGTTTGCATGGGAACCAGGAGCCCCAGGTTACACTGCTGGGGAAGAGCAAAGAATTGTACACCCTATTCCCAGTCTTCCCAAGTTGCCCCAATTCTTGTAAACGGAGTTATTGTGGTAGGGAGTTGCTGCATATACGTAGCTCCCCAACATATTATGAAAAGGTCACCGAAGTACAAGTAGATTTTTCAGAATTTCGGAGCTCAATTAGAACGCTTGTGTTTTCTTACTTTTCCATCTCTGCAATCAGTTCAAACACATAAAGGCGAGAATGATATGCTAATCGACCCTAACATTTTTAAAAAGGGGATTAATTTCGACAGTAATAACACTCCAAATATTTATTTTCATGTGCACAATGTGAAGGGGGCTCAGCCAGGAAAGATGGATCTGCCAAAGAGTAGAAGCTTTTTTTTTTTCTCTCTTTTTCTTTTTTTTTATGAACAAACACACTCAGTGGCTTTCAATGGAACATGAAACCAAGCACTTCACTCAGATGTGTGTCAGCTTTCATCAGAGCTCAATACAAGCGGCTTGACTCTTGTGTAGATAAGGTTTCAAGCACTTTCCAGAGAGCCTCTTTATCCAGTAAAAATGAAGACACATTATGGCTGTTATTAAACTATTGTGCCGGAGTAATATGCTGATAACGTGCAGTCAATGAGCAGCCAGCTATTTCTCCACGCTTCTTCTGATTGCGTTTCCTTTGTAACAGGATGAGATGTTGCAGATTGCTGAAGGCTTTGAATGTGGGATGTAGGAGGTCACCGATCCTACAAGTACTTTGCACTAAACCGCTTGGCGACATTCTCTTTGTCAGCCCGTGTCCATCAAAACAAAATCATCTTTCAGAAATGTTTGTTCTATTTCAGTAGACTTGGGTATGCAGGAATCATTTAGATGTTCAGAAATGGCCAGCTGGGGGAACATATCAGAAAAACATTCTCTTTTTGATTTACCTTTTAATATGGGATATGGATAAATGAAGCGATTGAAAAGGGAAGGAAAGTTCACGGCAGTGAATTCAAGAAAAAGATTTTCAAACTCTTTGTTAAAAAGTGGCCAAAAGATGTAACTATTTGTCATGGGACCAATATCAGATCGTTGTTGCTAGGAAATCAGAACAACCAGAGACGATCAATTGAAATCCTTTAAATCATTAGCAATATATTTCAAAGAAGGGTTAAAATAGACATTTCACGGCTCACTATGAGCTTTGAGTTGTACAGAGGTATAATATGGCACCCATAGAAGTCAATCGGATTCTATTGTACTTTCCCACGCCTCCAATTTCATACAGATGTAGGATTCATACAGAATCAGAGAAAAAAAATATGGTATGGTTCCTTAGACCTCGTATTACGGAGGCATCTTCCCCAAGAAGCATTGCTTTTAGGGAAGAATATCTTCATAATAAGGTTGGGTATGGAGATGGCATATTGAGCGCCTATAACGCCAAAGTACTGAGTTATACAGAGACCTTGTCACTGTAATGCCAGGGGCCTTACAAACATCAGATATCCAGGGTATAAGCTCTGGACTTTGTGGCCTGGTGTCCTGGATCCTGGTGAGGTAGCCGGCTCAAGGTTGACTCAGCCTTCTATCCTTCCGAGGTCGGTAAAATAAGTACCCAGCTTGCTAGGGGGGTAAAGATGACTGGGAAAGGCAATGGCAAACCACCCCGCAAAAACAGTTTGCCAAGAAAACGTCACAATGTGATGTCACCCTAGGAGTCATAGAAGAAGAATATATACGTGGCAGCATCCATAATGTGCAATAAAATATCAAATTCTTTATTGCTCTATATCCAGATTAAAAGGCAACGTTTCGACCACACAGGGTCTTTGAGCTTGACAAAGAGGAATAAAGAGGTTATGGAGGAATAAAGAATTTGATATTTTATTCTTCTATGGACATAAACTTGGGATCAAGGTTCAGATCTCTTTGTGGCTGTGCATATAACTTGCCTCACCCTGGAGCGCTGTTAACGTGTGCTGCTGGTGAGCATTTCTATATATATAGTCACCCTAGGAGTCAGTCATGACTCAGTGCTTGCACCAGGGGGCTTTACCTTTGTCAATCCTGGATCTTCAAGCGAGCACCACTGTAAACTATGTCTACATCCTCAGGATGCAGGTGGATACACGTGTTATTGCTGACCAAAATATCTGCTGACTATTAGAGATGAGCGAGCAGCAAAATGCTCGGGTGCTCGTTACTCGAGCCGAGCTTTTTGTAATGCTCAAGAGCTGGTTTCGAGTAACGAACCCCCTTGAAGTCAATGGGAGACTCGAGCATTTTTGAAGGTGACTTATGCTCTGCATTGTTTTCAATGGAGCCGCGGCTGCTGCCGGTGGCTCCATTGAAAACAATGGTCGGTCGGCACCCCTGAATTGTTTTTTTTAGAAAAGGGCTTTTACATATAAGCCCTTCCCTGAAAAACAGTAATTTTAGTGTAAAAGATAAACTTACCTCTCTGCCGCTGCTGTGTCCCCCGCGGGAATAAAGAGCACATCTGCCGCATGCTGCAGATGTTTCCTTCATCCTCGCTAGTAAAAAAAATTCCCTGCTGCTGCACCTGCCACATCTGTGACAATTGCAGCAGAGGAATTCTTCAATTCCCTGACGCAGCTGTCACACATGACAGCTGCGGTAGAGTATCCTGCTGCTGGCAACCCGTCATTGGTTTTCAGGGAAAGGCTTTAAACATAAGTCCTACGCTGGAAAACAATAATTTTAGTGCAAAAAACCCCCCAAAAATTACCTGTCCGCCACTGCTATGTCCCCGCGAGGATGAAGAACACATCTGCCACATGCGGCAGATGTTTCCTTCTTCCCTGCGAGGAAAAAGAATTCCCTGCTGCACCTGCCACATCTGTGACAGATGCAAAAAAGGAATTCTTCATCCCTGCGGGGAATAAAGAATTCCCTACCACAGCTGTCACAGATGACAGCTGCGGTAGAGGATCCTGCTGCCAGCAACCGGTAATTGTTTTTCAGGGAAGGGCTTTAAACATAAGCCCTTCCCTGAAAAACAAGAAGAAATGGTGAATAAAATATAAAAAATGTATACTCACCTCTCTGCAGCTCTTCTCCCTGCACTGCTCTCAGTAGTAATTAGCAGGCAGGGATTAAAAAACCCTGCCTGCTGAATGGGCTGCCTCTGACTGGTTGAGCACTGTGACCAATCAGAGGCAGCTCTCAGTTATTGAATGACAGCTGCCTCTAATTAGTCCCTGCGCTCACCCAATCAGAGGCAGCACTCACCCATTCATGATTTCATGAATATCAAAGAGAGCAAAAATAACCCTAAAGTATTTTCAATAATATAAAAGGTAAAATGATTTGCAATGAAAGCACTGGCCCTTTAACAAATAATACAGGAAAAACCATAAAAGATGATGGGGCAAATCTATTAGTTTTTTCTGAAGTATATTCATGAGAAAAAAAGAATGCAGCGATTTAGAAAAAAAATATTTCCAAAAAAAGGGTTTTTATTGCAGAAAAGTGGAAAAACCTAAAGAAAATGTAAGAATGTTGGTATCGTTGTAATAGTACCAGCCCGCAGAAAAGATGGATAGTGTCATTTATGCTGCATGATTAACTCTGTAAAAAAAAAACAAAAAAATCTATGGCAGAATTGATGCATTTTCACTCCCTACGATCATAAAAGTTTTACAATCTAGTCTGCGTACCCATCAAAAACTACAGTTCGCCACGCAAAAAACAAGCCCTTATACGACCGTGTCGACAAAAAAGCAAAAAAGTTATGACTTTTGAAAAATGGAGATGAAAATTCGCCAAAAATCGTTGCGTTCTTAAGCCCAAAATAGGCAATGTCTTTAAGGTGTTAATCACCTGTGCAAAGCAATGGAGATTGAAACCCACAACCAAACCCACAAAACATTGCTTTTAAATGTAGCAATGTTTAACAATATAACCCTCCAATATACCACCTCAGCACAAGGTATTTAACCTCTAGGGAAAAAAACAATATAGCTCCATTGTGTAATCTAAAAAATTACTATGAATTGATATAAAACACAAATAAACAAATAAAATAGGGAAAGATGCGTTCAGCAATTCCGCTAATCTCAAATCACTCTTAGGGTTCGGTCAGACGAGTGCAAAAAGAATGCGCTCCACGCATGTTAAAAATACGCATGACTGTAACTCCATGCCCATTGCTTTCAATGAATGCCTGAGCACTGCCTCTGATTGGTTGAGCGCTGTGACCAATCATAGGTAGCGCTCAGCTGTCATTCAATGAATGGCTTAGCGCTGCCTGTGATTAGCTGAGCGCAGCCAAATCAGACACAGCCCTTTCAGGAGGCGAGGATTTTTAAATCCCCGGCAGGAGAACAAGCTGCAGAAGAGCGCTATTTCAAGTCCTTCCCCGAAAAACACAGCATTGCTTTCAATGGGGCCAGCGACAGTAGCGCCAGCCCTATCGAAAGCAATGGGATGGCATTGCGGTCCTTTGCCACAGCTGTCACAGCTGTGGCTGGGGATTCCTTCATCCCCGCAGGAAGCCTCCTTGTCACTGAACATAGTGACAGCGCTGTCAGAGTGTTCAGTGATGAGGGGACTCCCCGGGGGAATCCTTTCACACAGCACAGAACTTCCTGGCGCACGGATGTCCTATCTTTTACAGGTGCAAGTATTTTGCGCCTGCAAAAGATGGACATGTGAACACTACAAAGGGAAGCAATGGTTCTAAAAGACGCGCTTTTTTGCACACATAGGCGCGCGCAAAAAAACGCTTGTCTGACTTTGCCCTTAACCCCTTGAGTGGCACGCCCGGAAATTTTCCGGGACGAGCTCCACTGCTCATAGTGACATAGCCCGGAAGATTTCCGGGCTATGTATCACTATGGGAGCTGCAGAGCACAATGCCACAAGCTGTGACAGTGTGCTCTGCCTGCACAGACCCACAGAGAACAAAGCAAGGGCTTTGAAAAACCAGCAGAAGATATTGCCGATATGCCGGCAATCTCTTGCTTCTAAGTCCTGCTTTGTTTACAGGTTGCCATAGAAACCATCGGCTTGTCAGAAGCAAGCGATGGTCTCTGTGGCAGGGAGAGCTTGGTGCTTGGCTGTGAGAGGACAGCTAGGTACCTGCTCTTACAGCAGAGATCAGAGAAAACCTGCGATCTCTGCTGTGTTAACCCTTTACATGCGGCAGTCTATGTGACTGCAGCATGTAAAGGGCTGTCACTGCAGCATGTAAAGGGCTGTCACCATCGGACCCCCGGAATGTGATCAGGGGGTCCTGATGGGTCCCTGTGGAAGTCCCCTAAAGGGACAAAAAATAAATAAATAAATAAATAAATTTTTTAAAAAAAGAAAAAATTATTAAAAAAATAATAAAAACACTTGTCTCCCTTTACTTTGTAAAAAATCAAAAATACAATCACACATGTGGTATCCATGCGCCGTAATGACCCAGCGAAGGACGTTAATACATTATTTAACCCCTTAATGACATGGCCCCTTTTTTTCTTTTTTCCCCATTTCTTTTTTTCCTCCCCCCTGTTTAAAAAAATCACAACTTGTCCCACAAAAAACAAGCCCTTATATGGCCATGTCAATGGAAAAATGAAAAAGTTATGGCTCTTGAGACGCAACTGCAAAATTAGTTGAAATTCAATGATTAGACCATTTTAAAAAACCTGCCCTGGTGGGCACGACAGGGTGGTAGGAAACCCGCCACTCAAGGTGTTAAAGGGAATCTATCACCTACTTTTAGCTCTATAAAATAAGCTTGTGGTCATACTTACCTCTCCTGTCTTTCCCTGGTGTCAGTGCTGAAAGCCGCTGCTCAATGAACTACTTAGCAGTGTCGCTCAATGCACTGCAGCGGTGGCTTTCAGCACTCACACCACTGGAATGATGGGAAGGGTATGCATAACACTTTTGTAACCAGGCTCAGTGGGGCACCTACTTTCAGCCCATAAGCTCAGGTTATAAGGCTAAAAGTAGGTGATAGAGTCTCTTTAAAAAACACTACACTTTTGAAAAAAAACAGCACACTTAAAATACAGCATACATACTCATTTATGTTTGTTTTGCATAGCTCGTAGTTGTAAAATTCCTTTTCCTCCTCTGTTTGGAGCTGATAAAGCAAAGAAGTACTTTCTCACTTAATCCGTTAGTGACCACCCCATAGATTTTTTACGTCCTGCTTTGCTTTAATCCCCAGGGCTGTAAGGTAGCAGGCAACCTGAAGCTGTCATGGGGGGCCGCGGGAAGCTCCTACCCTGGTCACGTGATTGCTGCTATCCAGTGGATAGCAGCGATCGCATGAAAGTAAATAAAAAGTTTTAAAAAGTTAGACATTCAGCTCCCCTCATGGATCAGATCTGTGAGGACAGCTGAAAATACTCACCCCCGTCCTCTGCGATGTCCGGCAGCGATCTGGTCCTCCAGGACCTGACGCCAGTCTTCTGCGCATGCGTGCCAAACATCATTACGTCAGCCATATGCGCAGAAGGCCAGGAGGCCTGGCAAATTTTAAGGCGGGAGGCAGGAGATATCACTGGGGACCGCAGTGACCGGTCCCCGGGCCCGTAATCGCCATTATCCAATGGATACAGATGTGGCACGCAGAAGGCCAGAGAGCCCAGCAAATTTTAAAAATTTCCCTGAACTCAAAAATAGCCAAGTACAGGGATATGTCACCGGGGACTGCTGTATGCTGTTCCAGGTCACAGAATCACCGTTATCCATTGGATAATGGTGATCAAGTAAAGTGTAAAAAAAAAAAGAAGTTTAAAAAGTTAAAGTTTTATCTCCCCTTATGTATCATATCCGTGAAGAGAGATAAAATTATGTACCTAAGGTCCCCAGATTTGTCCCCCAATCGGACCTTTCCCAACTTCGGTCCATGCGCCTGTCAGCAAGGTGGTGGACGCTTACGCAAAAGGCAAGAATTGTCCGGTAAATTTAAAATCCGACATGCTCCTGGCTACCGAAGGTAGCCGAGAGCCTAGAGATGTCACAGGGTGCCACGGTGTGTGGTTCCTGGTCATGTGATCACCGTTCTCCAATGGATAATGGCGGTCACGTAAAAGTTTTTAAAAAGTTGAAGACTCTTCTCCCCTCACCAATGTGATCGGTGGGAGGAGATGAAACTTCTTACTGGAGGCCTCTGCATTTGAACCCCGACGCGATCATCATCCACAGACCTTCCCCGGCTTCTATGCATGCATCCACTGGCAAAATGCCAGACACATGCACAGAAGCCCAGGAAATTTAAAATCTCTTTGCTCCCAGCTACCAAAGGTAGACAAGAGCCTGGAGCAGTGACTGGTGGCCTCGTTGAGTGGTCCCTGATCACGTGATAAAAAAGGTAAAGATCTACCATTAGGCTGGTCTCACATGACTGGATAGAAATTGCGGATTCCGCATGTGTTTGATCTGCAGTTATACACGGATAAATAAAATACACTGGATTACACAATTCTGCTCATATTAGTGGGTCGGAATTACGTAATCCACTTGCAGAAAACAAAACACAGCATGTTCTATTTTACAGAGGATATCTGCAACATAGAGCCAATTGTGCTCCATGGTCGCGGATATACCCGCAGCCCATACGCAACTACATTATATAGGGGCAGCAAGTACCCACGTCATTGCTAAGCAACGGCATGTCAGGAAACCAGGGAAAGCAGGAGTCGGAGGGGCCCTGCAACGTAGCCCACAACCCCTGTCCCTGCCTACTTGCCTCCACTCTTGGCTAACCCCAGGCGGGCAACTGGGTGACGATCCCTACACTGGCTAGGGGAATGCTGGGGAAAGCCACAATCCCTGGAAACAGAAAACAAATGGACAGACAAACAGACAACCAGAGCGAAGCACAAAGGGAAAACCGCAAACCAGTTCAGGAGCAAGTCAGAGTCAAGCACAAAAAGTCAGTCCGGAGAAACGCAGTACAGAAGGAGGAGACGAGGTCAGGTCAGGGGAAAAGCCGAGGTCACAACACCAATAATTAGGAATACAAGGAAACGCTGGTGAGTGCAAGGAAGCCTATACAAACACTGGCAGTGTCAGGAAGCAACTGAGGGGTTTAAATGCTGTCAGAGCTCCCGCCCCAGCAGCTGATTGGGGCGGAGCACCTGACAGCAGCAGGATGATCAGAAAGCGCTGGGAGAACCTCCCTCAGCACTAGCAAACCAGACTAGGTCAGTGGAGATGCAGCAGGCTGCCATGGAAACAGGAACACGGCGCCGGGCAGCAGCCGCCATGCTCCTAGCACCTCTGCGCCGTGTAGGAGCCGGGTGGCCAGGAGTGATGACCAGCATAGGAGTCCCCCTGCGCCGCGCACTCGCAGCAGGGGCGACAGCGTCCGTGGTGCGGGCACGGCAACCCCGATAGCAGCCCATCCTGACATGGCATGGGAAATACAAACAAAAAAAGGTGTACAGCGCATGACCGCCTGTGTGAGTACGCAGTTATGTGCAGCACATTACGCGGGCGTACGCTGGGTCATGGCCGGGTTCACAGCTGGGATCCGCTATGGGCCTCCGCAAGTGGATTCCACATCCGGTTATGTGAGCCCAGCGTTATTCAGACCGCTATCTGTAATATGTAGAAGCCCCGTCAATGCTTGCCTTCCTGCAGTTCCAGGAGCAGCTTGTTGAGCGCTTTCTGTGTGAGACCGCTGTACCTCAGCAATCTTACAAAGCCTCACAGAGCACCATTTTTTACACCTCATCCCTGCCGCTGAGATCAAGGAATACCCCCAGAAAAGCATTGGCGGAGGAGGGATTTTATTGCTCCATGTGCCCATCCCAACAAGCCTCCGTAAATACCCGTCTTCGGAAATACCACATAGTTTACATTATTACTTTTATTGAATATTTAGGGAATGCCAAAAAATGGGGGGGGGGATATTTTTAGGGAGTCAATTTTTTTTCTGCACAAGTGAGCAAATGGGCCTAGAATTTTTTCAGTTGTGCCCTGAAATCCAATGGGTGGTTCCCTCCATTAGAGGCCTAGCCATGTGTCCTTTAAGTAGATTGGGGCTACAGTGGTATGTTTCTGAACACAGGACAAACAGGGGTATCCATTTTGTGGTAAAAGTCTTCATTCATATGTGTGCTGTACAAAAAAAAATGTTTTTAAATTGACACAATTGCCAAAAAAATAAAAATCATAATTTCTCCTTCTGCTTTGCTTAGATTCATTCAAAAACTGTGAGGTCAAAATACATAGTACACGCCTAGATGAATTCATTAAGGGGTCTAGTTTTCAAAATGATACAGGGCAGCCCACTGCTATGTCAGTGTGAGTTGTAATCCTGTATGGCGGGACGCACCCATCTATTGGCTGGTTTCTATGGTATTGTTCAAATTGCAGACTAGGTTTGTATGCAGTCACTCCTCCCCAGTCTGGGCTGGGTTGGGTGGGTGGCTGCATATTAGTCTCCACTGGACAGTCTATAGTCTGGCTTACTGCATTTTACTAGGGTCTTCAGTGATTGTGCATACCCTACGGCGATCGTGCCTGCTCTGCACCTTATCAGGTACTGCATTGTTGTCTCTTTTTCAGTAAATAATGCTTTTGTTTTCCCTCTCACCTCTGTGATTTCAATTTTATTTTTCAAAATGACGTCATTTGTGGGGGTTCTCTGTCGTTTTGGCCACTCAAGAGCTCTACAAGCGGGCAATAGGGCCTAAAACGCCTTTGAGGAAATTTTCTGCTCTGAAAGCCAACAGCTGCTCCTTTCATTTTGGGCCCCTTGTGCATACAGACAAGATTACAATGTTTCTGAACACAGGACAAACAACCGGTTCCATTTTGGGGTCCTCATTTTCATATGCAATATAGAAAAAAAAAATCTGCCTTTAAAAAGACCTTCTTGTAAAAATATGAAATTTTTTTTTTTTCCTTTAAATTGAATTAGCTCCTGAAAAAAAACTGTGGGGTCAAAATGCTCATGACACCCCTCAGTGAATATATTAAGGCCCCCTGTCCACGGACGTGTATTCGCCAGCGGTAAACCACCGGCGAATCACGCCGGACAACGCTTTCCATAGCATTGCTATGGAAAGCGCTGACCCCTGTCCACGAGCGGATAACCATTGCGATTCTCCGCTCACGGTGGGCAATTCGCAGCAAGCTGTGAATTGCCCCGATTCTCCGTGGCCAGCCTATCTATCAGATAGGGCTGACCGACGGAGATTCGGCGGCAGCTCCCTCGGCGGAGATCTGCTGCAGGACTTCGCAACGCCCGTGGACAGGGGGCCTTAGGGGTGTAGTTTTTAAAATGGGGTCATTTGTGGGGGTATCTATCATTCTGACACCTATTATCCTTTGCAATCTTGGCTTTGGGTAGGAAAATAAAGTGTTCCTCAAAATGTTGATAATAATGTTAAATTTGTACGTCTCCTAAATGGTTGTAAATAAAAACTAAAGTTTTTCAAATGTGCGTCCAAAATAAAGTAACCAGATGAAAATATATATCAGAACAAAAATCTGTACAGTATGTTTGCACTTATTTGAGATATTGCAATTGAAAATGTGAAAAAAATTTTTCCCAATTTTAGTACTTTTAATAAATATTCACAAATTCTAACTGTCTATTTTTACGACCTAAATGTACAATATGTGGCGAAAAAACATTATCAGAATCACTTGGATATGCAAAACCTTAATGGAGTTATTCTATGTTAAAGTGACACATGTCAGATTTCCAAAATATGGCTTGGTCATTAAGACGCAAACAGGTTTGGTCACTAAGGGGTTAAAGAGTTGCTGCACTTTTTACAAACTTTTGACAAGGTAAATGAGAAGCCAGCTGATCGCTAGAACAACAAGGCTACAGTACTCCCCTGAGCGCTTTGCGGCTTTGGCTATCTTCGCTTCTTTTCGACTCCTCCCGGCAGCTGAAGATGGCTGCACAGAGGTGTATTGCAAGCACTACAGACCTCTATGTCGCCATCTTCAGCTGCTGGAAGGAGCCAAAAAGCAGCATAGACAACTGAAGCAGCACAGCACACGGGTAAGAGCTGCAGGCCCCTCGTTCTAAAGATCAGCAGGGGTCTCAGTAGTGGGACTCCCACCGATCAAAACTTTTGACATGTCTCTCTGACATTTCAAAAGTTTGTGAAAAGTGCAGCTACTCTTCAAAGCTTGATTTCTTACTCAGTGTGAGGTAAGGAACATATCATTTGCTCAAACACTTTCTAACATACTTTGTTATTGACAGCTGAGCAACTAGTTACATTTTCCCCTTAAGATCACAGACATAAGTTTACATCTTGGCAGGGTGGCACTTAACGCAACAGGATTTAAATTTAAGTCCTGTGAATAGTGCGGGATCAGAAGTGAGTCAGCACCATCCTGCAGCAGGAGTCGGCTGTGACTGATAGCTGGACTCCCGCTGCAACAGCAGGGATCGATGAGAACTATTAACCCCCTTTACATCGCAGCATGTACAGGGTCCACACGGAGCATGCTCCCTCTGTAATGTCATCACATCCGCGATGTAATCGCGGAGGTTCAATGGGTTGCCATGGCAACCGGGCGCCAGGCTCTTTTGTCCAAGCCCGCTATGGCCTATGATCACTTTTATAAGCGTGTTGGTTCAGCAAACGGTGCATTGATTGGCTGAGAGCAGCACTCGCTGGCCAATCAGAGCCATCGCTCCCTGGAGGCAAGATTTATGAATGCCGCAACCAGGAAGTGATGTTCTGGTGGTGGCCATGAAATGTAGGAAACCCAGCGAAACTACGGAACTTTGCAGACCAGCGAAGGGGACCCCGGACCGCACATGTGAGGTAAGTATTAATAAGACGCCCCCCGAAAATAAGACCATGTTTCTCTTTTGGGGGACATGGCATTATGTTACTATATGAAGGCTGTCAATCAGTGAGTAAGACTACCCACTGTACTTCAAATAAGTTTTAGATCAGTAAATTAAAATTAAAACTGAATCTTTTTGCACAAAACTGTATATAAAAATGCTGAGCTCCCCTTGCTCTGAATGGTGCTTGCCGATTGAACAGCCTGTTCAATGTCAGAAGTTCCCTACAAATAGCATAGAAGGCTACACTTTTCAGCACCATCAAAAAATTATATCCAAATGCATTCCTCCAACTTATGCCATGTATAAAAAAGTTGTCCAATGTAGGTCAATGACGGTCTATGAAAATGTTACACTGTGTTTGCATTTTTGGGTAAATAAACATGGCCCTCAGTTGTACGGTCCAAACATTAGATGAACAGAGCCAAATGTATCCCCTCAATCTGCTGTTTCACAATAAAAGAGGCTTTTAAAATAGAAAAAATATAGGGGAAAATTTACTAAGCCCGACATTTCCTGTGCCAAACTTAGTACAGTTTGCCTGGGTACACGGTGCATTGGACATGAAGAGGTGCGCGTCTCTTCATGCATTTGGTATATCCCCAGCAGCTCCATGCGCCTAGACAGAAATGTATGCCACGTTCAACCTGGCGTACATCTCTAGTATAATTTACGCCAGCATCTGTAAGCTGGTGTAAATTATACAGAAATTGACCATGCCCCCTGCTGACAAGCCACACCAATTTCCCCAAGAAAGTGATGGGGCTGGTGTAGAAAGGAGAAAAGTCGCATAAGTTTTGCACAAATATACGTTTCCGCAAAAACTTATATTTACAACTTGTTTTGAGCCAGCAACTGACATAAAAATGTTGTAAATTTGCCCCATATTGCGCACGGTTTACTTTTTTTTAGAAATGATGGGCAGATGTATGCATATAAGAATACTACATTATATAGTTGCAAAATTATTCAACCTCCATAACAAATTAGTTTTTGTTGCCAAATTTACAAACTTTCAGCTGTTGGCAAGAACAATTTAAATAGCTCAACACAACTCAAATAACAAGTAGTTGCTTCAAATTCACCCCTTAATACCACTTTTCAGGACCACTGCAGTTCCAGAATTATTCAACCCCTTTATGACAAGCGTCTCTAGGACACAGTAGAGCACCCGTCTGCTGTTATGGCCTGCTGCAAATGTGATGTACCACTGTGATGGACCTCTTCCTTGACTTACCATATTTCTAACATGGAATCAAATATCACAGTCAGCAAACCCTCAGCCAGTCCAGGTATTTGATGTGTTTTATCTAGAGATGAGCGAGCGTACTCGGAAAAGCACTACTCGCTCGAGTAATTTGCTTTATCCGAGTACCGCTGTGCTCGTCCCTGAAGATTCGGGTGCCGCTGCGGCTGACAGGTGAGTCACAGCGGAGAGCAGGGGAGAGCGGGCGGGAGAGAGGGAGAGAAAGATCTCCCCTCCGTTCCTCCCCGCTCTCCCCTGCAGCTCCCCGCTCCGTGCCGGCACCCGAATCTTCAGGGACGAGCACAGCGATACTCGGATAAAGCAAATTACTCGAGCGAGTAGTGCTTTTCCGAGTACGCTCGCTCATCTCTAGTTTTATCTCAAGCACACCAGATGCAACTAATGAAGCTCTTGATTAGTTGCATCGGGTGTGCTTCAGACAACACCTGATATGTAAATATGTGCACTTATGAGGAATTCTATTAAAGGTGTTGAATATTTCCAAGACCGTAGTAGTCGTCAAAATTTGTGTTGAATTTGGAGAAACCACTTGTTATATTAGTTGTGTCAAGCTATTTAAATATTTCTTTTTTTTGATTGTTTTATTTTATTTTTTTCAAACAGCTGTAGTTTGTGAATTTGGCAAATAAACCAATTTTTTAAGTGGGGGTTGAATAATTTTGATTGTAACTGTATTCTCTTGTGATGCTACAAAAAGACATTTGCACTGGATTATTACAGACCTGGTCTATGCCTTCTATTTGTACAACTTTTATGTCCTTTTGCTTCCCCGTTCCTATTTCCTTTTAAGCCTCATCATCTTCATTGTTCCTTGTTTGTTCTTTGCTTTTTTATTGTTCTTTTTTTTTATTCCAAAGTTTGTTGGAAGTACAAACAAGAGAGAGGTTACTTCTGGGGAGAGCAGAAAGTTTCTGCTAGAGGGTGTTATAAGGTTGATTACATAAGCCCAGCACTAGTCTATAACTATTACTTGTTGGTGATGGTTTCTTTAAAATGCTCATAATTCTGTCAAATGACTGGCAGTGGAATTAGTAGGTGCTGACGCATAATTCTCCTGCGATTGCTGCATTTGAAAGACAATCATCTTTTCCATTTTGTTTCCGATGCCCCCGCACCAGGTAAAAGGTTAGTTACCTTTATAAGACTGTACGCCTGATAGCGTGTAAAGCACGGAACCCCCAGTCTTCATTATAAACATGCCAAGCTCTGTGGTCATACCACCTGGACAGTCACTGTCCCGTCTACAATTTAATGATGATTTTAAAATGTCTCTGCTACTCTTGCAGCTGAATTCTTACAGCGTTGCCGGTAAAACTGTTTTTCACACAGTGGGATGTTGTCCCTGGCAGCAATTTTCCCCGCTGTCATCCTTTTTATTTTCCTTATACTCCTCTTTTTACCCCTAGTGAGTACCTTTTATTATGTTGACATTGTATTTTTTACTATGTCCTCTGCATCCTTTTTTTGGAGTTTTCTAAAACTATTCAACTCTTTACAATGTTTAGACTATGGACAACAATCATACACTTTATTCCACAATGGAAAATGCATAAGACCCTTTAACATTGGTTGTACAGCGTGCTGAGATTTTACCCTAGGTGAAGGCAGACTATTTGTATGGTACTATAGGGGTCTAGCATCCAAAATTGCATTTGTATGATACTTTTTGTGTGTGCTGCGAAAAAAAGGTGAAATGTGGCACAGGTTTTAAAAAGTTTGGTGGCACCATTAGCAAAAACTAAAGGTAAAACATTTCTGCTGATAGGTAATTGAAAAGATGTATTTGCAGAACTAATTGGGGAGTTTTATCTACCTCCAATAATGCTGAAATTCGTGCAATAGGGACAGGGGCGTAATTAAAGGCTTAGGGGCCCTGATGCAAAAGGTGAGCTGCCCCCCCCCCCCCCCCCTCTATCTGTATCTGTACCCGTACCCATACCTAAACCATGCTGCACAGAGGCATAACTTGAAGCTTCTGGGCCCCAATGCAAAACCTGTAACAGGGCCCCCAACTATAATGCTTTATTCATAGCACTGGGCTTCCTATATGGAGAAGAGAGGCCTTATGGGCCCCCTAAGGCTCCTGGGCCCGGGTGCAACCGCATCCCCTGCAGCCTCTATAGTTACGCCCCTGAATAGGGAGCCAGAAGACTTTTCTATATTCTGTATTTATGTTTGTTTGCCATTACTATTGCATATTCCTACATGAAACTTTGGTTATTTTACTTTTACATTGTCTAAGCTTTTGTATCTGAAGCTCTCCACTTACCTTAAATGCTGATTCAAGGCCATTCGACTCGTCAAAAGTCAGGTTCAAAATTCTGCTCAAATGATGGTCAAAGCTGTTAATTTGTTGACAATATTTCATGTAGTCAATCAGAAAACCCTGAAAATGATTAGTAACACAAAACATGTTGGAACAGTATATTCTATAGAGAATGAATGATATGACACGGTGAATTAAACAATGTGTAATATTCTTGGCTAATTGATATTTCTTTGAACTCGCTGTGTGTCTCATCTATGCATTGAACATTGTCTGAAATCTCTCAAGATTGGAGACAGAATCTATATACAGAGGTAATCAATCAGGGGGTTCTTGATACTGGTCACATGATTATCTCAAGCATATGACCTATTAGCCCTATTCTTTCATGCTTTTTAACCTCTTAGGGAACAGTCTATTTTGGGACTTAAAGCCTTTTTAAATGATTATCACTCAAAATTCGTTCAAATGGCCGAAAATGAACGATGGGTTGGCTTTTAAAGAAGAAGGATTGGCATTTAAACCTAACGATTATCGCTAGAAATGGATGTGGCATCTGGGCATTTCAGTCATTCGGTGTGTCGCTTGGTAGAGTTTTCATGTAAAGACAAGTGGACAATTGTTTGGTAAGAGGGCGTGTGCATCAGCGATGAAAGAAAAACATTGTTATTGTGCAAGTGCCGATTGGCCTCTGAAAGTAGGTGGTGCGCATCCTTTGTGTGCAAAAAAAAAAACACAAGGAGCTTTGTGAATTGACAATCTTTAATCGGAAGACGTAGCAAAACCAGCTGGCACCCAAAGATAAATCCTCGATGTAGATGCCGTGACCTTAGCATGCAAACTAAAAGATAGCGAATGTATTTTCAGTGCTCTTTGTAGTTTCTGCGTTGTACGTCAGAACGGCCGATGATTGACCAGCCAATGCTGGAGCACTAGGAGGGCATGTAAAAACAGTTGCTTTGTTGTCCCAACAGCCAATCGCTTTGCCTTTTTGGATGCAGGCAAGTATACCCCGTCAAACGACAACCCCCTCCCCACGAACCGCTGAACGATTGTCATTTAAACCAAGCGAAACGCAAACAACCCAACAACGTTTTTTACGCAGACTAAAAGTCAGAGATAAACGAATAATGAATGAAAAATGCATGACTGCTTGCGTTTACACGGAACGATAATCCCTCACTTTCTGACCTTTTAACACATTTTGAGCGATAATCGTTGCATGTAAAAGGGCCTTCAAGGACCAGATTCTTGTTTATTTTTCAAGTCACATCCCAAGAATGATAACCTTTTTCTTCCCCCCCCCCTCAATTTACTGTAGCTGCACTATATAAAGGTTTCTTTTTGCATGACAAGATGTATTTTTCAATTGCACTATTTTCAGATGTTTATAAGTTATTCATTACATTTTATTACTTTTATTACCATAGTTTTTTTTTTGCAGTTTTTTTCCCCCGCTGTTTACCGTACTGAAAAGGGTATTTTATTGCGGCTAGAATAAGATATCCATAAACCTGTTATATTTTATTGAGTAGACTATAAGGGATTGTAATTTTGCAGAGTGGTATGTAGTTTATTTGTACCAATTTGGAGGTACATATAATTTATCGACTAACTTTTAGAATTTTTGGGAGGGTTGGGGAGGGAGGGATACAGAAATTATGCATTAGTTTTTAGCATTTTATTTCACTGTTTAGCAAGCAGTAAAATAAGTTAATTTTATATAATAAACCATTACAATTATGGCAATATCAGATATGTATTGCCGACAAAAAATATTGAAAAAACATTAACACATTTTTTTTATTTTTTCAGGGTAAGTGAGACACTTTTTTTCATTTTAAACTTTGGTGGAAGGCCGAGGCGGTAGGAACAGCAGAGGAGTGATACATGGCTGCCGCTGGGTTCTGCCACAAGAGGAGAAAAACGAGTGGAGAATGAGAAAAAGAAGATGTAAGCAGTGCAGCATCAATCAGCAGCTACTTCATCTGATTGCTGCTGGCTGCACTGCTGCTGCAGAACTGCCCCACGCCAGACACAATCCATCTCAAGTCACCAGACTAGTAAAGAAAAAACTTTTTGCTTCTTCATTTTTGGGTTCCCCCTGTTCTGACCCTCCAATAAAGTGTAATGGGCAATCATGGGTGGGACTATTATAAAGGGTATTTTCACACAGCTAAAGATTCAGCAGCACAATTGCACCAAAATCCATGTTAATATCCGCCAAATGGATTTTGTGGGCAGTGGAAAGTTTGCAGTAAATCTACTACATCTGTGAAAATATCCTATTGGACGCTTTTAAATGAGCGCATTTTGCCTTGATATTTGACCCATGTTTTGTGGACCGTAATACAGAACTAATGTAAATCTATGTATCTATTCACATGGTCGGATTTTTCACGGCTATTTTTTAAAAACTCGGCATCTCCTATTTTTTCCATTTTTGCCTCCGTTTTGGGCATATACAGACTAGTAGACTCTCCACGGCAGAAAAATCTGTAGTAAATTCATGCCGATATTTACGTCAAAATCTGCACCACAAATCGATTTTGGTGCGGATTCACTTCATATTTTTCTGCTATACAAAGTCCACAGCTAACCTGCCCCATGTGAACATACCCTAAAAGGTCTTTTCAGAGGTTCAAAAAAAAAAATCCAGCAGGCATAGAAGGGTGCATTCACATGTGGCAGACTTGCCACGGATGTTCTGCAGCAGAAAAATCCACAGCAAGTCTGCACCAAACTCCATGTCACAATCCACACCACTTAGTTTTGTGAGTTTTGATGTTTTAGCAGAGAATATTCTATTCTTTTGAGGTGGGGGTGGAAGAGGCTGGGGGGCTTCATTATGTATGTGTGGGGGGCCCAAGTTCTGTGAACAGCCCAGGGCCTATGGTCCTCTTAATCCTCCACTGTCTGTCAAACACCATTATTGACGGCAGCATCTAAGGGGCTAAAAGGCCAGGATCATTGATTTCTCCAATCCCAGATGTTACAGCAGGAGCCTGGCTGTCAATGACCACAGGGTTCACAATGACCTAAATGTACAGCATGGTGCCTTAACTAAAGGCATTCTGTGTCATATAGATATGTCACTCTGTACAAGGGAATGGAAGGGTTGGCTCATAAATGTGTAACACCTATCTGCCGGAGGTCTGTACATGGACATCTCTATCAATCCTATGTACCACCACTCCATTCACATAAAGGGCACTCGGAATCCCTGTTCTTGTGATTGCTGGGGATCCCAGCAGCCAGACCACCAGCAATCAAACATTTATCACCTATAACTGTTGCTGGTGGTCCAACCCTTTTAATGATCCACCATGAGGCCTCTTTCACACAGGCTACAAAATTGCACGATTTTGTAGTGATGTGACGTCACTACAAAACACATGTATGAGTTTTACAGTGTTATATAAATATTTTTATGAAAAGTTCTGTACTGGTGGCCATACACATTAGATAACTATAGATCAAATTTACCCCAACTTCGCAATTTACCCCAACTTCCACATAAATATATAAGCCTGTATATTAACACAATAGCATAGTATGTCCATCCAGTTCAGCCTATTACCCCCAATATTGATCCAGAGGAAAGCAAAGAAAAAAAAATGAGGTAGAAGCCAATTGTCCCCATTTAAAGGAATAATTTCCTTCCTGACTCCAGTCTGGCAATCGGATCACCAACCCATCTGAAGTAATCAGTGACTATAACATGTAATATTGTTACACTCAAGAAAGTTGTCCAGGCCCCTCTTGTACTCTTTTGGTGAGTTTGCCATCATCATGTCCTCAGGCAGAGAGTTCCACAGTTTCACTGCTCTTACAGTAAAGAACCCCCTTCTATGTTAGTGTAGAAACCTTCTTTCCTCTAGACATAGAGGATGCCCTCTTGTTACAGTCATAGTCCTGGGTATAAATAGATCATGGGAGAGATCTCTGTATTGTTCTTTGATATATTTATGCATAGTTATTAGATCGCCCCTGAGCCATCTTTTTTCTAAACAAAATGTTGATAACCTCTCTGGGTATTGTAGTCTTCTCATTTCGCTTATTAATCCTGCAAGATTTGATCTCCGTTTGAGTAATGGCAGCCTATGGAGCTGTCCAGTGTTCCGTCTGAATGCATTTTTTGGAGCTTCAGACAGAGCCCTAGATAGGGTATGGGACACATGGGGGGAGTGAATCTTTAGTATGCTCATGACTGAGAGATTTCTATCATTGGATCCTCTTTGAGATAAACAAATCAATAGCACAACAAATCCTCAAAATACTGGTTAGATTATATTGGTCAATGCTAAAATGTATCATACACACCTTTTGCTATGAAATCACATGACAAAATGTTTACGGAACCTGTAACTTCCTTTCTACCTATATTCCATACTACAGACATATTCTACAAGCCACTATCACACCCCCACTGTCCCCATTTTATGGGGGCTATTATAATCCTTCCTATCCAGTTTTTTATGTTTTTTTAATCACTTGGAAAATCCAGATTGCCAAAAGTTATCCCAGCTGCAGAAAAATTTGACCTAGCTACATGCCTTACATCCTCACACTCTTAAAAATCAACTCATTGATCTAGATGGGGATTATTAGATTTGCTTTTAAATATAAGAGTAGAAAAACAGGTTGGAGTAACTTCTACTAGGTTTTTTCTTTTCTGCACAGGAAAAAGAACGGAAGGAAGGTGCCGCCTGCCCGCTTTTCGACAACTGTGGTAGTTTAGTTTGACAAAAAGTGAGCTGGGGGCGCAACACTTCTAGTCGATAAACGATCAACCAAGGGAATTACCCGGATCTTTTTTATAAATATTTCAAAACAGCCAGTGTTCACACCTTTCAGGACGCAAACCCTTCTTCAGAAATGGCTGTAAGAGTGCAGGCGGTATATGCAGATGATTCAGCTGCCGCACTGTGAGGGAGAAGCACAGAAAAGAGAAACCGGGTAATTCTCGTCTGATTATTTATCGACTAGCAGTGTTTATCGACCAGAAGACTAGATTTGGTTTTAGACCTTTCTGAAAACGTTTGTCAAAAATACTTCCAATAATAATGTCAAGATCGAAAAAAGATACTTACTGTATTTGCATAATCAAGGGGGTTATATTTACTCTCTTGCAACATTCGCCAAATTTCATTTGATTCCTCACTCATGATATGAACTTCTTCACTGAGAATTTTACCTCTAAAGCCTCCAATTTCTATTTTTTCCAGTTTCAGAAAATCAACGGCTGCTGTGAACAGTTCCTAACACAGGAAATTAAAAATAAAAACAAGAATTGAAAACCTCCCCAAAAAGCAGCAGTCACTCATCCTTTTGAACAACCAGATTTAGGTCTTATTCACAAGACGGTATGTGTAAAACGTTGTGGGTGTTTTACTGGTCTGTCTTTCCCGGTCTGTCATGCATGGCAGCGAATGTACTGCGCATGACCGTGTATCTCACGCACACAGTAATGCGCAGTGTGACTGTTTTTTTTGTTTTTTTTTAATTCCCCACTGATTCATAGCGGGGTTGTGTATGAATTGCTGCCCACACGTAATGTAGTGCATACGCTGCCCAAACAACATGCTGCGATCTATTTCTCGCATGTATCCACACGCAGTGTTTGTATACGCTAATGTAAATGGATCAGTGAAAGTCCATTTACTTTCATTTACTCCATTCACCACGTGTCATGCAGCCGTGCATCGTAATACTCGCCAAAATCACAGTTTTATGAATGAGCCCTTACGACTATTGCACACAACAGAGCCTGATTGTATGGCTGTGCATGGAAACACAAGTGGAGATTTGCACACAAAAATTTGCAATTTTTTTTTTTTAAATGCCACTTTTGAAAAAAAAAGTAAGCGTCCGATGGGGCATGCCACATAGCAATCAACAGAAAAACATTACATGTCTCCTGTATGAAGTAGGAGGAATGCTCAAACACAGTTGGGCTCCATAAAAGCTTATGAGTGCCGTATAATGACTAAATATAACTTGGAGGTTGTAGAATGCTTATGAGGTCTTGCTCTGGTGAGCTCTTAAACCACTGAACAGCACTATAAACTAAATCATTGGTGCTGTTCGGTTTCGTGACGAGAAGCCGGGGGATGTATTGTTAATAGTCACCCACTACCCCGCTCTCGAGGTGTCCATTGGTGGAGATTATAGTAAAGAACGCACATAGTGGTCGGAAAAGAGATTTTCAGACCACACATGAACTGTATTCAGTGGACAATGCAGGAATCAGGGAGCGGGCGACTATAAAAACATATCCCCCAGCTCCCTGTCACCTCACTGAACAGTACCATAACTTAGTTTATGGTGCTCTTCAGTGGTGACAGGTTTCATTTAAAGGGGTTGTCTCGTTACTTGACAACATTTCTGCATTAGCTCCAACTGCCTTAAAATAACAAACAGAGCAGTACTTACCCAGACTCTGTTGCAGGGATCCAACGGTTTTGCCCCGCTGTCCTTCGATGATTGTTGTGGACGATGACATCAGTGGAAATCCCTTGAGTGCTGCAGTGTCTTCATTCTGAACTCCTGGCATCATGCCGCCCAGGATGTGAGCGCTGATACCAGGAGAACGGATGGTGACACTGCAGCCTCTGATTGACTACAGCAGTCAGGGGACTTCCACTGATGTCATCTTCCAAAACAAACCTCGGGAGGATGGCGGTGCAACATGCCTGGATCCCTGCGGCAGAGGATGGGTAAGTACTGCTCTGTTTGTTATTTTAAGGCAGTTGGAGCTACTGCAGAAATGTTGTCTGGTAACTGGACAACCCCTGTAAAATAAGTTGTTTCAACCATTTATACCATATGCTACATATCACAAACAAACAAACCTTCTGTGTACATGCATTTGGGTGACTATCGATTTCCTGCCCAAATGAGCGCCATTCAATGATAAAATAACTCCGCCATTGCTTATTTAAAGGGCCTTTTACAGAAACCAATGTAAACTGTATGGGGGATGAATGACCGCTAATACAATCAACCCCATACAGTTTGCATAATGTGGGCAGTGCATCCCCTATTTATCTGCTGACTTTCGATAATATTTTGACCTGCATAAAAGATTTGATCATCCGGCATTCTGTTAGTATTCGTAATCATGGTAATCTTTCTATGTGACAAGTGACGTGCCTGTAAATGTTTATATATACTGTATATATATATATATATATATACAGGCATACATGTAAACTGTGATAATTTCCTGTGAGACAAATAATGGCACAGCAAGTGTGTCTTCAGTTCTACTGACCTCGGCTTTATAAAATCAGCCCTGATTTGGACATTCGACTGGCCTACCAATTCTACATAACTTACAGAGCCATGAAAATCAACCACACTTACAATAATTACAAAAAATGTCCTGGTGCTCCATCATCTCTAACTGATGTCTCTGGCTTAATAGACGTGCTAAGCATCATTAGCACAGTTAGAAATGCCTCCATTTTCATAAATGAATATTCAATGGGTGTGAAAGCCTCTATATGAATATGCAGCAGATGCGCAATGTCAACCTGGGGTTTAGAGATAGCTTTCTGATAACCATGTTAATAACTAGGACCAGCTCAGGCAAGGGATTCAGAGAATATATTATATGTATTACTGTCTGCAAAAACTCTAATGATTAGTAACATGTATCACTATACTATTTTTACCATAATGGTAGGATCATTAAGATGTTGTATAATACTTGGAGTACATGGGCATAATGATAACGGAGACTCTATTCATTCAGTAAACAGACTCTTAGGGATAGAATGAGGTTACTTCTAGTCATCAATTGCCTCTGAGAAAGAAATATGGCCTTTTTGTTTGTATATTTATGACCTTGTATTCTTAGTGTGTAATGTCATTCTGGGACATGAACACTCTGCAAAGTCTTACCGGCACAGGAACTGCAGAACTGCGAACTGGACATGGGAATGACTGAGAAACAGACATAAACGTTACACCATTCACACTCACGAACTGGCGAAACTAGACCGATCAGCAGAACTGCAGAACGGACTTCATACTCATGGACCAACACAAACCAATGGCTGATAAACGCTCCAAACACGCACCAAGCAAACCCGCATGTATAAACAGATGGAATAGATACAATGCGAGAAATGAGTTCGTATTTTGGCCAAGATACTTAAGCCCGCGAGCCCACTTCAAGGGTCCTCGTTGTCTTGCGGGTCTCTACTAGAGATGAGCGAACCTACTCGTTACGAGTAATTACTCGATCGAGCACCGCAATTTTCGAGTACTTCCGTACTCGGGTGAAAAGATTCGGGGGGCGCCGGGGGGCGGGGGGAGGCGTGGCGGAGCGAGGGGTACCAGCGAGGAACAGGGAGGAGCCCTCTCTCTCTCCCTCTCCCCCCCACTCCCCGCTGCAACCCCCCACTCACCCACGGCGCCCCCAAATCTTTTCGCCCGAGTACGGAAGTACTCGAAAATCGCGGTACTCGGGCGAAAAAGGGGTGTGGCCGAGTACGCTCGCTCATCTCTAGTCCCTACACTAATGAGACAACTAATCCCAGGAAACCTGCCTGCAATGCGGGGCAATTGTCCCGATAGGGACGACCCCGCACTGGAACCTAGAGATCCACAGTACCTCGTTCTAGATTAAAAAGAGCACACAGCATTTCTATTCGAGAATGTTGACATCCTATGCAAATCTTCTAATTAGGATCTGCCTTTTTTTAAATAAAGTCCAGAGCCGATAAAACTAGATTTTGTAAGAACTTCCGTAAAATCTCTTTCTCGTCTTGTTCATTGGGGGACACAGCAAAGACCTTGGCTATAGCTTCTGCCACTAGGAGGCGACACTAAGCATAAAAGTATTAACTCCTCCTGCTAGCTATACCCCTCCTGCAAGCATCGTGCTAGCTCAGTTTGTATGCAAGCAGTAGGAGCAGCCAGTAGGATACAACAATAATACTATCTATCTACAATAATAGATAATAAAAAACAATACTTACGAACTGTAACTTATTCCAACACCGTGTGTGAGTGCACAAAGGATTCTCCAACTAATACCTAATACCAGACTGGGTGGGTGCTGTGTCCCCCAATGAACAAGACGAGAAAAAGATTTTACGGTAAGTTCCTACAAAATCTAGTTTTCTCGTCTGTTATCATTGGGGGACACAGCAAAGACCTTGGGATTTTCTAGAGAAGTACCCAAGGGGGCGGGAAAATATGAGAAGTCGCATGAGTAAGGAAGCAAATCCGCTCCTTAACTGCAACTAACATTAATGAATGACTAGGCATTCAGCATGCTCAGAGACAGAGCATAAAGGGGCCTAAGTAATCGCCCCATCCGTCTTCCGTCGAAAAAAATTCCTGATAAGGAGCTTTCGAAGAGGCACCCGCCGTTCGAGTACTATGAGCCGTAACCGGCCTGAGAATATAACTGCCTGGCACTGTAACCTTGTACTGTCACGAGGCAGAGCCAGTGCAAGGATTCCCCTCAGATTTGCCGAGAACACCAGCAGCGCGCCAGCGCGACTGAAGAATGCTACCTGAGAGAGGTACTCTTGCGTAGTCAGACCGCGCCCACTTGCCGCTGGAGCGTTCCTCGGCACGAGGCACTACCGAGAAAGGTGCTCACCTGATACTGCACTGAAGTAGATCCCCATACCAGCGTCAGCAGGGGAATATATGACAGGCCGATAATGACCGTCTCCTGATGACAACCTTCGGTGCAAAGTCAGCGTCCAAAACAACGCTGTGGAGTCATCAGCGTCAAAACTTCAGGGAGTTGCGTGTCTTCCCACATTCAACCTAGTTGTACGTCAGCTTCCATATAACTCAAAGTTGTCAATCTTACCTTCCCAGTCCTCTTGCGAGGAAGGAAGCGGGATGATTCCGGACGCCAATGCTTCTGGTTGAAGTCCCATGTTGATCATCGCTGAAAAAAACCTGCGACGGAAGGTTCCTGGTTACCCTTTGACTATCTTGAAAGAGTCATCTTTGCAGCTGACTACCACCAGAATGTGGGGGACCTAGGGCTCCAGGACCGAACTCTGGTCCCTGGTCGCATAGCTTAAGCGCAGCATGGCTCTAATGCTGCGTATCCTTATGGCCCATCCATGAAACCACTAGGCCCAAGCAGTTGGCAGTACAGCAAGGGCACACCGGTACGGGAATCTCGCTGGTCCCTTTTGAGGTAACTTCAGAAGTGGGAAGGGACGACCCTCAAGGGTTGCCAACAGTACAAGTATGGAATGTCTCACAGTCTCCTGGAAGCATAAAGCAGGCAGAAAGCAAGAGGGTCACAGCGTGCTCCTGGGTCCGTCCCACTTAACTCCGTTGGACGTGTAAACTTCCTTGTGCGATCCTTGGCAAATGCTCAAGTAGCTAAATTAGGGACTGCTCTGACTTAGTGTTCTCCTTATGGCCTGCGTCTGCCCATCCACAATGTAGGGAAAACGTGGGCTGTTCTGCACCCAACCGGGGCAGCAGGGCACTCTGTCTCAACCGTATCATGCCTGTAGGCTATCCACGTCCAAACGTACGCGGCTGATAGAACTAGCCATCCAGATTTCTCAAAAAAAAAACAAGGTGACTTGCAGTTCCGGGACCGCCCGAAAGGGAGCGGCTCCCAGCAGATCAACATGTCATAGATCTTACCCGAGGGAAGCTCTCCAGATATATCTATAGCCCCCTTGGCTCGCTGTCACAGTTGTGACCCGAAATCGCCATTATACATAGACCAGACTGTGCGAAGACGAGACTCTGAGTGCACGTCACAGTCGTATATGGCGAGAACGCAGACAGAATGCGGTTGTGGACGGCTCCAGCCTGCGGCTCTCCTATACTTGGAGATTGCAGTAAATTCGCCTGCAGGAACTGCAGGTAGTCATCGCGGGAGAGATATTCGATAAGTAAAGGTCCGTTGCTCAAGCTCACCCGCTGCAGAGCGGGGAGGAGGTGCAATGTGTTTGCAGAGTTCCTATGAATACTACTCTTTCCATCTGGAAGGTACAACCTGTCTCAGCAAGGCCGGAGAAAAGTCAACAGGCCGTTTGACAATCTTGTTCATAGGACGAGACTTATTCTGGGTGGATCCCAAATGTAGTGAGCACACGTAGTATGTGGCTCCACTGCGGTAGACTGGGTGCAGGTAACTGCAAGTGGTCAACGACAAAGTAGCTAGTTGTTAGGACAGGCTAAACCCAGTCCGGCACGAGGAGCGATGCATGCACGGTATTCTCGTGCAAGTACTCTTTCTAGTAAGGAGGGTACCATAGGTCTCATCGAGACTGGAGTACGGCTAACCGTCAACTTGAGTAACATTGCCTGTAAAGCGAGATATTCTCCGCTGGGAATAAGTCTCGTATTGCAGTGACAGCACACATAGTGTGTGGCTCTGGTCCTGGACACGGACACTGCATTATGCCGCCTGCAGGGAAGTGCAGGAGGGGTGCAGAGAGCTACCGCTAGGGAGGGCTCAACCCGATCCAGACCAGACACAGGAGAGATGTGCCTGGAGAGTCCCTGTGTAAGAACTCCTTCCGAATGGGAAGTACCCCATGTGTCAGCAGCCTGGAGCAATGCTGACCATCAGTTCAAGCCCTCGTTCGTAGGACGAGATATTCTCCGGCTGAATGTAAACCTCGTACTGTAGCGAGAGCGCACGTAGCACGTGGCTCTGGCCGCCCCTCTTCGCGAGTCATCATGAACTCAGACACCGCGGTACGTCTGGCTGCAGGGAACTGCAGGGTGGGGCACCAGGAGAGCCGGACAATAGAGATGGCTCAACCGGACCGGAGTATCCACGAGGAGCGACGAGCACAGTACTCCTTCCGGAATGGAGTGCACCTCAGGTCTCAGGCAGCCTGGAGTAATGCTGACAGGAGTACGCACACTCTGTTGCCACAAGACGAGATATTCTCCAACTGGATGTAATCTCGTATCGTAGTGAGAGCGCATTTTTATGTGGCTCTGGCCGCCCCTGTCCGCGTGTCATCCAGGACTGCAGGAGGGGCAACCAGGAAACTATGGTTAGTGAAGGCTCAACCCAGTGCAGAGCGGACATGCAGGGGCGCTGCGTCCGGAGAGTCCCTGTGTATGTGCTCTCTCCGATATGGAAGGTACTAAAAGAGTCAGCAAGCCCATTAACCTGAAGAAGAACCCTGTGTTGGTGCGCAAGCTCGCTATTACATCATGTATTTTTGTTAGCCATTAAAAGGTATCATATCTACAAGGTTACGTGGTTTCTCTTGCTGGGAACAATCCCAGCAAGTCCAGGGTGATGCTGACAACCAGTTTGAACACTGTTGTCAGTAAGACGAGATATCATCTGCTGGAAGTATCCTCGTACTGCAGTGAGAGCGCACATAGTATGTGGCTCTGGCTGGCCCATCCGCGTGTCGTCCTGGACTTTGTAACCCTCATACAATAATAATTTTTCTTTGTGACCCCCTACAAGGTAATAATGCTCACTTTGTGCCCTATAAAAGTAATAATACCTCTGTGCCACCTCTGCTCCCCCACAAAATAGTGCTCCTCTGTGTTCCTAAGAATATTGCACAAATCAATAGTGTTCAATTTGTGTCTCATAAATGAAAAGTTCCACCACAAACTAAAAGTGCCCCCTCTATGTCTCTACAAAGCAACAGTGCCCCCTTTGTGTCTCCAAAAAACAATAGTGCTTCTTCAGTCTCTTCACAAACTGATAGTGTCCCCTCTGTGACCTCACATTCTGATAGTTCCTCATTCTAGGATCCTTGCAGTCCTCCTCCCCTGCAAAATGGGCTATCACAAGGGCAGCTTTATTACCTACTGAAACAGCCTGATTACAATTCCTTCCCACTGTATTCTTCATATACTTCAGTTGAAACTGGGCTATAAGCAAATACAACCACTTTTCTATTGAAATACATGAAGAATACAGTGGTGAGGAATTTGTGAGTGAAGATCAGAGAGAGATAAGATCACCCTAACGTAAGCCCCCTTTTCACACAACGAAAATCGCTCAGAATTCGCTGAAACAATGGCATATGAGCGATAATCATTGTGTGTGAACGCTGCCATTGTTTAGTTTTTGACTAAACTATCTATTTATTTATCTATTTATCTCATATCTCTCTCTATATATCTCTCATATCTATCGCATATATCTCTATCTAATATCTATCTCCTATCTCTCTCTTTCTCTCTCTATCTATCTAATATCTATCTATTATCTATCTATATTCTGTCTGTCTCATCTATCTGTCTGTCTCCTGTCTATCTATCTCACTATCTATCTATCATCTATCTCATATCTATCTATCTTCTGTCTGTCTCATCTATCTGTCTGTCTCCTGTCTATCTATCTCACTATCTATCTATCATCTATCTCATATCTATCTATCTTCTGTCTGTCTCATCTATCTGTCTGTCTCCTGTCTATTTATCTATTCCATTTTCTATTTATCTCATATCTATGTGTGTTACTGTATATCTATCTATCTGTCTGTCGCATGTCTATCTATCTATCTATCTATCTATCTATCTATCTATCTCCTATCTTTCTTTCTATCGATCTATGTCCTATTTATCTATCTTTTTATTTCATATCTATTTTTCTATCTATAGGCTCATTTACACCAGCCGATGATTGCTAAAAAATCATTAATCGGCGATCGTTTTAGCGATAATCGGTGCGTCTAAATGTGCGCCCATTTAGCTGATTGTTAAATTCAGGCTAACCTAAAAATCGTCCTTCACTCTTATCAGAAGTTCTCCATTATTTCCCCAGGATCTGAGTGCAGATAATAGCCCTCGGGCTATTTACTGCTTTCAGTGAAAGCTTCATTTGCACACTTAATTGGTACCTGAGTAGCTACTTAATAGTTTATGCAAAGGCCCATGTATGCAAGTTTATGCAAGGCCCATGTAAATCAGCCTTATCTCATGCCTATGTATCTCATATCTCTCTATCTATCTCATGCCTATCAATCTATCTATCTATCTATCTATCTATCTATCTATCTATCTATCTATCTATCTATCTATCTATCTATCTATCTATCTATCTATCTACCTACCTCATTTGTCTGTCTCCTGCCTATCTATCTATCTATCTATCTATCTATCTATCTATCTATCTATCTACAGTATATATCTATTTCATATCTTTAATGCATCCCATAAGGAAGTGCGTTAAAAAACGTGAAAACACAAAACTGGAACAGACAGCTCTTGAAAACTGCGGCGTTAGGAACACTGCGTTCGAGCGCAGATCTGAGTAACCCCATTAAAATCAATGGAGCTACAAACAAATTTTCATGTAGTGCAGGATTTAGGCATGGGTTCAGGTGGGTGGGGGCCTGAGCTGAACTTTTGCAATCGGGCCCCTGAGCCTTTAGGTACGCCCTTGGGTTCATATATATATGTGTTTCATGTGCATTCTGGTGAGTATCTTCATTCCCTTCTAATCCCCTTCTGGTCTTCCGATCTTTAATTGGAACTCTACCTCATTTTGATATGTTTGTTTAGTTTCAAAGGGTTTTATTAAATTTTGTAGTCATACATGTAATAGGCTTTTGACATTCTAACGTCCCCTCGCAGGGGGCCAAATATTGCCATTAAAAAATAACATTTGCCTATTGCGGCTAATGGAATACAAAGATATAGGGGTAGAACAGAACAAAGGGGTCAACATAAAATTTTAAAACATAAATCAGTAGGTCGTCAAGAATCCATATCAACAGATATACGTGTCTGAATTGCGTGCATCAATCCATTCGGTCACTAGAATGGAGGTTAAGTAGATGATATAATGTGATGTAATCCCGGGATCTCTATGCATTCGATCCAAGGTTGCCAGATTTTCTGGAATTTTGATATGTTTGTTTATTGAATGGAGATCAGGTAATATTTGCATGTACCTGTACAGTGGGCACCCAGTATGAATTTTACAGGTAGGCTCTGTGCACCCCAGTGTGACACCATCTTGGACTTTTGCACAGTACTATATGCATAGCTTGTATATTCACAATATACTGTATATATCAGAAATTATGAAACACCTTACCTCAATATGCTGTAGCCGTTGCAGGACACTATCAAATCTTGAAAACACGAGGTTGGACGGGAAGTCCCATACTTTTAGTATATCAGAGTCTGCAGAACAGAGGGACACTTTCTCGACATATAATGTATATGTTTTCTTGAAGCAGTTAAACATGTCAATGGCCATTTGGACTCTTTCCAAGCCGTCTTCTAACTCTATTTTAAAGATCTCTTCGGGAATAAGGAAGTTCTCAGTCTTTCAGATATTTTCATTAATATTTAGAGTTGATAGCAAAGAAAAATAAATGATAACATGAAAGTAAGCATATATATTAAACAGTGAACCTTAGAGGCATATTTTAACTATACACATTTAACCCCTTAAGGTCATGGCCTATTTTAGTCCAAAAGACACAAAGATCTTTCAGGGATTTTCATCTACACTTTTCAAAAGCTATAACTTTTCAATTTTTTCGTCACCATGGCCATATGAGAGCTTGTTTTTTTGCTTGGCAAACCTACGTTTTTATTGGTATCATTTTTGGGTACATATAATGTATTGTAAAACTTTTATCAACTTTATTTTGGATAGGAAGGAAGGGAAAACACATCAATTGTACCATTTTTTTTTTACACTGTTAATGAAATGATAATTGTTTTCTGCAATTATGACAATACCAAAATAATTTATTTTTTTAGATTTTTCCACTTTTGCACAATAAAAAAAACATTTTTTTGTGAAAATTATTTTTCTTTTACATTGTTGCATTCAAAGTCCCATAACTTTTTTATTCATCCGTGGATGGAGCTCAGTGAGGGTTTGTTTTTAGCGTGACAAGCCATAATTTTTACTGGTACCATTTTAGGGTAAATAAGGCTTTTTAAATCCCTTTCATTGTGTTTTATTGGGAGGCAAAATTTAACAAAACAAGCATTTTGCTTATGTTTTTTAGGTTATATTTTGCTGTGCTCAATTTATTGTACCAGTCACTACGGATATAATAATAACAAATATGTGGGATAAAATTTTTTTTTTTAAATTTAAATAGGAAATTGCGCAAAACAGGTTTTTATTTGCTTTTTTTTACACACTACTTATTTATGTCCCTATAGGGGACTTGAACTATGGAAACTATGTTTGCTATGATAATGCATTGCAGTTAGAGATGAGCGAACCTACTCGGCCACGCCCCTTTTCCGCCCGAGAGCCGCGATTTTCGAGTACTTCCGTACTCGGGCGAAAAGATTCGGGGGGTGCCGTGGGTGAGTGGGGGGTTGCAGCGGGGAGTGGGGGGAGAGAGGGCTCCCCCCTGTTCCCCGCTGCTACCCCCAGCACCGCCACGCCTCCCCCCGCCCCCCCCCCCCGAATCTTTTCACCCGAGTACGGAAGTACTCGAAAATCGCGGTGCTTGATCGAGTAATTACTCGAAACGAGTACGTTCGCTCATCGCTAATTGCAGTACTTCTGTACTGCGATGGATAATCGCTTACAATAGTGATCATGGGCAGCAGGGCAGGACATCACTGTATGGCATCCGGTTGCCATGGCAACCCATCAGTAATGGAGGGCCAACGACGTCACAGAGAGGCAGCGCGCCTCCTTCTGTGAACCATTTACATGCTGCGATGTACATTGATCGTGACTTGTTGGGGGTTAACAGTAGGGATTGCTGTTCTCATTTATCCCCGCTGGCTCCTGCTGCTGGATGGCGTGGGCTCACTTATGACGTAAGTTTACATCCTGTTGAGTTAAGTGCCCTCCAGCCAGGACGTAAATGCACGTCTTGGGGCGTTAAGGGGTTAAAGCATATTTCCAGGAAATGTTGACTATGACTTGCCACTTATCAGGACTCTGTGTGCCAATCCAAAGCAGCCCATTATAGGTACATATAGGAAGATACAAAGCGCACAGAAGTTGGGCACGCATGTGTGTGGCTTTCTCTCTTGCTTTCTATGGGAGTTCTGGAAATAGGCAAGCACATGGTTAGCTCTTAGAGAAGGTCAAGCCTTCTGCTTTTGATTGTCATGTGGAGAAGGGGGTCCTGTTATCCTAATAAGTGGGGGAGTCCCAGTCTCCACTTGCAGGCTTTAAGGTATGTATTCCAATGGCTAATCTAAAATCTACATTAAGAGCCAATTCAGTCTTATGACAAGTAGTCTGAAAAGACAGCTGTATGTAAATTTTATATTATTTGCTGTGTCTACTAGGACCATAATGTCCGTAATGGCAGGTAAGGAATTATTTAAATAACTGCAAAACAGTAATGGGAATGATGACTGAATTTTTAGTAGATAGTCCTGTAGGCGGGTCTATTATACACTATACAGTTAGTCTTTTATGTATCTTTGTGGATATTCATGATGTTTTGGTTGCTTACCCGATCAATGAGAAGGTTGCAGAACTCCTGCAAGAGAACAATGATGTGCTGAGGGCTGCAGTAGTGGTAAGAATTGGTCCATATAAGAAAAATGGTATGAAAAAGAGGCCTGATGAAGCTTTCTATGTCTGGAAAGTTAGATTCTTCCAAATGTGCGATGTAAAATTTTAAAGGTCGTAGATACAATTCGATTTCTTGAGCTTCAAAAAGTGCTAATGGAAAATGACATCATATCAATGATATATTCTGAAAATAAAATGCTCATAGAATGTAAAATCAGATTTTTTAGCTATTTAAAAATGTTTTCTTTCTCTTTCTAGTGGCCGGCACTTGTAACTGCAGGTGCAGCTCCCACTGATTTTAGTGACTGCTGTGTCTGCAGTTACAAGCGCTGGCCACTACACAGCGGCCGATGCAGCAGCTCCCGCTTCATACCTGTGTGTTGCGGTGCTGACAGTGGTTGCCCAATCAGCTGATTGGCCAGAATTTCTGAGCGGCGGACCCCCAGCTAATCAGCTAGTGATGACCTATCCTGAGGCTACATCATCAATGGTATTTCCCCGGAAAACCTCTTTAATGGAGTTATTGTAAAAGGCTAAGTGATCTGCGATCATTTTTTATTGTGCCAATGCATTTAAAATGAAGTAACTTTGTAATAAGGTCTTGAGCCTATCGTTTTTGTTTAGACAGCTCCTATGCATACAATGGATTTTCATAGTACTAGACAATAAACAAAAATCATAGCGAGGTCCTGCAGTCATATTTTCTTCCAACAGTCCTCTAATTTTTGGTAACCTACTTAATAAAGCTGAAGACAGATGGTTTACTCTAGACTGGTCCATTCCCCCTACCAAACACAGTTAACCTATGTTTCACGATGGGAGAAAGATATGGATGAAGGCTTATCGGAGGAGGACTGGTGCCAGATCTGGGAATCTACCAACGGTAGCGCCCGTAATATACTAATGCTTGAAACATCATATAAAATCCTATTGCGTTGGTACCTAACCCCCAGTCGAGGTTACTGCCCCAACTGTTCCCGGGGTTGTTCGACCCCAGGCAACATGCTCCACATATGGTGGTCATACCCCCGGGTAAAGTGACTTTGGATTCAAGTATGCTCTTTAATATATTCAGTAACTAATTGTAATGTATGCAAAAAACCCAGGGAGGCCTTATTAAATAAACATATTGATAATATTCCTTCTGACGCCAGGAAACTAACCTCCTTCCTTTTTCTAGCTACAAAACACACTATTGCCCATTTGTGCCGCAAAGCCTCCCTAGACTTCTCCGAGGTTAAGTGTCGAATCAATTGGTACCTAATAAATGAAAAATTGATGTCAATACTAGAGGACAGATACAAGAGACTTCTGAGGGTCTGCACCCCGTGGTTAAATTATGTTCTACCCCCACAACATAACAGGCATCTAGCCTCCCTATAATAATAACAATGCCTGTCTAAATGCCGCATACTCAGTCATACCTAGATATTGGAAAACACAAAAGATCCTGACAACAGTCGAACGGATGCTAGAAGTTAATGAGTTGATGACTATGGAAGAGTTAGTGGCAGAGGAGAGGAACGGTCGGGAGAAGTTTATACGCATTAGGAGTCCCTGGATACATTTCCAGAGATCTCCGGAATGTCACAGATTGATTAGAAACTCACAGGCAGTTGTTTAGGATTGGTACACTGGCGATTGAGGATAACTCTGCATGGTCGTGGACTAATATCTCCCGTTTTATCTATCCTAGTTTTTCTAATCTACTTTTATTGTCTGACAGTAGATTTGTTATTCTATTGCCTGTACATGATGATGTGGGCTGGTATCTTGCCTGAACTGTAGTTAAAAGCATTTAGAGATGCTTTACAGCAAAAATCATGAGCTATTCATGCAATGGACAGGAGAAGGTGCAGTAGGCATATTTTCTTTTACATTTTGAGCATGCTCAGAGTGCAGAACATGTGCTCTGGCTGTTCATCAATGTCAGGAGCATCTCTTGAGCACGTCCTCTATATCTTCATCATTACTGGAGCATACTCAGATTGTGCTGAATCTACTAAGCAATAATGGAGTGTGTTGAAGGAGATTGCATCAGCTGGATCAGGATCACTGTGCACTCCAGCAGGTCACATGTTTTACTCTATGATATCACAGATTACTCTGGGAGTAATCCCACAATGTGAAAATGAATATGCCTAATGACCTCTATAGTCATGGGCATACTCTATGACCTGTACAGAGGTTATTGCGCAGGGACAGGGAGGAAGGGGGATGTTGAGCTGTGATATCACGCATTGTGAATGGCGGATCCTATGTCATCTAAGTATAGTGTTACCTTTCATTGCAATACTGTAATGTGATGATAATGAGATGACTGCTGAAAGATTTTGTCTACAGAACAGAAAGTGTCAGCCTTTTATTAGGATTAGTAGTCAATGTGAAAGCTACAGGATTTTTTTTAAGATATAGATCCGTACAACGAAAATGTTAAAAATCACCCGCAATTCTTAAAAAAATATGATTAACATGAAAACTTGATTTATGCAATAGGTCATTTAATAATGACACATTCCCTCTAAGATATATTGCAAGGCTATTGCATTTTTTTTTCATTATAGATGCATTGGGACAATCAACCAAATTTGGTTCCTAAAGTGTAGGTAGCCTTTAAGCTCTAGTTATATGTTACAGTTTAGTAAATGGCATATTAAAAATAATGTACTCTAATACAGCCAATACTATGGCAGCTAATATGGGTATTATTTGGCAGTATTGTTATAGGGCACTTGGGATTGGTATGTTGACATAATTTACGCATTACATAATGGAATTGTTTGGACACTCTATTGGCTTTGTCAATTGGCTACCGTATTATAGTGCTATTGCAGAACATTACTAGACTCATTCTGCTCTTGCAATAAAAAGGTGAAGCTCGAGACAAAAGGGAGGGATTCATCAAATGAGATTTGGTATACAAAAGTCACAAATTTTGGCACAAACTATGTGTCACGTCCAAACAGAACGCGCTGGATCCGTAACTCTGAAATACTTACCCAACTGCACACATGGTAAACACCAAAAGAAAGTGAACTAGTAACTGTGAACGGGACTCGTAAGCAGACATGACACAACAACTGACAAACACTCAAAACAATTACCTTGCATACCTACTTGCATAAATAGATGGAATTGCTATGGTACGAGGTATTGGTTCGTATTTTCGTCAATATACTTAAGCCCACGAGCCTGCAACAAGGGTCCTCGTTGACTTGTGGATCCCTACTCTAACAAGACAACTACCCCATGAGTCCTGCCTGCAAGCAGAGCAATCGTGTCCAATAGGAACGGACCCACGCTGGAACCTAAGGTCCTGGCTCACTCTAGATGGAAAACAATCCAAGCAGAACAGGACACAGTTCACAACAACACACAAGGGAATGCATACCACACAGAACAGGACTGTTCACATCACAGATCCAGCCACCTGCACAGGCACACAGACACGTCGCTGTTCACACCAATACACCCTGAACAGGACTATTCACACAACACGCCCAGCCATCTGCACAGGCACACAGAACAGGTCACTGTTCACACCTACAGAACAACCTGCATTGATGCAAACACAAGGGTACTGGGAGGGAAATGAGGAAACCAGCACCCTATAGCCAGAGGGTCTGGTATTTATGTGCAGCAGACCGGTGGTGATTGGCTGGCTGGAGAACTCCACACTGAATGGCTGTGATTGGTTTATCGAGCGCCGGCAGTGATTGGCTGGCACTCGATCCAATTAGAACGCTTCATCACACAGCACTGATGGTGGGGGAATTCAAAACCAAGCCAGGTAGATGACAGCGGGGAGAAGTCTCAAGCAGCATGTTGCACCGCCGGGGACAGCATCACGCCGGGAACACAAATGCCAGCTGGGAGGTGAGTATTGCGTTTTTTTTATACCTAGCTAGGCTAATACTCGAGTCAATAAATTTTACCAGGTTTTTTTGGTAAAACTTATTGACTCGGATTATACTCAGGTTGACTAATACTCGAGTATATACGGTACATCAAGGCTTCCAATGGAGTCTCAAAGGATCCATCCTTATTGGATTGCCGAATTTATTTGACTTATTGAGATGCCTCTGATTTATTTGGATGTGCCAGCTTTATTTATTTTTCAGCTATCAAAGGCAACACTACATAGAGTCAGCTAACATAGTCTGATAATTGAATATAGTCAGCTAAGTCATCACACATGATAGAAATTGTATTACCACTTGCAAGTGTTGTTGTAGCTTCATAATGTTTTCAATGAAGCAGGGATGAACAAAACAATATAAGGTACAATTCAGAAGCCAGTCATCTAGCTGTAGAAGCTAACAGAATATGTTCTGCAGCTGAATATAGATGATATTTACTATTATGTGTTCTGCCTACCTTCATCCACATTAGAGATCAGCTCCATGAAACCAGTGGAATAACTGCTATTCATTTTATTCAGTTTATCAATCACTTTTTGGAATTCTGGAGTCTGCAGCTACAGAAACATGTAAATGTAAGATGTTTTATATTGCATGGTTACTGTGTATCATAAAATCAGACAGGGAAATCAAAAAGTTTGATAAATTAAAATATACAATTAAATAAATCTCAGTACAAAGATTAAAGGGGTTGTCCCGAGGCAGCAAGTGGGTCTATACACTTCTGCATGGCCATAATAATGCACTTTGTAATGTACATTGTGCATTAATTATGAGCCATACAGAAGTTATAAAAAGTTTTATACTTACCTGCTCCGTTGCTGGCGTCCTCGTCTCCATGGTGCCGACTAATTTTCGCCCTCCGATGGCCAAATTAGCCGCGCTTGCGCAGTCCGGGTCTTCTCCTCTTCTCTATGGGGCTCCGTGTAGCTCCGTGTAGCTCCGCCCCGTCACGTGCCGATTCCAGCCAATCAGGAGGCTGGAATCGGCAATGGACCGCACAGAAGCCCTGCGGTCCATGAAGACAGAGGATCCCGGCGGCCATCTTCAGCAGGTGAGTATGAAGACGCCGGACCGCCGGGATTCAGGTAAGCGCTGTGCGGGTGGGTTTTTTAACCCCTGCATCGGGGTTGTCTCGCGCCGAACGGGGGGGGGGGGTTTAAAAAAAAAAAAAAACCCGTTTCGGCGCGGGACATCTCCTTTAAGGATATTTAACAAAAATATTCAATAATTCATAAGGAAATAAGCGCTAACCAATGCGGATTTCAGAGTTATCTTAATGTGTACCTGAGTTTTCAACAAGTTTTCTAAACGACTCGGGTTCTCATTACCCCCTCATTTGCTGCTATTTGCATCCAGTTTCATGTTTTCAAATTCTGATTTTCAGGCGGACTTCCCCATTTTTTTGTGGCCCTGTTGTTTACACTTTAAATTCACTTTTACACAGGCACTGTTTAACAAGCCTAGCATTCTGCTAGTAGTTAGCTGTCCTATACTTCTTTTCCCTCACTTCCCATGCTGCATTGCTCTGTCCCTGGTGCAATCAGCAGGGAAGCATTATCAGAATGCCCACTCCTATGCTTTTCCAGGATAATTGTTTGAGTCAGGCATTCAGGAACATTCTTGCCAATAGTTAGTAGGTCCAATATAATGTGCACTCACATAAATGCTGTAACAGCAGGAGAGGCCAAGATTGTGAAGATTGCAGACATTTTGTAAACAGATCTGTCAGCCTGTGAGTGCAAGTAGCAGCCTGTAAAGACAGCCGCTTTCCCACAGCTAAGAGAACGTCCCAGCATCACTGTTACTACGGATGCTTAGTACCTAACAACAGGCAGTGGATTGCAGAGGGGCTGGAAGGGAGACTCCCTATTGGCAGACACTTCTAATATGATTTACAAAATTTTTAATGTATACTAGAATATTGATTAGACACACAGGCTACTACATGAGCATAAGTTGTCTGAAAAAATAGTACTCCTTTAAAGGGATTATCTGGGGAAGTTAATAGATATGTGTCTCCATTCAGTACCCTCATCAATTATACAAAGACCATCTCTCACTTACTAGCACAACTTTTTGCTTTCCATGGACAGCCCATTGACTTTGGTGAGTACTGTGTAATGCTTCACTTCTCTTGTGGTGGCACTGCAGAGGAATTGAAACCTTGCTGCTAGATTCCTCCATAGATTATAGCTGATTGCTGGGGGTCACAGCAGTAAAACAATTTTGATCAGTTTATCATGGGGAACTCTTCTAACATAAACTGATTGTCATAGGCTGATAACCCCTTTAAAATTATTTTGGTGATGATTACCCTATTGAAAGAAACATACTTTCAAGAAGCAAATGTCCCAAAATGTTTGTCACACAACTATACCACATGGCACCATAACCCCCATCCCACTAACAAGACATGCGCGTATCAATAGCCATTCACAAACAACTGCCCCACAAAACGATCTCTACAGAAGCAGACAATGAGGGGCAGTACATATTCCTTAATGTAGCTGTGGGTACAAACACATTAACTATAGCAAACCTTTACTTCCCAAACCAATCGCAGGTACCCTTTGGACTCAAAATGCTAGAGGCTCTGTCGCGATTTGCTGACGACTCTGAAGTGATACTTGGAGGGGACTTTAACCTCTGTTTTGACCCAATACTAGACTTATCCATGGGTAGGTCCTGCATCTCTTCCGCCGCGGTGCGTAGGTTGCGGAGGTCTCTTGTGTCTTTGAAGCTCGTTGACCTCTGGAGGCTCCTGCACCCTAGGGTCAACGACTTTAGCCATCATTCCTCCGCTCACAACAGCTATAGTCGAACAAACTGCTTATTTATTGCCCACAGTCTAGTAGATTTCTACCTTATTTCTGTTTCATCCTTCTATTAGTCCCTTCTAGAGATGAGCAAACGTACTCGTCCGAGCTTGATATCGTTCGAGTATTAGCGTGTTCGAGATGCTTGTTAGTAGAGGCGAGCACCACGCGATGTTCGAGTTATTTTACCTTTCATCTCTGAGACGTTAGCGCGCTTTTCTGGCCAATAGAAAGACAGGGAAGGCATTACAACTTCCCCCAGCGACGTTCAAGCACTATACCACCCCACTGCAGTGAGTGGCTGGGGAGATCAGGTGTCACCCGAGTATATAAATCGGCCCCTCCCGCGGCTCGCCACAGATGCATTCTGACAGAGATCAGGGAAAGTGCTGCTGATGCCGGAGCTGCTATAGGGAGAGTGTTAGGAGTTATTTTAGGCTTCAAGAACCCCAACGGTCCTTCTTAGGGCCACATCTAACCGTGTGCAGTACTGTTGAGGCTGCTTTTTGCAGTGTTGCATATTTTTATTTTTTTTTTGTATATCGGCCGTGCAGAGCATTGCGTCCTCAGTCTGCAGTCATTGTACAGAGTATAGGGCCAGTAGTGGTGAGGCAGGGAAAGAGATATTCAGGCTATATAGGCAGTGGGCTTTTTCCAAAAAATTGGGGAAAAATACTATATTTGGGCTGCCTGTGACCGTCTTCAGTTTACTGCGTGTCTGCTGGGGGTAGTAGTCCTAATTAATACGCAGCTAAGCGTTACAGCAGGCTTGCGCAAAATTGTTTCCTGGATCTGCTGTCTCTGTTACATCAGCGCCGTCATCCCGCCAGAGGGAAACAGTATACATAATATTATACGCTGCCTACAGTATCTATCTGCTGGGGGTAGTAGTCCTAATTAATACGCAGCTAAACGTTACAGCAGGCTTGCGCAAAATTGTTTCCTGGATCTGCTGTCTCTGTTACATCAGCGCCGTCATCCCGCCAGAGGGAAACAGTATACATAATATTATACGCTGCCTACAGTATCTATCTGCTGGGGGTAGTAGTCCTAATTAATACGCAGCTAAGCGTTACAGCAGGCTTGCGCAAAATTGTTTCCTGGATCTGCTGTGCGTTTCGTAAGGGAAGTCAGCCTCCAACCACAGGCCAATAAGCGGCACATTTAATTACAGCATTCTGTTTCTGCACTACTGGTAATACAGCATGCTGAGGGGTAGGGGTAGGCCTAGAGGACGTGGATGCGGGCGAGGACGCGGAGGCCCAAGTCAGCGTGTGGGCACAGGCCGAGCTCCTGATCCAGGTGTATCGCAGCCGACTGCTACAGGATTAGGAGAGAGGCACGTTTCTGGCGTCCAAACATTCATCTCACAATTAATGGGTCCACGCGGTAGACCTTTATTAGAAAATGAGCAGTGTGAGCAGGTCCTGTTGTGGATGGCAGAAAGTGCATCCAGCAATCTATCGACCACCCAGAATTCTGTGCCGTCCACTGCTGCAACTCTGAATCCTCTGGCTGCTGCTCCTCCTACAATGACACATTCTGAGGAGCAGGCAGACTCCCAGGAACTGTTCTCGGGCCCCTGCCCAGAATGGGCAGCGATGGTTCCGAATCCTCTCCCACTGGAGGAGTTTGTCGTGACCAATGCCCAACCTTTGGAAAGTTCCCGGGGTCCGGGGGATGAGGCTGGGGACTTCCGGCAACTGTCTCAAGAGCTTTCAGTGGGTGAGGAGGACGATGACGATGAGACACAGTTGTCTATCACTCAGGTAGTAGTAATTGGAGTAAGTCCGAGGGAGGAGCGCACAGAGGATTCGGAGGAAGAGCAGCAGGACGATGAGGTGACTGACCCCACCTGGTTTGCTACGCCTACTGAGGACAGGTCTTCAGAGGGGGAGGCAAGTGCAGCAGCAGGGCAGGTTGGAAGAGGTAGTGCGGTGGCCAGGGGTAGAGGCAGGGCCAGACCGAATAATCCACCAACTGTTTCCCAAAGCGCCCCCTCGTGCCATGCCACCCTGCAGAGGCCGAGGTGCTCAAAGGTCTGGCAGTTTTTCACTGAGAGTGCAGACGACCGACGAACAGTGGTGTGCAACCTTTGTCGCGCCAAGATCAGCCGGGGAGCCACCACCACCAGCCTCACCACAACCAGCATGCGCAGACATATGATGGCCAAGCACCCCACAAGGTGGGACGAAGGCCGTTCACCGCCTCCGGTTTGCACAGCTGCCTCTCCCCCTGTGCCCCAACCTGCCACTGAGATCCAACCCCCCTCTCAGGACACAGGCACTACCGTCTCCTGGCCTGCACCCACACCCTCACCTCCGCTGTGCTCGGCCCCATCCACCAATGTCTCTCAGCGCACCGTCCAGCCGTCGCTAGCGCAAGTGTTGGAGCGCAAGCGCAAGTACGCCGCCACGCACCCGCACGCTCAAGCGTTAAACGTGCACATAGCCAAATTTATCAGCCTGGAGATGCTGCCGTATAGGGTTGTGGAAATGGAGGCTTTCAAAGGTATGATGGCGGCGGCGGCCCCGCGCTACTCAGTTCCCAGTCGCCACTACTTTTCCCGATGTGCCGTCCTAGCCCTGCACGACCACGTCTCCCTCAACATTGTACGCGCCCTCACCAACGCGGTTACTGGCAAGGTCCACTTAACAACGGACACATGGACAAGCACAGGCGGGCAGGGCCACTATATCTCCCTGACGGCACATTGGGTGACTTTAGTGGAGGCTGGGACCGCTCACGTCCTACCCACCCCCAGAATTGCGGGCCCCAGCTCGGTGGTGGTATCTGCGGCGGTGTATGCTTCCTCCACTAAACCACCCTCCTCCTCCTCCTCCTACTCAACCTCTGTCTCGCAATCAAGATGTGTCAGCAGCAGCACGTCGCCAGCAGTCGGTGTCGTGCGTCGTGGCAGCACAACGGTGGGCAAGCGTCAGCAGGCCGTGCTGAAACTACTCAGCTTAGGAGAGAAGAGGCACACGGCCCACGAACTGCTGCAGGGTCTGACAGAGCAAACTGACCGCTGGCTTGCGCCGCTGAGCCTCCAACCGGGCATGGTCGTGTGTGACAACGGCCGTAACCTGGTGGCGGCTCTGCAGCTCGGCAGCCTCACGCACGTGCCATGCCTGGCCCACGTCTTTAATTTGGTGGTTCAGCGCTTTCTGAAAAGCTACCCACGCTTGTCAGACCTGCTCGGAAAGGTGCGCTGGCTCTGCGCACATTTCCGCAAGTCCCACACGGACGCTGCCACCCTGCGCACCCTACAACATCGGTTTCATCTGCCAGTGCATCGACTGCTGTGCGACGTGCCCACACGGTGGAACTCTACGCTCCACATGTTGGCCAGGCTCTATGAGCAGCGTAGAGCTATAGTGGAATACCAACTCCAACATGGGCGGCGCAGTGGGAGTCAGCCTCCTCAATTCTTTACAGAAGAGTGGGCCTGGTTGGCAGACATCTGCCAGGTCCTTGGAAACTTTGAGGAGTCTACCCAGATGGTGAGTGGTGATGCTGCAATCATTAGCGTCACCATTCCTCTGCTATGCCTCTTGAGAAGTTCCCTGCAAAGCATAAAGGCAGACGTTTTGCGCTCGGAAACAGAGGCGGGGGAAGACAGTATGTCGCTGGATAGTCAGAGCACCCTCCTGTCTATATCTCAGCGCGTTGAGGAGGAGGAGCATGAGGAGGATGAGGAGGAGGGGGAAGAGACAGCTTGGCCCACTGCTGAGGGTACCCATGCTGCTTGCCTGTCATCCTTTCAGCGTGTATGGACTGAGGAGGAGGAGGAGGATCCTGAAAGTGATCTTCCTAGTGAGGACAGCCATGTGTTGCGTACAGGTACCCTGGCACACATGGCTGACTTCATGTTAGGATGCCTTTCTTGTGACCCTCGCGTTACACGCATTCTGGCCACTACGGATTACTGGGTGTACACACTGATCGACCCACGGTATAAGGAGAACCTTTCCACTCTCATACCCGAAGAGGAAAGGGGTTCGAGAGTGTTGCTATACCACAGGACCCTGGCGGACAAACTGATGGTAAAATTCCCATCCGACAGCGCTAGTGGCCGAAGGCGCAGTTCCGAGGGCCAGGTAGCAGGGGAGGCGCAGAGATCAGGCAGCATGTACAGCACAGGCAGGGGAACACTCTCTAAGGCCTTTGACAGCTTTCTGGCTCCCCAGCAAGACTGTGTCACCGCTCCCCAGTCAAGGCTGAGTCGGCGGGAGCACTGTAAAAGGATGGTAAGGGAGTACGTAGCTGATTGCAGCACCGTCCTCGGTGACGCCTCTGCCCCCTACAACTACTGGGTGTCGAAGCTGGACACGTGGCCTGAACTCACGCTGTATGCCCTGGAGGTGCTTGCTTGTCCTGCAGCTAGCGTCTTGTCAGAGAGGGTGTTTAGTGCGGCTGGGGAAATCATCACAGATAAGCGTACCCGCCTGTCAACTGACAGTGCCGACAGGCTTACACTCATCAAGATGAACAAAGCCTGGATTTCCCCAGACTTCTCTTCTCCACCAGCGGACAGCAGCGATACCTAAACAATACGTAGGCTGCACCCGCGGATGGAAGCATTGTTCTTTATCACCATCAAAAACGTGGACCTTTTAGCTTCATCAATCTGTGTATAATATTCATCCTCCTCCTCCTGCTCCTCCTCCTGAAACCTGACGTAATCACGCCGAACGGGCAATTTTTCTTAGGCCCACAAGGCTCAGTCATATAATTTTTGTAAACAATTTTTATACGTTTCAATGCTCATTAAAGTGTTGAAACTTGCACCTGAACCAATTTTTATTTTTACTGGGCTGCCTCCAGGCCTAGTTACAAATTAAGCCACATTAACCAAAGCGATTAATGGGTTTCACCTGCCCTCTTGGTTGGGCATGGGCAATTTTTCTGACGTACATTAGTACTGTTGGTACACCAATTTTTTGGGGCCCTCGCCTACAGTGTAATTCAATTAATTTTTTGCCCACCTGCATTAAACATGACATTACCTCAGCTGTGATAGGCAATGCAATGGGATATATTTATGTACCGCCGGTGGCTTCCTGGCACCCACCCATGCTGTCGGTCCACACGGAGTTGTAACTGCATGTGTCGACTTCTAAAGAACCCCAGTCTGACCGGGGCATTCAGTGTGGGCCGAAGCCCACCTGCATTTAATCGGACGTTACCTCAGCTGTGATGGGCACTGCAATGGGATACATTTATGTACAGCCGGTGGGTTCCAGGGAGCCAACCATGCCGTGGGTCCACAGGGAGTTGTAACTGCATGTGTCCACTTCTAAAGAACCCCAGTCTGACTGGGGCATGCAGTATGGGCCGAAGCCCACCTGCATTAAACATGACATTACCTCAGCTGTGATGGGCAATGCAATGGGATATATTTATGTACCGCCGGTGGCTTCCTGGCACCCACCCATGCTGTCGGTCCACACGGAGTTGTAACTGCATGTGTCGACTTCTAAAGAACCCCAGTCTGACTGGGGCATGCAGTGTGGGCCGAAGCCCACCTGCATTTAATCGGACGTTAGCTCTGCTGTCCAGGGCACTGCAATGGGATACATTTATGTACAGCCGGTGGGTTCCAGGGAGCCACCCATGCTGTGGGTGCACACGGAATTCCCATTGCGGAGTTGTACCTGCCTGTGACTATTTATAAAAAACCGCGGTCTGACTGGGGCATGCAGACACCTTGACAGAATGAATAGTGTGTGGCACATAGGTTCCCCATTGCTATGCCCACGTGTGCAGCTCCTGATGGCGGTGGCACAGGATTATATTTCTCATTGCTTCCGTAGAGCATTGTGGGCTATCGCCCCGCCCCTTTTAAAGAGGGTCGCTGCCTAGCCGTGCCAACCCTCTGCAGTGTGTGCCTGCGGTTCCTCCTCATGGCAGACGCACTTATAAATAGACATGAGGGTGGTGTGGCAATAAGGCCAACGTGTGGCATGAGTGCAGCTGAAGGCTGCGCAGGGACAGTTTGGTGTGCGCTGTGGACACTGGGTCATGCGGGGGGGGGGGGGGGGTTGGGCAGCATGCAACCCAGGAGAAGTGGCAGCGGAGTGTCATGCAGGCAGTGATTGTGCTTTGTTGGAGGTAGTGTGGTGCTTAGCTAAGGTATGCATTGCTAATGAGGGCTTTTCAGAAGTAAAAGTTGTTGGGAGGGGGGGGGGGCACTCTTGCCACTATTGTGGCTTAATAGTGGGACCTGGGAACTTGAGATGCAGCCCAACATGTAGCCCCTCGCCTGCCCTATCCGTTGCTGTGTTGTTCCCATCACTTTCTTGAATTGCCCAGATTTTCACAAATGGAAACCTTAGCGAGCATCGGCGATATACAAAAATGCTCGGGTCGCCCATTGACTTCAATGGGGTTCGTTACTCGAAACGAACCCTCGAGCATCGTGAAAATTTCGTCCCGAGTAACGAGCACCCGAGTATTTTGGTGCTCGCTCATCTCTAGTCCCTTCTTAACCTTTCCCTTTTTGTAACTTCTATAATTTGGCTTTATTGAGACAGGGACTTAGAGTTTATAATTTGGAAGATTTAAAAAACAGAAGCTAAGAACCTTAGGGCACATTAATGTAAAATTGTTGAGGCCTAAAACTGTTTGACTTGGTAGCTAAAAGAAATGTATGTCCTTTTCTTTACTGGTAAATGTAGCTGCACAATAAACATATTTTGAACCTAAAATTATTTTTGTTGAATCTAGTCTTCTCAAAGTCCCCCTATCCTCTTCCATGTATCAGTGGCTAAATAAAATACATGCTGATTACATAACTCACTTACTGTATATAAGGAGGATGAAAATAATCTCTACCAACAGTCATATATAAGAACAATAGGCAACCAGGGATTGCTCTTGAACAGACATGGTTTACGCAAAGGACCATGAGAGATCAAAGACTTGTTTTCGCACTGAGCTACTGTAGACCATACATTATTTAATTTATTGATTAACTGAAAATAATTAATAATACACAGCATTAAACTGCACAGCAAAGAAAGTACAGCCTAGTTTTACAGTACTGGACTATAAGGAGGCACTGTATTACTAGACACCATGATTTTTATGTTAGACTTTACCTGACAACGAACACTAAGCAGATTTTCTTTCTGCAAGGTCCAAAATTCCAGCTCAGCAGATGGTCCACGATGTTCACCCTGTAAAATGTTCTGAGCAGAGTCTCTGTTGAGTATATCAGTTATCTGGTGCATCCACTGGATTATCATAGTCTCTATGTAGTGGAGGGAAACCCTCTCATTGCAGCTAACACTAAAGAAAATTAAAAGACAACTTACTATGTATATGATGAATACTCATTCTGTGCACAAAAAAAGTTTAATTACTTTTGCTGTAAGACTGATTTACATGGGAAGATCATTCAGAGTTTGATTGATAGTGGTTCCGTGTGAGTGCATGCAAAGACTGAACAACTGAGCGAGAGTTGTTCAGTCGTTCAGTTTCTGCATGCAGAAACCAGAACGACTAGCCATTCACTATAAACAGCAGTCGTTCAGTTCTGAATGACAGTCTGCTTACAGTGAATAGAGGCGGGCGGGGGGAGAGAGCTCCCCAGCCGCCTCGCCTCCATGCCAGCAGCGCCTTCAGCAATGCCAATGATGCTCGTTCCTGTGTAACAATACAGGAGCGAGCTTCACTGGGACGTTCTGTCGGGCATTGTTTGCCTGACAGTTCATCCAGTGTAAATGGGGCTTGAGTAGATATGCTTAAAGAGATTATCTAATAAAGGCAACCCATTTATACAAAGAAGGCAGCCGACCTGACTTCTCTAAGCATTCATGGGTTCCACTTTGATTGGGGAAGCAGCTTTGCACTATATATTTCTCTTTCAGGGGCCTTGGTGTATTATATAGTGGTCATTCAGATTAATGGGTACCCATGTAATACATGGGCAACTCTTACTTAAAGGGATTCTACCATGAAAACAAGTTATCCTTTATCTACAGGTTAGGGGAATAATTTGCTGATTGATGAGGGTCCTACCGATCCCAACAACTGAGATCCACAGTATTCCTGAATAAATAGAGTTGTGGTTGCACATGCGTACTGCTGCTCAATTCACTTCAGGATTGGTGGAGGTCGCAGTGGCCATACCCCCACTGATCCATAAGTTGTCCCCTAAAACTTGTTTTTGTGGGGTAATCCCTTTACCTGGACATAGCGGATGGGCCCACACGCTTTGATCAAAATATGTGCAAAGAAGCTTGCAGTGTTATGTGGTCAGTAAAAATCGTTGTGCAATTTTTCTCAGATATTCTATGAGTATGAGCGTTGTGTTACATTTCTGTTACTTACATGCTGATGCTGTCACCATCAGGATTTGTGGGCAGTGTTAAGAAGGTTCTTCCAGATATGAGCCCTTGCAAGTTTAGTATCTTACATTTCAGCTTCTCAATGTGGCTTTTTATATCTTGTAAGTAATCTTTTGGCCAGTCTTTATATACCAGTGGATTCGAAAGAATTGCGAGTAGCACCTGGTAAAAATATCACAGATCAAATTAAAGGGGTTTTCCAGGCAGTGCCTGCTTTCAGCGTTGGGATACACAAGGGTCGGAGCGGAGGCTACTGCTCCAACCCCTGTGTAGTGTGGGGCGCTTGTAATTGCAGGTGCAACTCTCATGAATTTCAATGAGAGGTGTGCCTGCAATTACAAGCACTAGTCACTACACAACCCTGTGTATCCCGGCGCTGACAGCGGGCAATGCCTGGAAAATCCCTTTAAGAAAGGCATCAAATTGAGAAAAAATAATTGCAAACCTTTGTTCCAGCAGAACTTCATTTATCTAACTGGTCTTTACCAAATTTCATCTCCCTCAATTGGTAAAAATTTCTAAGGGTCTATTCACAGAGGATCGCACACCTTAAAATTATTCATACAATGCAGCCTTATTCAATCAAGATTTTATTCTTGTGTATGAAACAATTTATTGCAATCTGTATACATAAAATGTTCTCAGGCTTGGTTAATAGCTGCATGGTTACAATGGAGTGATTGATCCAGGGATTGTACCATAATCCTATAATCTGTCAGTGATTTTTGAACCATCTATGCACAGTAGGGCGAGAACAGCATTGATGGACATCAAACCGTGATAATGGTTCCTCTTAAAATCATTTTTGCACATGTTAAGGAGTTCCATGGAAATATATAAATGGAGCTTCACAATCTACAACTAGACATGCTGCAATTTACAAATATACTCTCTGCTACATTTCATCCCTAGGAGGATTTAGAATCTAGGCCATGATGGCTCTGGAAAATTGGATGATATTGTTTTCATATTACTCAATCATCTTTTCATATGTTATGTGTCTATATGATTGAAACATATGTAGAAAATAGAGATGAGCGAGCACCAAAATGCTCGGGTGCTCGTTACTCGAGACGAATTTTTCGCGATGCTCGAGGGTTCGTTTCGAGTAACGAACCCCATTGAAGTCAATGGGCGACTCGAGCACTTTTGTATATCGCCGATGCTCGCTAAGGTTTTCATTTGTGAAAATCGGGGCAATTCAAGAAAGTGATGGGAACGACACAGCAACGGATAGGGCAGGCGAGGGGCTACATGTTGGGCTGCATCTCAAGTTCCCAGGTCCCACTATTAAGCCACAATAGCAGCAAGAGTGCCCCCCCCTCCCAACAACTTTTACATCTGAAAAGCCCTGATTAGCAATGCATACCTTAGCTAAGCACCACACTACCTCCAACAAAGCACAATCACTGCCTGCATGACACTCCGCTGCCACTTCTCCTGGGTTACATGCTGCCAAACCCCCCCCAACGACCCAGTGTCCACAGCGCACACCAAACTGTCCCTGCCCAGCCTTCAGCTGCCCTCATGCCACGCCACCCTCATGTCTATTTATAAGTGCGTCTGCCACAGGAAAAGCAGGCATACACTGCAGAGGGTTGGCACGGCTAGGCAGCGACCCTCTTTAAAAGGGGCGGGGCGATAGCCCACAATGCTGTACAGAAGCAATGAGAAATCCAATCCTGTGCCACCTCCATCTGGAGCTGCACACGTGGGCATAGCAATGGGGAACCTATGTGCCACACACTATTCATTCTGTCAAGGTGTCTGCATGCCCCAGTCAGACCGCGTTTTTTTATATATAGTCACAGGCAGGTACAACTCCGCAATGGGAATTCCGTGTGCACCCACAGCATGGGTGGCTCCCTGGAACCCACCGGCGGTACATAAATATATCCCATTGCAGTGCCCATCACAGCTGATGTAATGTCGTGCTTAATGCAGGTGGGCTTCGGCCCACACTGCATGCCCCAGTCAGACTGGGGTTCTTTAGAAGTGGAAACAGATGCATTTACAACTCCCTGTGGACCCACAGCATGGGTGGGTGCCAGGAAGCCACCAGCGGTACATCAATATATCCCATTGCATTGCCCAACACAGCTGAGGTAGTAATGTCATGTTTAATGCAGGTGGGCTTCGGCCCACACTGCATGCCCCAGTCAGACTGGGGTTCTTTAGAAGTGGAAACAGATGCATTTACAACTCCCTGTGGACCCACAGCATGGGTGGCTCCCTGGAACCCACCGGCGGTACATAAAAATATCCCATTGCATTGCCCATCACAGCTGAGGTAGTATTGTCATGTTTAATGCAGGTGGGCTTCGGCCCACACTGCATGCCCCAGTCAGACTGGGGTTCTTTAGAAGTGGAAACAGATGCATTTACAACTCCCTGTGGACCCACAGCATGGGTGGGTGCCAGGAAGCCACCGGCGGTACATAAATATATCCCATTGTATTGCCCAACACAGCTGAGGTAGTAATGTCATGTTTAATGCAGGTGGGCTTCGGCCCACACTGCATGCCCCAGTCAGACTGGGGTTCTTTAGAAGTGGAAACAGATGCATTTACAACTCCCTGTGGACCCACAGCATGGGTGGCTCCCTGGAACCCACCGGCGGTACATAAATATATCCCATTGCAGTGCCCATCACAGCTGATGTTATGTCAGCTGTAATGCAGGTGGGCCAAAAATTTATTGGATTACACTGTAGGCGAGGGCCCACAAAAATTGGTGTACCAACAGTACTAATGTACCTGAGAAAAATTGCCCATGCCCAACCGAGAGGGCAGGTGAAACCCATTAATGGCTTTGGTTAATGTGGCTTAATTGGTAGCTAGGCCTGGAGGCAGCCCAGTTAAAATAAAAATTGGTTGAGGTGAAAGTTTCAACGCTTTAATGAGCATTGAAACGTATAAAAATTGTTTAGAAAAATTATATGACTGAGCCTTGTGGGCCTAAGAAAAATTGCACGTTCGGCGTGATTACGTGAGGTTTCAGGAGGAGGAGCAGGAGGAGGAGGATGAATATTATACACAGATTGATGAAGCAAAAAGGTCCCCGTTTTGGATGGTGATAGAGAACGATGCTTCCATCCGCGGGTGCAGCCTACGTATTGCTTAGGTATCGCTGCTGTCCGCTGGTGGAGAAGAGAAGTCTGGGGAAATCCAGGCTTTGTTCATCTTGATGAGTGTAAGCCTGTCGGCACTGTCGGTTGACAGGTGGGTACGCTTATCTGTGATGATTCCCCCAGCCACACTAAACACACTCTCTGACAAGACGCTAGCCGCAGGACAAGCAAGCACCTCCAGGGCATACAGCGCGAGTTCAGGCCACGTGTCCAGCTTCGACACCCAGTAGTTGTAGGGGGCAGAGGCGTCACCGAGGACGGTGCTGCAATCAGCTACGTACTCCCTTACCATCCTTTTACAGTGCTCCCGCCAACTCAGCCTTGACTGGGGAGCGGTGACACAGTCTTGCTGGGGAGCCAGAAAGCTGTCAAAGGCCTTAGAGAGTGTTCCCCTGCCTGCGCTGTACATGCTGCCTGATCTCTGCGCCTCCCCTGCTACCTGGGCCGCGGAAATGCGCCTTCGGCCACTAGCGCTGTCGGATGAAAAGTTTACCATCAGTTTGTCCACCAGCGCCCTGTGGTATAGCATCATTCTCGAACCCTTTTCCTCTTCGGGAATGAGAGTGCAAAGGCTCTCCTTATACCGTGGATCGAGCAGTGTGTACACCCAGTAATCCGTAGTGGCCAGAATGCGTGTAACGCGAGGGTCACGAGAAAGGCATCCTAACATGAAGTCAGCCATGTGTGTCAGGGTACCTGTACGCAACACATGGCTGTCATCACTCGGAAGATCACTTTCAGGATCCTCCTCCTCCTCCTCCTCCTCTGGCCATACACGCTGAAAGGATGACAGGCAAGCTGCATCTGTACCCTCAGCAGTGGGCCAAGCTGTCTCTTCCCCCTCCTCCTCATGCTCCTCCTCCTCCTCCTCCTCCTCCCCTGGCCATACACGCTGAAAGGATGACAGGCAAGCAGCATCTGTCCCCTCAGCAGTGGGCCAAGCTGTCTCTTCCCCCTCCTCCTCATGCTCCTCCCCCTCCTCCTCAACGCGCTGAGATATAGACATGAGGTTGCTCTGACTATCCAGCGACATACTGTCTTCCCCCGCCTCCGTTTCTGATTCCAAAGCGTCTGCCTTTATGCTTTGCAGGGAACTTCTCAAGAGGCATAGCAGAGGAATGGTGACGCTAATGATTGCAGCATCCCCGCTCACCATCTGGGTAGACTCCTCAAATTTTCCAAGCACCTGGCAGATGGCTGCCAACCAGGCCCACTCTTCTGTAAATAATTGAGGAGGCTGACTCCCACTGCGCCGCGCAAGTTGGAGTTGGTATTCCACTATAGCTCTACGCTGCTCAGAGAGTCTGGCCAACATGTGGAGCAGAGAGTTCCACTGTGTGGGCACGTCGCACAGCAGTCGGTGCACTGGCAGATTAAACCGATGTTGCAGGGTCCGCAGGGTGGCAGCGTGCGTGTGGGATTTGCGGAAATGTGCGCAGAGCTGGCGCACCTTTCCGAGCAGGTATGACAAGTGGGGGTAGCTTTTCAGAAAGCGCTGAACCACCAAATTAAAGACATGGGCCAGGCATGGCAAGTGCGTGAGGCTGCCGAGCTGCAGAACCGCCACCAGGTTACGGCCATTGTCACACACGACCATGCCCGGTTGGAGGCTCAGCGGCGCAAGCCAGCGGTCGGTCTGCTCTGTCAGACCCTGCAGCAGTTCGTGGGCCGTGTGGCTCTTCTCTCCTAAGCTGAGTAGTTTCAGCACGGCCTGCTGACGCTTGCCCACCGCTGTGCTGCCACGCCGCATGACACCGACTGCTGGCGACGTGCTGCTGCTGACACATCTTGATTGCGAGACAGAGGTTGCGTAGGAGGAGGAGGAGGAGGGTGGTTTAGTAGAGGAAGCATACACCCCCGCAGATACCACCACCGAGCTGGGGCACGCAATTCGGGGGGTGGGTAGGACGTGAGCGGTCCCAGGCTCTGACTCTGTCCCAGCCTCCACTAAATTCACCCAATGTGCCGTCAGGGAGATATAGTGGCCCTGCCCGCCTGTGCTTGTCCACGTGTCTGTTGTTAAGTGGACCTTGGCAGTAACCGCGTTGGTGAGGGCGCGTACAATGTTGCGGGAGACGTGGTCATGCAGGCCTGGGACGGCACATCGGGAAAAGTAGTGGCGACTGGGAACCGAGTAGCGCGGGGCCGCCGCCGCCATCATGCTTTTGAAAGCCTCCGTTTCCACAAGCCTATACGGCAGCATCTCTAGGCTGATCAATTTTGCAATGTGCACGTTTAACGCTTGAGCGTGCGGGTGCGTGGCGTCGTACTTGCGCTTGCGCTCAAACTGTGGCGCTAGCGACGTCTGGACGCTACGCGGAGAGACATTGCTGGATGGGGCCGAGGACAGCGGAGGTGAGGGTGCGGGTGCAGGCCAGGAGACGGTACTGCCTGTGTCGTCAGAGGGGGGTTGGATCTCAGTGGCAGGTTGGGGCACAGGGGGAGAGGCAGTGGTGCAAACCGGAGGCAGTGAACGGGCATCGTCCCACCTTGTGGGGTGCTTGGCCATCATATGCCTGCGCATGCTGGTGGTGGTGCCTCCCCAGCTGATCTTGGCGCGACAAAGGTTGCACACCACTGTTCGTCGGTCGTCAGGTGTCTCTGTGAAAAACTGCCACACCGTAGAGCACCTTGACCTCTGCAGGGTGGCATGGCGCGAGTGGGCGCTTTGGGAACCAGTTGGTGGATTATTCGGTCTGGCCCTGCCTCTACCCCTGGCCACCGCACTGGCTCGGCCTGTGCACACACCCTGACTTGGGCCTACGCGTCCTCGCCCGCGTCCACGTCCTATAGGCCTACCCCTACCCCTCAGCATGGTGTATTAGCAGTAGTGCAGAAACAGAACGCTGTAATTAAATGTGCCGCTTATTGGCCTGTGGTTGGAGGCTGACTTCGTTTACGGAACCCCAGGAAATAATTTGGCGCACGCCTGCTGTAACACTTAGCTGACTGCGTATTTATTTGGAGAAATACTACCCCCAGCAGACACGGACCCAGAACACTGAGCAGAGTGACAGGCAGGCCAAATAGATTTTTTTCAAATATTTTTTTCTAAGGACCACTGCGTATATTCAATCTATAATATGTCTTCTGGCCCTGCCTACACAATTCTGTCCCTGATGTGTGTGTCACGGAACTGCAGTGTTGCACTGTTATTAACTGCAACAGACCGGTGATTTCAGAGCCAGGAAATAATTTGGCGCAAGCCTGCTGTAACACTTAGCTGGCTGCGTATTTTTTTGGAGAACTACTACCCCCAGCAGACACGGACCCAGAACACTGAGCACAGTGACAGGCAGGCCAAATAGATTTTTTTCAAATATTTTTTTCTAAAGGACCACTGCGTATATTCAATCTATAATATATGTCTTCTGGCCCTGCCTACACAATTCTATCCCTGGAGTATTACTGCAGGGCGCAATGCTCTGCACGGCCGATATACCCCAAAAAAAAAAATGTGCAACACTGCTAAAAGCAGCCTCCACACTACTGCACACGGTTAGATGTGGCCCTAAGAAGGACCGTTGGGGTTCTTGAAGCCTACACTAACTCCTAACACTCTCCCTACAGCAGCTCCAACACGATACCACTGTCCCTCAGCTATCTCACAACGCATCTGAGGCGAGCCGCGGGAGGGGCCGATTTTTATACTCGGGTGACACCTGATCTCCCCAGCCACTCACTGCAGGGGGGTGGTATAGGGCTTGAACGTCGCAGGGGGAAGTTGTAATGCCTTCCCTGTCTTTCAATTGGCCAGAAAAGCGCGCTAACGTCTCAGAGAGGAAAGTGAAAGTAACCCAAACATCGCGTGGTACTCGTTACGAGTAACGAGCATCTCGAACACGCTAATACTCGAACGAGTATCAAGCTCGGACAAGTACGTTCGCTCATCTCTAGTAGAAAAGCAACGTCTTTTCTCCTTCTGTCTCGGCAATTTCAAAGATTGACCCGAATGAACTGATATTTAATAGTATATTCGAAAATTTAAAAGGTAATGCTCTATTGTTTGAGCTCTAGTAATTAGTGTAGATGTGGCAAATACATATCTAAACTCATCTCGGGATAACTAGAAAACAAGAGAATCTTTTTGCAGATCCGACCTACCTCGCTTATGAGGGCAGACACTTGTTCAAGAACCAACGACGATACTTCACTCATGATAATCTCATTTTTAAAATCACTTGCTGAAATCTTCTTGGATGTTTTCTTTAGCAAGCAGAAAACTTTGGTTTTCCATGTGACTGATAACTGTGGGGCAAAAGATATTGAGTAAGAATCCTAGAATACTGCGTATAAAGGGATACTCCAGTCTAAAACATTTATCACCTATTCATTGGGTAGATGATAAATGTAATATTGCTTGGGGTCCATCCACTTGGGACCTTCACCAGTTGCTAGAATGAGGGACCCTGGTCCTAGACCTTCCCCCTCCATCCCCCCCACACACAATAGAGGAATTTGAATGAAGCGTTGGTCATGCAACCGGCGGGAAGGTAGTTCCCATTCGAGTGACGGGTCTGGGTCCAAGCGGTAGTACCCTCACCAATCTAACATTTAGCAATCAGTGGATAAGTGATAAATATTTTTGCCAGGAGTTCTTCAAGAAGCATCTGTCATCAACATATTGTTTTTGCAGGTTTTTATGAACGTCATATGCCTTAATCGATTTTACCATTAGGAATATGTCTCACTGTGATAAGCGACAGGCCACTAAAAAAGCTCCACTCCCTAGAGTTATTCAATTTTTCGAAGCCCATGCAATGGAACCCAATAAGAAGTAAGAGATATCATTTTTAACCGCTTAAAGGGGTTTTTCAGGCAGTGTCTACTGTCAGTGCCAGGATGCACAGGTGTTAGAGCGGAAGCCGCTGCTCCAACCCCTGTGTAGTTGTTGGTGCTTGTATTTGCAGGCACAGCTCTCATTGAAATCAATGGGACCCCAGCTTGCAATTACAAGCACCAGCCACTACACAGGGGTTGGAGCAGCGGCTTCCGCTCTGACACCTGTGCATCCCAGCACTGATAGTGGTTTTTGCCTGAAAATCCCTTTAATAACCAGAGTGTTTGTAGCACTTTTACATTTTAATTTTTTCTCCCCACTTTCAAAAAATCTTGTCTCTTATTTTTTTCGGATACACAGCTACATAAGGCTTTGGAGGACAATTTGTATTTTTCAATACATGTATGGCATACATCAGGAAGGGGTTAAAGGACTAGACACTTTTTTAACAATTTCATGCATGTGGTGGTTTTATGGCCCTATTAATTTTATTTGGGCCACCAAAATAATTTCTACCGCGGTTTTTTTGTGACATACAGGGTTGTTTTTTAATAACTTTTTCCACTGAAGTGTACAAAAAGTTTTTTTATTATTACTTACAGTCCCTTATTTTTAACATTAGTACATTAACACTAAAATAAAGTATAGGAATGAGTTCCCCATTTTGTTTTAATTGTTATTTTTTACATATAACTTGCATAGTCTTGGATTACAAGTTGGTTGATACAATGGTTTAGGTTGGCATGGGCATTTTTTTAACCCCTTAATGACGCGGCCCCCTTTTTTTCCCGTTTTTGTTTTTTCCTCCCCTCTTCAAAAAAAATCGTAACTCTTCCATTTATTTTAAAATCAGAAGATAATAAAAGAAAAATATCCCATCCACAAGATATAGCGGAAGAGTTTGCAAAACTCTACTCCAAACTCGACAATTTGAAAGATGACGCATCTATAATCCAACCAAACGTGGACATAATTAACGAATTCTTAAACAAAACGAGCCTCCCTAAAATAGATAGCCAGGCACAAGGGCTAAATGAACCCATCTCCGCAGAAGAGGTCCATAAAACCATTAAAACTCTGAAGAAACTTTAAATCACCTGGCCCAGATGGATTTTCTAGCGAATATTATAGATTATTTCCAAATATTTTGTCCACCCACCTCGCTACGAATTTCAATGAGGCTACTATATCTACAGGCAAGCTTCCAAGCGAGATGTTACAAGCAACTATTGTCATCATTCCCAAACCCGGTAAAACAACAGATTCCACGGCAAATTTCAGACCAATTTCGCTACTAAATGTGGATACAAAAATATATGCAAAACTTCTGGCTACAAGGCTTTCAGAAATCTTACCTGACCCACGTGCATAGCGATCAGGTGGGATTTGTTAAGGGAAGACAAGCAGCGGATGGCACTAGGAGAGCATTGAATTTACTTGCAAGCAGGGAGTCGAGTCACGCGCCTTCTCTCCTCCTTGCCCTGGACGTAGAGAAGGCGTTCCATAGGCTCCACTGGGAGTTTACATTTGCTACTCTCAGAAAATTCGGGATAACAGGAAATTTTTTTGCAATTCAAGTGCTGTATACTGCCCCTTCGGCCAGGGTTTTGATTGACAATGCCCTATCAACTCCCTTCTGTATAACTAATGGCACCCGACAGGGCTGTCCCTTGTCTCCTCTATTATCTATATTAATCATGGAGCCTATGGCAGAGTTAATCAGAATGTCTCCAGAAGTAAGAGAAATTTCTGTGGGGAACAGATCACATAAAATAGGACTTTTCGCAGAGGATGTGTTTCTAACTCTGGCAGACCCCCTAGGTTCCCTGAGACAGGTGGCAGGGATAGTAGAAATGTTTGGGAAAGCCTCATATTACAGTCCTAACATAGATAAATCCCAAATCCTATGCATAAATATCTGGACTTGAGGAAAGACATACAAAGGGAATTTTCTTTTCAATAGGCCTCTTCAATCCCACACCTAGGCATTAAAGGGGTTGTCCCGCAGAAGCAAGTGCAGTTATGCACTTCTGTATGGCCATATTAATGCCCTTTGTAATATACATTGTGCATTAAATATTGGCCATACAGAAGTTATACACTTACCCCCTCCGGTGCTGGCGTCCCCGTCTCCATGGCGACGAGCAAACTGCTTCTCTGGTCGCCACAACAGTCGAGCTTGCGCAGAGAGGAATCCCCTTCTAAAAAGTAGATCCTTGCTAACGAGCTGTGTCCTGGCTCCTCCCCCTTCTCAGCGTCATCGCGTAGCTCCGCCCCTGTCACATGGTGCCGATCAGCCAATGAGGTGGCTGGAATCGGCAATGGAGCTCAGACAGCAGAAGAACATCCACAGTGCACCATGGGAGAAGACCCGCGGTGCATCGTGGGAGAAGACCAGCGGCAGCCATCTTGGAAAGAAGATTTTTTAAAGTTGCTGAACGGGGATTCAGGTAAGGGAATTTTTTTTTTTAATAACACCTGGCAGCAGTATTCTTTTACAGGTACTGGGGGACTAGGCAAAAGAAAAATTCACTTTAGGCGCGGGACAACCCCTTTAAGCTATGCCACCCATTAAAGAACATTATCCCCTTAATTTCTGACCCTTTCCTCTCTTCCATTCAAACAGAATCAGATCTGCTGAGTAGAAAAAAATCGTAACTCCTTTATTTATGCATCAATGTTGCTATATGAGGGCTTGTTTTTTGCGGGCCGAGTTGTATTTTTAAGTGGTGCCATTTACTGTACCGTATAATGTACTGAAAAACGTTTTAAAAATTCTAAGTGAAGTAAAATGAAAAAAAACTAAACGACATTCTGCCATCTTCCAGTGCGCCTGGTTTCTACGGCGTAGAAACTGCAACAAAAATGAAATGATATCTTTATTCTATGGGTCAGTACGATTGCTACGATAATCAACTTGTATAGTTTTTTTTTTCTATACTACTCTTTTTTTTTCAAAGACATTTAATTTTTCAAAAATTATTTTCTCCCACCATCTTCTGCGTGCAATAACATTTTGATTTTTCCGTTGTCGTAGTTGAGCGAGGGCTCATTTTTTGCGGGATGTCCTGTAGTTTACATTAGCACCAATGCGAAATACATAAATCTTTTTGATTGCTTTTCATTGCGTTTTCTGGGAGACGGGGTGACTGAAAGTGCATTTCTAGCGTTCTTTATTTTTTTTTCGGACGACGGTTACTGTGCGGGAAAAACAATGCACTACTTTGATAGATTGGACTTTTACGGACATAGCGATACCAAATATGTATTTTTCTTTAATGATATAGACTTTTTTATTATAGATATGGCATAAGGGGGGTGATTTAAACTTTTATCACTTTTTTCTTAAGATTCCCTGGGGGACTGCAACATGCGATGCTTTGATCACTCCTGCAGTATGATGTAACGCTATAGCATTATGTCATACTGCAATTTGACAGGCAGTCTATCACGCCACCCCACGGGGATGGCTTGATAGGCAGTCTGCTAAGGCAGCCCTGGGGCCTTTCAGAAGGCCCCCGGCTGCCATGACACTTGCACGGCTGCCCCGATCTCACGGGGGCGGGCCGTACGGGACCCCCGAACATTGTTCAGAGGATTTAAATACTGCAGCAGCATTTAAAGTTTTAATAGCCGCGATTGCCCGCGGATGCGAGCTGTAATAAACAGCTGACGCCCGCGCTGTATGAAGAGAGGTCGCTTTGCGACCTCTCTTCATACATACCCCGGCGCTCCAGGACATAAATATACGTCCTGGAGCAGGAATGGGGTCAAACTTATTTTTGTATAAGTCCCCCTTTATGTCACATAAGACCTCTGGGGAACACTCACAGTGTAATTTTTATTTTTAAAAACATGCTTGTATTCGCAACATTGCATTCCCTATGGTGTGTGCACATGTCCGTACTTTGCAGGTGCGTCCCTGCAAAGATAGGACATGCGTGCACCATTGGGAATGCACACATTCTTTTCAATGGAGCCGTGGCTGCTGCCGGCAGCTCCATTGAAAACAATGGTCTGCCAGCCCCCTGCATTCTTTTTCAGGGAAGGGCTTTACATATAAGCCCTTCCCTGAAAAAGAAACATATTAGTGTAAAAAAATAAAAAAATAAAAAAAAAAACTTACCTCTCCGCCGCTGCCATGTCCCGCGGGGATGCAGAACCCATCTGCCGCAGTTTCCTGCATCGCCGCAAGGGAAAAGAATAAAGGACTCCCTACCGCAGCTGCAGTGGAGGATCCTGCTGCTGGCACCCCTTAAATGTTTTTTAGGGAAGGGCTTTAAATTTAAGCCCTCCCCTGAAAAGCAAGGAAAAGTGTTTAACAAAAAACAAAAAAAGGACATACTCACCTCCCTTTGGCTGCCGGGCTCAGCCTCGTCTTCTCCTGGCTGTCCCCGGCTAAAGTGCTTCAGCCAATCACAATCAGAGCTACCAGCAGGCGGGGATTTTAAATCCCCGGATGTTGATAGCTCAGAACTACAGAGCGGGGACAGCGGCAGAAGTCGTCGCTGAGCCCCGGCATGTATTTTATTCATTTATTTATTTTGTACGCTATTTTTAATGGCTTTTCAGGAAAGGGCTTATAAAGCCCTTCCCTGAAAAGCCATTGACGGGGATGCCGGCAGCAGGATTCTCTACCGCCTCTACCTTGATCCTCTACCGTCATGTGTGACAGCTGCGGTTGAGAATTGAAGAATTCCTCTGCTGCATCTGCCATAGATGTGGCAGATGTAGCAGCAGGGAATTCTTTTAACTAGCAGGGATGAAGGAAACATCTGCCGCATGGGGCAGGTGTGTTCTTCACGACCGCGGGGGTCACGGCAGCGGCGGAGAGGTAAGATTTTTTGGTTTTGTTTTTTTACACTTAAATGCTTCTTTTTCAGGGAAGGGCCTCATGTGATCTTGCTTGATTTGAGGAGCAGGAGCTTATGGCCCCCTTCACACTTGCGACACAGCATCGCCACGAGAAAATCGCAGTGATGTTTGCATCAGTGGTCCGTGTGATATCGTTGCGTCTTCTTGCAGCAATACCGTGATTTTGTAGTGCTACAAAGTCGCATGTGGCACTACAAAGTCACGCGACTTGTAGCACTACATGCAAGGATTTTCAAGGGAGGGCTTTAAATATAAACCCTACCCTGAAAATAAGCCCTAACTGCAGAAAATGTTTTTTGTTTTTTTTTAAAGAATACCTCACCTAGAAGCACTGTTCAGGGCTCCGATGCAGCTTCTTCCTGGTCCCTGGCACTGGTCTTTTTCATCTCTTCTGGCTGGGGATTGAAAAAAACCCGGCTCCTGGAAGCCCTGGCTGTGATTGGCTGGCGCTTACCAATCAGAGACAGTGCTCGATGAATGGCTGTGACTGGTTCCTCGAGTGCTGGCTGTGATTGGCTAAGCGTCGGCCAATCAGAGGTAGAGCTTCCAGGAGGCAGGGATTTTTCAATATGATTTCCTACTGTCAAAGTTGCATCGCACTAAAATCACGTTTTCGTGAGATGCGATGCAACAGAGAGGAAGGCTCCATAGGGAAACATGGGCTACAAAACCTCACGTGTCGTGGGCATTTTGCGGGACCTGCAAGGTTTTTGTGTCGGGATGTCGCATGCTACTAAACATCACATGTGTGAATTAACGTATAGGGAATGAGCTTCACATACATGCGATTTGTAGCAATGTGACAAAATCATGTGACTTTGTCGCCCATGTGAAGGAGGCCTTAAACCCATGCTGTATATTTACAATGGCATTGGTTTACAGCCCAGGACCAAGCGCCGTATATTTATAGTGTTTGGTCTACCTCAGGTTAAATATGCCTTAATAGAAAGATTATAAACTAATATTACAACTTAAAACAAAATTGGTGACAGATGCTGTTTAAAGAGAGGACCTATCAGGTCCTCATGTCTGCATGGTCAGCTGCATAGCTTTGCAGCCGCAGCCCCACTGATACTATTGCTTGCCACTCTTCTTTTCTCCTTCTCATCCCCATTACCCAATATCGGCTATCCCTAGATTCGGCTCCCAGCTATTTAAATATGTCAAGTGGACATTCCCACTGGTCAATCAAATCCGACATCATTGATTAACAGAAAAGAAGCGAAGATATAGTGCCAGTGGGGTTGCGGCTGCAGAGTAATGAAGCTGGCCCCACTGACATGAGGACATGATATCTTCTCGTTAATAAGGAAGATGGAGCAATGCCTCTGCAACGCAACCATTGGATGGCAGCTTTCCTGCAAATCAATGTCCAACCTTTTATACAGGTCTAAACAAAGATTGGGAATTGAAGACCAAGCCAGAATCCTTACATGGACAGCTGTTTTGGGGTGTTTGCCCCTCATCAGTGTGCAGTAGGATTCTGGCTTGGCTAGTGAGAGGCCTATGACGTGGGTCAGGAGCGGTATTGTCTCTCCTTGAGGAGAGCACCTAGAAAGTGAGTGAGGCGGCTTATAAGGCCATGCATCCTCCTCTGGGTAAAATGCAAATAAGGGAGATAGAACAATACCTCTACAGCACCACCTATTGGATGGCAGCATTCCTGCAAATCAGATCATGGAATGAAAAACCAGACTCTGAATAGCAAAGTTACATACTTCTGTTAAGATGTTTGGAGTAGGAGGCAGGCCTGTGTACCATTTCATTTATTTCAGCTATTCTTTCGTATAGTGGTTTTGATTTGCTTTCATTGTAAGAAAGTTTACAGTTTTAGGGTGCATTCAGACGGCCGTATATCGGCTCGGTTTTCACGCCCAGCCGATATACGGCGTCTCTCTCTGCAGGGGGAGGAGGCTGGAAGACCCGGGAGCAGTGCTCTGAGTTTCCGCCCCCTCTCTGCCTCCTCTCCACCCCCCTGCACTATTTTCAATGAGGAGAGGCAGGACGGGGGCAGAGCTAATTCCCGGAACCCCGCCTCAGTCCTGCCTCCTCTCATTTCAAATAGTGCAGAGGGGCGGAGAGGAGGCAGAGAGGGGGCGGGAGCTCAGAGCACTGCTCCCAGCTCTTCCAGCCTCCTCCCCCTGCAGAGAGAGACGCCGTATATCGGCCGGCATGAATACCCGGCCGATATACGGTTGTCTGAATGCGCCCTCATGGTGTATTCATTGGTGCATTGCAGATGGTTTTATGGGCTAGAGAAGGAAGTAGAAAGAGTGTATAAGAGGGAGTGTGAGTGAGAGACTGGGAGGATAGTTTTTCGCAAAATGTGTGCAATTATGTAACTTTCCAAGTTTAAACATAACAATTGCTTGTTCACAGTCAAGCTACAGTCTTGCTATTTCACAGTCAAGCAAACATAAATTTGTTGGAGTGTTCATGCCATCAACATACTCTGTTGTTTTAAGGGCTTGATCACATTGGCACTTTTGGGTTCTGTTTTCCTGCTCCATTATAGACCAGGAAATATGATAGAACTGAAAGGCGCTGAACAGTTCCCATTGACTATAATGGAAACTGTTTGGTTTCTGGCTAGGCTGCAGTCATTTTATATGACTAAATAGTACATCATTTCATTCTGTTTTTAATGGAATTTAGCGATGGAGGTTCCAAGCGTAAATTCCAACACTGATATGAACGAGCTCTGGTGAATTTTGTTGTTGATTCAAACCCAAATTTTGGGATTTTGTGTTACTTTAATATTTTCTGGGGCAGAAAGGTTTGGCTAGGAGTTCCCGCTTTTTTGAAAGTATCATGCCTCAATTATGTTTGGATATGTGTGATTATATGTATAAAATGGGGAACATGCTGTATGTATATTTGACATTACTGAGTTTGTACTATAGATATGCCAAGCAAGTATTTGGCTGGAATATCCTTTTAAAGTTAAGATTTAGTTGAACTAGGCATTCCCATTTTCTCTTGCACATTGGAGTTGGCATTAAAACATTATAAAAACTATCCAAGAACATGTTTTGTGTTGCTCAGCTCAATACTGCTATCCTCAGCATGTGCCTACATACAAAACACAGCCATAATTATTATTCTCTCCAAATACAGTACAGTCAAGTGTGTTACAGTCAAGGGATCGACTTACCAACTGGTCAGTAGCATGCAATGTACCACCAGGCACAGTAAATAAAAGTATCTTCTGTTGCTCTGCAGATTCCAGAAAACTCAGCAACAGTCTTTGGTTGTCCTCTGAGGATACAAACCGGTTCCACTTTTCAGCTTTGAGTTTGAAAGACTTAAAGGCGAGTTCTTTAATAAAATCTATGCGCTCATCTCCAACCAGGTTACTGAGTGGTGACTCAGGCTGCAGGATACAGGAAGCGTCTGCTTCATTTTCACCCTCTGGACTGGAAGGAAAGAATATCATGGGCTTACTCCTTGTTCTATGCTCTGGAAATGACAATGGTAAAATCCTAAAGACTGGGAAAGCAGCATTTCGGGATGGAAACCTCATAAGAATGCTTTTAACTCTTTGCATTTCTAACCACAGTTTAGTGAAAAAAAAAACACAACAGGTTAATATTTTCATGACATACAAGTCATCCTTTATTTTTGACTTACCTCTCCCGGTGCTGAGATAATCTAGATGAGATGATTCTCCTTATATCAGCTGTGGCCATCCCTGCGCTGCTCCTCCGGCTCTGTGAGTAACAAGCAGTGTAAGTACAGATGAATTATAGAATAATCAACTCCATCCGGCTTCACAGGTAACTTTATTCCCTTATTCTCCTAGGCTTGTCACAGCCCTGCTGTTGTAACCCAATAGCCCCGGTCAGCCTGTCGGCGAGCATTATATTTCTTTACATGGATGCATCACATTCTACTATGTATATATATTTTTTTTTATTTTAGAGCTGTTATGTTACTTTGCGGCACATTCAGTAACATCATTGTCCTTAAATAATCCTCATAATTTGCATTGAGATTAAATCAGACTGTTTTGCTAGTTGCAGAGGTGATAATTATGTGCATTCAGACAGACATTTCACAGCTTCATATCAGAGCTGTGAAAAAACAGGATTGGAAAATGGTTTTTTTGAGGGTCTTATTTAGCTTTTGCGTCCCGCATATTATGTGCATATTGTATAAAACACACAGTACACAGCAAATACACATGTAGTTGCTGATCAGGAAGGGGTCTGAGCGGCGAGACCTCCACTGATCTCGACAATGGGGATCTAGTGTTTCCCTTTGCTTGTCCCTCCAAGGTTGCTGCATCCCTCGTAGTGACATCAGAGTAAATGGAGCGTTGGCCAAGCATGCGTGGCTGCTGCTCCATTCATTTCGAAGGAGCTGATGGAAATACAGGAGCACTTGCCACTTGGCTATCTCCACAGTCCCATTGAAAGTGAATAGAGTGGTAGTGCTCCAGTCTTCTTACTGCGAATGGGGTGGGGTGCAGTAAGCCGTAAAACCCTATCAGCCATCCTGTGAATTGTAATTCTGGTATACTATCTTTAAATATATGCATTTTTGCTGAAAAGCATTTCTGCAATAGGGATTTATTAAAACTGTTGTTTGACATTTGCTGCTACTATACATAAGCCGTACCCCGAATGTAATTCCCAGCTGCAGAAGAAAAAAAACATCACGTTAGAAGCACTGTCATCTCTGACGCGTCTACTTGCACGCACTGGAGTAACTATAGGGAATGCGGTTGCACCCAGGCGCTTTAGGGGGCCCATAAAGCCTCTCTTCTCCATATAGGGACGATATGAATAAAGCATTATAGTTGGGGGCCTTGTTACAGGTTTTGCATTCAGGCCCAGGAGATTCAAGTTACACTCTTCTTCAGCATCTCTTCTGGCCGGGGATTTAAAAATTCCAGCCTCCCGAAAGCGCTGCCTCTGACTGGCTGAGCGCTGTGATTGATCAGAGGCAGCGCTCAGCTATTCATTGAAATGGACCTCAAAGGAAGCCGTCCGTGCAGGAACCGCACTGAAATGAAGCATGCTGCAAATTGTTTTCCGGAGAAAAGGTCCACTAAACGAATCTGCATGCTTTAATTTAGCTGCGGACGCCCATGTCTCTCTATGGGCGGCTTTCTGTTCGCATATAAATATTGCGGCATGCCGCGAGGAACCTATTACAATGATAGGGAGAACAGAGATGGAACACTGGAGGTGCAGTATATGAGAATAGGCTTTATGGGACCATTCTTTTGGCTGGAATTTTCTGCATTCCGTGCTGCAAGTTGTGGCAAATTTTGCATGGCCCCATGCAGATAATGATGCACAAAAAAAAATGGATATCCACCTGCAATTCTACATCAAAAGCTGTAGCTGGCGAAGCAGATTTTGGTACGGAATTGCGTAATCCTCTTCTATTCCATTTTCATGGACAAGGGTTGGACATGGCGTACATGGTCCTCCAAGACAATCATAAAGCACATGGATTGTGTCCATGTGCAGGACGTTTCTTTGTGTACCTCAGAGAACCAACATTACGTCAATATCATTACAACGTAAAGGTCCTTTTAAATGTAGCCATAGAAAATACACTCAAGCACCTAGGAAGAGTTATGGTTTTGCTGCAAAACTCGGCATTCAGTTACATCTCAGGCAGATATACAAATGATTAGATGAACGGTCTTGGCATCTGAGGCCCTAAAATGATTCCATCCTTGGCCTATAAAAAGCCTCTCAGATGCTCCTTGTGTGTAATGGACTTCACTTTATCAATTGTGTAGAGCTTGTTGCCCACTAGACGCCTCTACAACGCAATCAAAGAGATTTCACCCCATTAACAGATCTTAAGAGGGGGCGCACTCTTGGAATGCAAGAAGCTGGATGGTCGTATAACAAATTGCCACCAGCCGGACCGTTCTGACCAGAATGTTAGGAGGTGTTGGGACCAGTGGATATGTGAGGGCTTGCCCCTAAGACAATCGGGCTCAGGCCACCCTCAACACACCACCAGTAGAGAAGAATGTGCGACGAGCAGCTGAAACTATTTTGTTGTCCGTCATCCAAAGACAAGTACCACCATCGTTACAGGTCACTGTGTCTGTCAGAACCATTTCCAGGTGCTTGGCTGAAAGGACGTTGTCTCGCTGCACCCATTATGTTTACTGCTGTTGACACCCACCCACCACTGCCTGTGTTTGCAGTGGTGTCGTTAATGACTAAACTGAACTAGAGATTGACACTGGGTTATCTTCAATCACGAATCCACATTTAGTTTGGTCAATGATGACGGCTGTGTTCATGTCTGGGGACCTAGGGGTGAGGACCAGTGCCCTAACTACTGGTGTGATGGTCTAGGGAGCCATCACATATGACAGCCAGTCACCCTTAGTAGTGGTATAAGGGACAATGACAGCTCAGCAATATGTTCAGGACATCCTGCAGCCACACATGTTCCTCTCATGGCGGCTTCCAAGAGGCATTTTCCAGCAGAATACTCAGCTCACAGGAAGGTCTCGACAACATTGTCACATTTTCATGGCCTGCCTGGGCGCCAGATTTATTGCCAATAGAACATGTATGGGACCATCTGGAACACCAACTTCAACAACCTAAAAGTTTGCATGATCTAGAGGCTCAGTTACAGAAAACAGAGCAATATGCTGCAGGATACCATACGGAACCTGTATACCTCCATGCATGTCCCTATCACATCTCGTATCCAAAGTTAGAGGTGGTACAACAGGGTACTAGATTCTCCCTCCAAGTGCTTAGTTTTCTGTAATAAATTACTTTTGCTCTGATATTGTAAATCACTTATATGAACTTCACAAGAATAGAGAGAATTTAATAAATTCCACCAACTTCTTCCAGATGTTTATTATATTTTTTTGCTAATGTGTATGCTGCTTATTATGTTACAAAAGTAGTCTATTAATTCCTTTTTCCATCAATAACATCTATAAGATTTAACACTATGCTAATTGCACCACATACAGGGTGTCTTAAGTATAGGACCACCCATATAGAATAAAAATGGTTTGGCAAACAGTGATCCAATTTTGCATAAGAGGCTATGTTGGCAAAATGAGTGCCATTTTGACGACCATCATCTTGGATTCAACTCAAATTTTCCAAGGGGAAGGTAGGTGTATGATATATCAAACATGCAGAGAATTTCAGCTCAAAAAACAATGGTGCGTTTCATTTTAAAGTGATCCTCCAGGCCTGGACAAACAAAGAATGGTCATATTGCTCCTCTAACTACTTGATGCACACTGTGCATTAGTATGCCTTGGTAGTCTAAGACAGGGGTCCCCAACTCCAGTCCTCAGGGACCACCAACAGGTCATGTTTTCAGGCTCTCCTATAGTAAGAACACCTGTGGCAATGTCTGAGGCACCGACAATAATTACATCACCTGTGCGATACTGAGGAAATCCTGAAAACATGACCTGTTGGCGGTCCCTGAGGACTGGAGTTGGGGAACACTGGTCTAAGACTGTATCCTGCTCTGAGACTGGGCAGCACTGATTAATCAAAGCAGGTGGCTTAGACCAATGCACATTGTGTATCAGGTAGTCAGCGAAGCTGGTGTAGCCATCTTTAGTTGTCCAGGCCCAGAGGGTCATTTTAACAATTTGATTTGTTCTCATGTTAACACTGAATTTTCTTGACAATGTGAATAATTGAGTTATCTCAAGCAGAACAGCTTAATCATCCTTATGTCATGTAATCTAAGCACATGTACCAATGCAATTTGTAAGGATGCTATTTATACGCAGACTGCATTAGCTGTGTAGAGGCACACCTTCTATACAGACGACATGTGCTCTTGCTGAATGAGGCCAGAACTGCAGTTGCTGATGCTTTATCAGTAACAGCTTTTGATAATGCAGATTTTGGTTCATCAGCGACAGAACTCATTTCTTAGACTTTGGAAATAAATAATGGTCTAGTTGGGTGGAGTTAGGTGAAATCTACTGCATTGTGTGCTTCATTCACCTGACATAAGGACGATCAACATAGAATTGGAAGGCACCTCCAGGGTCATGTGGTCCAACCTCAATGCAGCATTCACTTGATAGAACACACCATCATTATTCACATTGCAAGTAATAAAGAAAAAGCACTGATAACATAAGGAAAAAAATAAGTCTTGTTAAAATGAAGAACACCATTATTTTTCTGGTGAAATTCTTTACCAATATATAAATCGCACACCTACCTTCCCACGGGGTGTGGACCCTTAGCCTTCACGTGAATGGCACACTGCACAGTACATCCACTGAGCTGCATACAGATAGGCAGCATACATGCAAATATTACATTTGTGAGGATTTGTAACTCTTCAGAGGGACCTCAAGAATGAATTCTACTGCTGAGCCTGGGGTACTCCAGTCTGACACTGGAAGAGTGAGCCTGATAGGTGGGGGGTAAGGTATTTTTCTGTAATAACATATCAAAGTTCTCTTTGCTTGTACTATTGATGCATAGATGAAAGAAAAAAAAAAAAAGAATCAATTACTCTAAATTTCTTCTACCCGTTGTAGAACAAAATGTCAGCTGTACTTTGTGCAGCTTGAGAGACAGTCAGAAAGCATTTATCTAAGGTCCCCAATATCAGTACGGATATCAACATTTCGTTTAATCAAAAAACATTTCAGTAGCATCAAACACTTCTGACAAATTGAGGGAAATAATTCCTCACTCACCGCCTTCAGCATATTGAAGAGGTTTAGTCTCCCCTCCCCAGTGGGCTGGACATCAGCACAAGTTTAAGTGTTTTGGGTTTTTATGCATACAACACCCAGATAACCCTCCATTGAGCCCATAGGGCAAGTCTCACCTTACATTAGATATTTTATAATGTGTTTTTTTGTCAATTGTGATATTTTCCACATTTCAGATACATTTATAACAAACTTGGGATCAGCTAGTGACATGTTGATTAAATGGGTTTTCTGAGAAAGTTAAATGGGCTTAAAATGAATGAAAAATTGAATACTGAATTATCCCACCAGCTTACAGTCCCGATGCAAGTCGTCTAGGAGCAGCAGGCGTTCACGTGCTGTTCATGGTGCACAGGCTTCAGCAGTGATTCTTCTGTGGCTGTAAGTGGTTGAGCATATGTACAATGTATGGCACATTACTGCTTGCCCCTTGTTCCATCGGCTGGGCACTGGGGCTACAGCGCTCGATTGGGAGCCAGGATAGGAGAGTATTAAGTTGTTTTTCCCCCCATGACATTAAAAGGACTTAAATTAAATAAAAACTGAAGTGTATTCTTGGGTTGCTATTTCTCTTGTGTGATTTGCAGTCATGCACTTCTTCAAATCTCCCATTATACCTATGCACGCTGTGACTAAAGGCCCTTTAAAGGGGTATACCAAAGACTGGGCAAAGGTTTCCTAACATTTTCACTTCTTGCCATTATTCCAAATGTCCATCTAAATTATCAGACTAAGCTCCAGCACTTTTTTCTTGCTGACATGCGCCACCGGAGTTTTCCAAGTTTTAAATTGGCCACAGGGAAGTGCAAAAACCTTATCTCCCACAATGCCCCACTGCCAATTACTGACGAGTAAGGCTGCCTGTCCACGGGTGTTATACAATTGCATTTCCCGCGGCGATAATCCGGCCACGGAGAACGCAATGAACGCTTTCCATAGCATTATGGAAAGCATAGCACCCCTGTCCACGAGCAGAGAACCATTGCGATTCTCCGCGGTCAGCCTGTCAGCAGAGATCCGTCTGCCAGCCCCTGTACAGGCAGCTTGTTGTCAGTTCAGACTTTAAAGGCACTGAGCATGTCTGACTAGTACAACAGAGCAGAGCATACAAGTCATAACCTTTGGATGCCAATGAATAACTAAGTGGGGCGGGGAAACCACAGGTAAAGCAATATCTCTGCAGCTTTGTAAAACAAGCTATAACCATTATATTGCAAAATTACATGTTATTGCCTTATGAAGCATATAACTCACTTTGAAGTCCTGGTGAGAAGTTTACTCCAGCTCTGCACTTAAGGATTTTAGCACTACCTAATAAAAAGTTTTATTCCTCATTAAATGAATTCTGGAATCTCTATGCATCCTGGAATGTAGCAACAGGCGAGATGGACTCCATTTGTTATACATATGCAAAATAACATAGTTCAGGAGGATCCGTATTCAAGGCATTAAAATAAACTTTATACATAAAAGATACCAACTCCCCAGCAATGCTGTTATATTCTGTCTTATTTGCATCCATGTATTTGGAGCCATTTTTATTAAGAGCATCTGAGTCATATGATTCCAGCCCGATTACCCATCCAGAGCTTGCACTCCTGTGTAGAGAGGTGGCCAGTCTTTTCTGTGTGGCTGACTTCAAACTATAGCATTATTTAATTTTCAAACAAATCTGTCAGCTCCCCATAAGGTCCTGTCCTCCTTGTTACTCTATGCCCCCCCCCCCTCCCACTCCAGGCCCAAGTATATAGTACCTCTGATTACCCAACTAAAGATCCATACTAGTGCACAGGGTACAAGACACTACACGTTGCTGTGATTGGCCAGTGTTATCCATGTGAGCAACACTGACCAGTCAGCGCAGCATGCAGTGTCTTAAGACTAATTTTGCATACTAATGCAGTGTACATGAGGTAGCCAGAGAAGCTGTGCGGCCATCTTTGTATGTCCAGACACGGAGGCTCACTTTAAGCATCTAGGAGTGCAGCGATCTACTAGGTAAGTGCATTCAAAGTTTAGCTGCAAAGTTGTAAAACTCCCCTCACACTGCCATCTTATCTGCTGTGTGCAGAACCCTCAGTGTATCTTACGATATGCTTCTTCACACTTCTTTGCTGCTTGTAAGAGCTGACAGAGAAAACCCTATCACAAGCAGGAGGCAGAGAAGACAGGCCGAGACTCTGTAGTACATGTTAGGGAACAAAACCTCAAAGTCACTGATCTACCACTTGCTGCCCTTCAACAGGACTCAGAACAGAGCAAGTGCAGTGTGACAAAACCTCACCCTGTTGTCTGAGGCATAGGATGGGAGAATGTAGGCTGCATTAGAGGGGATGCAGTCAAGATGGCAAGCTACCCATAAATTACATCAAACTTAAACAGGTATACACAAGAGCCTCCACCTTCTTTAATATCCTATTGTGTCATATGTGGGCAAAGAGAAAAATTGTGTTTTTCTTTAAAATCGCAGACGTTACTTCATGTCTTCTGAAGATCTAATAAACATGTTTAAAAATCAGAAGAGTCGCTGTAATTCAATAAAAACGCAAATGCCGATATAAAAGTAAAACGTTTACAGATTTACAGATTTGTACTTTATTTTTTTTTCTTTAAATCTACCTATGCAGCAAAATTCCACCTACATGCATATTACAGAAATATACCATAACGAAACACATAGGAGCAAGTATAAAAATGCATTATGTTTTAAACAAATACATAAATCTTAACCTATTTAATGGCAGAAAACAAAATCATGGGAGTATAATTTTAAACCAAGAAACAAAAACACATGGAATAAAAAGAAAAAACCTTTAGTAATAATGAAAAAAATAAAATCAGATTGTGAGTGTACAAGACGCAATTTCACATATACAACTTTATAAAAGGTCGTTACAGCTTAATTGGGTGATAGTAATTGATTGCAAAAAGTGCTGACATAACAAAAATGACAGTTCACAGTTCAATATTAAAAGGTGTATATTTTAATTAAATCACTGAAAAAAAATGAATGAAGTTGGATTTCATCTGGGGCTTGCAATTGAATTTAACTGATAGTTAAAAGGGGTACAATAGTTACTGGGTTTTATTTTTTAAGTTTACACTAATCTACTGGATAGGTGAAAACTAACAGATCAGTCGGTGTCCAACTGCTGAGAGGTACACCAATTACCAGAATAGGGGTTCCCTGAATGAATAATGCAGCAGCTACAAGTGCCACTCTTGCATTCACGTAAATGGAACTACTGGAGATAACCGCATTCAAGCATTTATCCATTTACAGCAGTGCCACTGAAATGAATTCCGGTGTGGGGCACATGCACAGTCGCCACATCATTCATTAGGGGCACTTGGGGACCCCTGTGCGTGGTGGTGTTCGCAGCAATCAGACTCCATGATTAGTTTTTACCCATTGAGTGGATGGATGAAAACTTGAAGAAAAAAAAAAAACATGCAGTAACCATTACCCCTTTAATGTAAAGAAATACTAAGAATAAGCTGGAGCAGGAAAAGGATGCTAGGGGAATGTTTAATTTCAGAAGCAGGACACAAACAGCTACAACATATCACAGGCCACCATCTCGACATTCTGAAGACACTTGTTTTTCTTCCTCATTCTAATGAACCAAATCTTTTGACATTTTATTTTTCAAACTGCTTTGAACATATATTTTTAGATTATATGTACATGCCCACAATAAGACAGCCATGTCTTGGATCCACACGACAGAACAGCTCAATTGATGACAGGGTCATACACAGGGTAGCCATCATTCAGTACTTTAATGTGAAAATGTTTTAGGTTGTGGAATCCAAGTTTATATTGAATCTGGAAACATTTCGATAAAACTGAGGTTCTTAACACTCTAGCTTGGGGGTGGAAACATTTATGGGATTTTCTAACAAAAAGTATTTTGACATATCAAGGAGTCCTACAATAAACGTTTGTTCAGCAGCTGTGTATGCCACCAGTCTGAGGAACAAGGAGGTGATCAGCCTGCACTGTAATGAAAGGTTGTTACAGAAACACCTAGAGTACTCGGCAACCTTTTCATAGAGAATGGGTCCTTCCCTGTAAAGCTTTATAATGGAGATGGAGGTTCCAGATACCGGATTCCTACTGATCTCACCTTTTATGGCAAGTAAGCCTTATTCAAAAATATCAGAATTCGTTTTAAAGAGTTTTACAATAACTGTCCATTTTGTAAAAAAAAATAAATAAAAAAAAAATTTGAGGGGAAAAAAGTCTGATCAAATCCAGGTGGTGAAAAACCAAAAACCAAAAAAAAAACCAAAAAAAAACAAAAAAAACACTAAATCAAAAAGCTTGCCATAAAATGTAAAGCGATCTAAATGTGTGATCTATATTTTGTTCTTATTATACATACATTCAGTGATTTAAAGGCAGTTTAACTTCACCTGTGCTGAAGCTAACTCGTGAGAATAAAATAGAACGCTAGATGAATTTATACTTGGAACGGACAAATATATTCAATGAGTATGAAAACAGCAAAGTCAAAAAGAAAAAAAATAGTGTTTTATTAAACTACCACACTGTTATAATACACTTTTAAACATACACTTTTAAAGGTAGCTTTTTAAATCTGAGGTGGTCATAACAATAAGAAAGACCCAAATGAAGCCGGTAAATAGGTGAACTGTTGTAGGTGCTGCAGTTTTTATTCTTTTTTTTTTTTATTACGCTAAGTATTTTAGAAAAAAAAATGGTATAGACCATACATACCTGCAATGTAACTTTGTATTTGTACACTTTCTATAGTTGAAAATATAAACAATTATTAAAAAATAAAAACGAAAATACAGCAACATAATAGAAAAAACATATACATATTTATCAGGTACATGTATTAGATACATACAATTTTAATGGGTTGAAGCAAATAGGTTGTTTAAATGCTGATTCACCAACTAAGTTTAAAAAAAAAAAAAAAGGAAAAAAAACAAAAACAACCCACCCTTGTATTTTCCCCTTTAACCCATGACTAGTATTTGTATGTCTCTTATTGTCACTATGCAAAAGGACGCCCATCATGTTTGCATATGCTAGACTACTTCATTTACAACATTTTTATGTCCGAGTACTCAAAATTGATAGATGTGCTGCTGAATGACAAACAGTTCACTATTTTTGGTCCACCAGTATTCAGTAACGTGGATGCTTAATCAAAACAACCATTAGGAGGAGAAAAAAAACGTGTCAATCTGCAAAGTCTTTCTACATTGGTTATATTGCCTCCATGACTCAGACAACTTTTAGCAAGATTTTGGTTTGGCAAATTAAGGTTTGCACATGGCTTTTTAAATAATCCAGACAGTGGCTGCTGCCAGGTTAAAAACCTTGTTGTAGATTTTTAGAAGAGAAACTTTTAAAATTGTGTACATAGGTTCACCTAGTTAAAACAAATTGGTTGTTAATTTGGTGAGCTGTGGTGAAACCGAAGCCAGGTTGTGTGTGCTGGGAAAAGTGATTTGTCAGTTATGCATAATAAAAATTCCAGTCATTGAGAAAATTACAAAATTTCATACCATAACATAATTTCTTTGTTACCCATCAACTTTGTTATCTTACAATAGATAAATACCAACATGTTCTTAATTTTTTCTTGTTTTTGATTTTTTTTTTACATTAAACCACACAGGATTGATGCATTTGGTTAGACTACCATATCCATCTGTCAATATTATTTATACTCGTATGTATCATGGTAAAATTTCATCAATTCTAGATTCCAAAAGTACCTACAAAAGCCATGCAATTTTACCATTTCATCATACGTATGGAATAGCATACAAAGTAAGGCATTTCAGTGTCATGTATAACCAAGTTACTGTCAATCCAAAAAAGTTTGCACATCAATAAAAAGATATCTAAGAACTCAAGAACAAGGTTTTTTTTCTGTTTGTTTTTTTTCCCTCACTACTGTATAAAAATAACCACAATTAATAGGTGTTGTGTGATATTTACTCAATTGTCTCATTTCCAGAAACTGTGACAAGCTGTAGGGGAATCTCTGAATTGGAGAGGAGATCTTGACCGGTGCCCGTATTTACAGTTCCAATGCCAGATACAGACCCCTGTTGAATGTTTGCAAGGATAAGGGTTGTACCTTCGGCAGTTATCAATGTATCATCAGGCTTAGCTTCTATGGATGCCAATACAGCACTGCTGGCATGAATGCCTTTCTTATTTTGATGGGTTTTAATGTGTTTGGCAAGGTGATCACTTCTCATGAATCGTTTGGAACACTCTGGGCAGACAAACTTCTTTTCACCTGTTGATTGAAAAAGTATAAATTAGTAAATGGTCTAAAAGAAAGAAAAAAGTTTATATGAAAAACAAAAAACAGAGACTATCATATGCATGTGATGCTTACCTACTGTTAAACTTTTCTCACTAGAGTAGAGCCATAAAAGCAGCCATCACCAGGGCATAGCTCTAATCAGAAACTACAGCTTAGCTGTAAGATAGTCTGAATTTGTAAAATACACCCGAGAGTCTGAAATACATCTTTTTCATAAGTGGCTCAGGCTGCTGTTCTACCATTCCTTATTACCGTTATATTGTGTACTCACATTGGTTTCACTGTATAAGCACAAGCTTAAGAGTCAGTGAAGAGTAGGCAGAATTAATGGAAACGACAGCTCAATAAAGATCAGATATTTTGCACACATACCGAGTCAAGAGTATTGGGGTACTAAGGTAGCCTAGAATTCAGCTGTCTTCTGATCTATTAGAACATTTGTGCACAAATGTGTGTACTTTTCACAGCAGAAAATTAGCAAACCACAAAAAAACATGTCTGTATGTTGATTTTATGGACGCTAGATCAACAGTTTGTTCTGCATAACTGTACTAGTATATGTATGCAAAAACAATTACTGGGCAATGCTTTTAATACGAAGACACCCCCCCCCCCCCCCCCCAAAAAAAATAAACAAAACACCAATCCTTACCCGTATGTGTCCTCCTGTGTCGCTGTAGCTCATCACTTCTTGTAAACCTTTTGCCACAGAACATCCAAGTACAAACAAACGGACGCTCCCCAGAATGCCAACGCAGATGAGCTCTTAGATGTGAAGTTTTACCATACACTTTACCACATCCTGGGATATGACAGATGTGTTGCTTTTTCTTTCCCAGGTTGGTACCCCTGAAGTGATTTAAAGAAACAAATTGGCAACACGTACATAAGTGAACACTGCAATTTCTGCAAAAAGTGAACTCACAAAACACACGCTTAGGCTGACTTCACAATGGCGAGTGCAATATGGGGCTGTGAATCCCGCCCCCATATTGTGCTTGCCATCCATGCGAAATCCGAGGACTTTTCATGGCACAACAGCCTCGCATCAATTTGGGGGGGGGGGGGAGAATCCCCCGGAGTTTCTCCCATTGTTTTGCACCTAACATGTGGTGCAATGCTGCCACCGGACCCCATTGAAAACAATGGGGTTGCGATGCGAGAGCATGCAGCATAATAGAAGATGCAGTTATATTTTTTCCTGCCTTGAATTGCGGTCCCATGCAGGGGAGGGAAGAGAGCTCGTGTTTATGACCCCATTTGTGCATCTCGCACGCACAAGTCCAGCATGATTTTAGCATCCGTGTGAAGTCAGCCTTAACTTGCATTTTAACATGGTAATGGATGTAATTACCTAAGTGACATGCAAAATATGAGTTAACAAAACATGGCCAATAGGACTGGTCCTACTTCCAGAGAAAGGACAAATTCTCTCATCCGTTTCAGACATCCTTTCTCTTTGCACGGCAAAACTTAGATTTGAGTTCAAACAAAAATACAGAAACTAACACAAACCACATTTCATTTAACTAAAAGTAGTTTGTTGGTGTGAAACTCATGGTACACAAACCTTCCAGCTCCATCTTTACAGTTTGGACAAGTGCATGCCACTCTTCTAAGTCTTTTTCCCTCTTGATTTGGTTGGTCAAGTTCATCATCAACAACTTGGACTCTCAGATGGGTTAAATCATTGGTATTGACTGTAGAATCACCAGTAAGCTGCCACTCCTCTGGATCAGGTTCTTCCTCCTTAATTCGTATAGCTACTTAAACAAAAAGACAGATTTAAGTTTAAGTAAAATGCTTATTTTAGAGGCATAATAAAAGCACCCGAACTAACTTTGCGAAATACTACAGTGAACACTTTGCAAGAATACCAATTTATGTTTCTAATGTGAGGAGATACACCTATTTGCTTTTCTAACATTTTTCCACTTAAATGGGGCAGTCTGAGGAGAAAAAAAAATGAAATCTGCTCAATGCTGCATAAAGACAAAAACAGGTCATACTCTCCTCACTTGATTCCCTACAGCTTCCATCCCAACAGAGCCCGGTGACCGGCGATTTATGCTGTGGATATGCCATAAGTGACTGTTAGGACGTAGGTCCAAAAGGGTAACACTATTTCCAGAGTGGAGATCCACCATCCTGTCTTGTGACGAGGCCTTCAGAGTTGAAGTTCTTCTGTAAAACCAGTTCCCCGTGCAGTAACAAAATTGGCACGTACGCCTCTCCCCCCATTGAGTCCTGTGCCGCTGCTCCAGGTCACGTTTATAGGCAGCCTCAGCCTGTTTACGGGACATCACAGGCACTAGCCAATGATAGAGCTCAGCACTCGATCGTTGAGCTCTATCATTGGCTGCAGCGCCTGTCATGTCCTGTACAGCAGGTGGGACTGCAGCCTGTGAAACACCGGAGCAGAGGACATAGAAGCACCACAGGACACAGCAGAGAGCAGTGAGAGATGAGTATATGCCTATTTGTTATGTTACCGCATGGGAACTAGTTTTACAGAAGAACTTCAACTCGGAAAACATCTTTAATTGAGAAGTGGCCACATGTGCGCAGGTCTCTATTCATTTTTATGTTAAGCCAACTACGAAAGTGTACTCAACTATTTGTGACTCCAACAGAAGTGAAAGGAGAGAGCTGTGCGAGTGTATAGCCAAGCTCCCCATTCACTCTGTCTGGATGCAGTGGCCACGTTATGAAGAGGGATGGGGTTGGAGAATCTTCGTTCCAAAGATAGGTGCGTGTCCGACCCGACAGGTGGCATGTTCTATGGATATTTTTTTGTTATTAAAACACTACTTCCTAATTTTCTGGCATTAGATAACTAAGGCCGCCTGCAGACGGCCAGGTCTAATGCCCGCAGCGGGACCTGACCCGAGTCCCTGCAGGGACCAGAGCGGCACTCACCTCTCCCAGGGCTCCGACTCTTTGATGTGCCGGCGCATGCGCAGAGCGGAGCCGGCGGCCATGGAGTGACATTTCTGTGCGGGGCTCTGCGAGCCCTGCACAAAAATAGAGCATGCCATGGTTTGTTTTCTACTCGTCATTTCGCACATGGACAAATTGTGGCTGTCTGCCTAGAATTGCATTTTCTAACGCAATCCTATGGCAGCTTCCACGAGTGGAAATTCTGTGGGAAATCCCACTGCGGAATTTCCACCTGTGTGCAGGGGGCCTAAATGTGTTTTTTTTTTTTTTTGTGTTGAAATAAACAAAGGCAACCTTAAAGGGGTTGTCTCGCGATAGAAAGTAGGGTTATACACTTCTGTATGGCCATATTAATGCACTTTGTAATATACATCGTGCATTAAATATGAGCCATACAGAAGTTATACACTTACCTGCTCCGTTGCTGGCGTCCCTGTCGCCATGGTGCCATCTAATTTCAGCGTCTAATCGCCCGATTAGACGCGCTTGCGCAGATGGGTCTTTTCCCTTCGGCTCGGTCCGGCAGCAGCAGTGTTCTGGCCCCGCCCCCTTGTACGCGTCATCGCGTAGCTCCGCCCCGTCACGCGTGCCGATTCCAGCCAATCAGGAGGCTGGAATCGGCACACGTGACGGGGCGGAGCTACGCGATTATGCGTACAAGGGGGCGGGGCCAAAACACTGCTGCTGCCGGACAGAGCCGAAGGGAAAAGACCCATCTGCGCAAGCGCGTCTAATCGGGCGATTAGACGCTGAAATTAGATGGCACCATGGCGACAGGGACGCCAGCAACGGAGCAGGTAAGTGTATAACTTCTGTATGGCTCATATTTAATGCACGATGTATATTACAAAGTGCATTAATATGGCCATACAGAAGTGTATAACCCCACTTGCTGTCGCGAAACAACCCCTTTAATAGTGAAACAGACTTACAAATCAGTGCAGAAAACAATGTCCATATTTATAATCTATTCTTTTTTGCTATAATGCAAAAAAAAAAAAAACAAAAAAAAAAAAAAACAGAAGTGATTAAAAATCTGTTGTGTGTATACCTTCTATGCAGACCTGTGCCTTTATGGTGACAGTTTAGAGAAATCTGTATCTAGTCTGATCCTGCAGTCTTGTGTCACAACCCATACCCCCACAACTACCGGCCATAGTTAGGAAGAAACAAGACTCATATGGATGAAAGATGCACTGGTTTGTCTGAATTTGGTAACCACGAAAAAAACATTTATTTAATGGTTGTACATACAAAATGGTAAACCCCAGTAGTAGTAGTAGGGAATGCAGTTTGCTCTACAGTTAGTCCCCGACTTGCGAACAGGTTCCGTTCCGGGAGCCCGTTCGCAAGTCGAACAAATGGTAGTATGGAGCGGGATCGCGGGTGGATCCCGCTCCATACAACGTCGGGTGCAGGCTGTTCTTACAGCGGGCACCCGGCGGCAGCAGTTCCGACGAGCCGTGGCGCTTGTCGGAACTGTTAACACTTTAAATACCGCTCTGACAGTGGTATTTAAAGTGTTAACAGTTCTGACGAGCGGCGCGGCTCGTCGGAACTGCTGCCGCCGGGTGCCCGCTGTAAGAAACAGCCGGCACCTGACGTTCAGGGGGCCCGTACAGCGTCCCATGATGAGATCGCGGGACGCTGTGTGGTTGCTAGGCAGCCGGGGACCTCCTGAAAGGCCCCAGGGCTGCGCCTATGCAGAGTGCCCATCAAGCGCACGGCTTGCTAGGCGCTCTGCATAGACAGCCCTAAGGCCTTTCAGAAGGCCCCCGGCTGCCCAGCAACCGCGATGTGACCGGACAGGCTTCTATCAGGCTTGATAGAAGCCTGTCCGGTCCCTGCACAGTATGATGTAATGCCATAGCATTACATCATACTGTGCTGTACAGATAGTTCGTATCTAGCGAAATTCGTAAGTCGAATGTTCGCAAGTCGGGGACTATCTGTACTTGTTAAATAGCAAATTGTTATCAGTTGGGAATGCAATAATTTTGGCTTGCTCTTGGAAGGTATATAGAACAGGAAAATTAGAAGTTCTGATGTTGTGTATCCAAGTAATAGGTACAACATATTTCTTTCATGTTATACACCTGCCTATTTAGGGTTTTATTTAGGTTGTCTTTTTGTTGATATTACGCAGATACGGCAGGAACTATATTTAAGGCCGGTCTCACATCTGTGCCGGAGCCAGGGCAGAAGGCTCCGTCGCAGATCCAGCTGAAGATATTGTAAGAAAAAGAGCTGCATGCAGTGTTTTTTCTTCTGTCCAAAAGCTGGCAGACCCCATTACAGTCAATTGGGTCTGCCCGGCACTGGTCGGTTCTGTCCAGATACAGAGCCGTTCCCGCTGCGGGGATTCCCCTTTCCTGCTGCTCGAACGGACAGTGGAATCACTGCCACAGATGTGATTACCACCTTAAAGGGGTTGTCTCACGCCGAAACGTTTTTTTTTTTTAATTCAATAGGCCCCCCGTTCGGCGCGAGACAAACCCAAGGGATGGGTTAAAAAAAAAGTTTATTACTTACCCGAATCCCCGCACTGCGGCGACTTCTTTCTTCCTTTACCAAGATTGCTGCTGCGATCTTCACCCACGATGCACCGCGGGTCTTCTCCCATGGTGCACCGTGGGCTCTGTGCGGTCCATTGCCGATTCCAGCGTCCTGATTGGCTGGAATCGGCACACGTGACGGGGCGGAGCTACGAGGACCAGCTCTCCAGCACAAGCGGCCCCATTCACCAGGGAGAAGACCGGACTGCGCAAGCGCGTCTAAACGCCAGAAGACAGTGAATTTAGACGGATCCATGGCTACGGGGACGCTAGCAACGGAGCAGGTAAGTGAATAACTTCTGTATGGCTCATAATTAATGCACAATGTATATTACAAAGTGCATTAATATGGCCATACAGAAGTGCTGAACCCCACTTGATTTCACGAGACAACCCCTTTAAGAACATCAAATATGACAGATGATATTTTGCAAATGTTTACAATGTAGAACTACCAAAACTTACATATTTGTAACATGAGGAACAAAATCAGTAACCATTTGCTTGCTTCTGTGTCAATCTTAAAAAGGGGCTTTTCTGAGCTACATTGGTCAGAAAAGTCAAATCTTTTTACAATGGAAGGTTACCAGGTGAATTAAAACAGCCCACCCCCTCTATGACTACATTGGGAATATGAAAAGGGGTCGTCTTAAGACAGCCTTTAATAACTCAGTAAACCTCTGAGGATCTACTCAAGCCATTAAAAATTGCCTAGAAGTTTTAAAACTCACCGTATATACTCCAGTATAGGCCGAGTTTTTCAGCCCTTTTTTTATGCTGAAAAAAGCCCCCCTCGGCTTATACTCAAGTGAGGTAAAACAAAAGAAAAAACCCTGCAATACTCACCTCCCAGCCAGCATCTGCATTCCCGGCTGTGATTGGCTGGCGCTCGTTCCAAATCACAGCGCTTACCTACACAGCGCTGATGGCAGGGAAATTCAAAGCCGAGCAGGGAGATGACAGCTGGGAGAATTCTCAAGCAGCTTGCTGCACCGCCAGGGAGACAACCATTCCGGGGACACAGATGCTGGCTGGGAGGGGAGTATTGCGGGTTTTGTTTTTTTACCTAGTATATACTCAAGTCAATAAGTTTGCCAGTTTTTTATGGTAAATCTTATTGACTCTGCTTATACTCAGGTCGGCTAATACTCAAGTATAAACTGTATTCCAGATTATCAGACCTAGAGCTTTCACCAAACCGTAAAGGCTATGGACAGCTCTGCATGTCGTTAAACTGCATTGTATGGAATTTTAGTTAAAAAAATATATATATAAAAAATTGAAAATGTATGCAAATTCATCTTGTCATATTACACACTTCTGCAGTTTGTATGTCTTACAATACAATCTGTTTGCTTCCATTCAAACGAGCTCCCTGTTGATTCAGTCTGCTGCAGCCTCTCTGTTCCCCTGAAGGATTAATCTAAGCCAACATCATATGATTTAAGTTTATTTGATGTGGTTGTAAATATATCAGAATTTGTCAAGAAAACCAATTGTAAATATGATTTAAATGGCCGCTCCAACTAACATTTTTCCATCCCTGCACCCCTCACCTGACTGCCTGTCCCACTCTGGAAGTTCCCTCTCTGTACTGCAGCCACTTCCATGCAGTGCAGCCTCCTGTCTGATGCTTATCAGGCACCAATATTGAGATTTCTCCCTGCTTTAACTGTTCTGTACTATAGAAATCCCATTATATATCAGCATGCCATCGCATGACCAGCTACAACCTGTACAATCTCTGCCAGAGTGATTTAAAAAAAAAACAAAAAAAACACATAGAATGCAATAAGATGATATGACTGCAAAGGTGCCCCACAGCCTTCAAATTGTCTTTAGATGATTTTTGGAGGTATAGTAATCCTAAAGTGGCTCTCCAGTTCACAGTAAAAAATTTTACTCTATGAGTGGAATGTGTAGCTAACATATCTGGTGCCCTCATTTTCAATGTTGCTGTCTTAGTTCATATGCATGTTCTCTGTATGCACTGTGCACTTCCATAGCCCGAGACTCTCCCACTGGCCTTGGGGAAAGGTGCCTGCAGGGTGAAGATCGAGAATGGACACATTGATGTCATCAAAGCTGGTTCATGCAAGAGTAAAGTATCTCAGACTGAAGAACGAACTGTGTATAGAAGAGTCTGAAAATTCTGTGTCCATTTGACATCTATAACGAAGAAACCGAAAAGTGGAAGAACTGAAACAGCAACACTGGGGTCAAAAAAAAAGTAGGGCACCAGGTATGCTAACCCCTTAAGGACCAGGGTGTTTTGGTCCTAAGATGACAAGACACTTTTTTAGGTATTTTCTGGCTATATATTTTTTTTTTTTTTTTTTCACTGACCTTTTCCACCCGTTCCTTAGGGTAAATGCGCACGGGTAGAAATTCTGCCCGTGCACACTGCCATAGTATTGCATTAGATAATGCAATCCTATGCAGACAGCCGCAACTTTGACCGTGTGAAAACTCGCGCGGTAAACAAATTGCGGCATGTCCTATTTCTGTGCAAGCCTCACAGAGGCCCACACAAACATCACGGCTCATGCACCAGCTCTGCACTGCACACTTGCGGCTGTGCGTCAGCCGGCACATTGCAGTGCAGAGAGAAGACACTGGACGGGCGAGTATAAGGTGAATGCTGGGGCAAGGGTCGAATCTCGCTGTGAGAATTCTTGCAGCGGGATCCGACTCGGCCGTCTGCATGACGCCTTAGTTTTATTAGTGTTAAATAGCTATTTAAAAAAAAGGAATAAAAAATAATAAAGTACTTTAGCTTAAACTAGAAAATGGAAGTACAGGAATAGGTTCCTCACTTTGTTTGACGCTTTGATATCTAATTTGAATATACTCAGATTAAAGGGCGCATGCGGCAACAGTTTTGGTTGGCATCAGGTTTATAGATCACACACACGCTTTTTTAAATTTTATTCTGTAATTTTTCTATACTTATTTTTTTAGCAATTTTTTTTTACCATCTATGTCCCCCATGACATTATATAAGACCTCTGGAGGTCATTCATATTGTCTTTTATCTCATACTTTTCCACTGTAGTTGGGGCATTCATAGGAGCCGAATCCATATGAGCCCCAGTAGTTACAGGCAGAGCTCATCAGGATCTGCTAGGACCCTGCAGCTCTGCTGTGACAGAGGGCATCCGGCGGTCATGTGATCGCTGGGTCACAGTGCTCATTGAGCACTTTGTAGTCTGGAAAGGAGATAGCAGAAGCGGTTAAAAAACGCTTCTTTCCCAGGTCCTCAGCTGGGTGTGACAGCAGAGGATCTGACTAGTTGCTGCTTCATTGCAGGAGCTATAATCCTTTGGCACATTTCTGCTATCCGCCAAGATTAAAGCCCAGGACCAAGTGTCATATTTACTGCGCTTGGTCCTTAAGGGGGGTTAACTATACATTCTGCTTGTAGAATGAAATTTTAAGGGCACGATCAAACAGTGAAATTCACTGTGTGAATACCAAGTGTAAGAATATTGTCAAAATCTGCAGCTTTCTTCTGCAGTTTTTATCATAAATCTGCACACAGATTTAGCTCTGTCAATAGAGAAAATCTGCAAGTGGAATTCCGATGCAGAAACACGATTTGCCGTATCGTAATTCCATATGCAGATGTTGCCCATTAACAGAACTAAATCAGTGTGCAGATCCGCTCCAAAAAGCCACAGATTTTGACGTCTTTTGGGGACAGAATCCGCTGCGGAAAATTACGTTGTGTGAGCATACCCTTACATTGAACCGGCGAGTCAACTTAATTATACATACCTACACTGCTGCAGAATCCCTTCTTAAAGGGAAAGTAAGAACTTTAAGGCTCTCTGATTAAATAAACAGCTTCCTCAGCATCTGCTGTAGCTCAAGTCTGTATTGTGCAACCATCTCCTTGGTGAACCAGAATGCATCCCTCGCGGAATGTAATACTTCCTGCACTGCTGCTAGCATTCGCTATTATTTATTATGTTAGTGGTGAGGCCCCTCACATGCAACTTCCTCTTCCTGTGCAGTTGAAGACCGAGCACTAAAAATAGTACTAATTAACTGGTTCACTGCCATGGATTCAAAATTTATAGACACACGAACGAGGAAATCCCATTAATGTGTATTACACAAATATATTACTCACCGCTTTCAGATTGAGTATATTTGTAATTTGTAGAACCAAATGCATTAGGCTGTAATGTTTTCTACCAATGGAAAATATGAGGGAAAAATAAAGGCCCATTTAGACAACGATTATTACTTTTGAGAGATAATTGTTGTCATTTACAGCGCAAGATGATCGCTCAAACATTCAGCGATCACCTTGCGCTCCGAGCAGAGGATGCCCACTCAGCTGTTATACAGCCCAGCGAAGGAAAGCGGGGTTGCCCCACTTGTCTTCTGCATCCAGCTGTTCTCTACTCAGAGCACCCGGCTGTTATATAGCCGAGCGCTCCAACCGGGGTATGGAGAACAGAGCTGGACCGATCTGTTCTTCATACCCTCCCTGTCATCAGGGAGCGGGATACAGCTGGAACAATAGTATCAGCTGTGTCCTGCTGTGAATTCCTGATAAGGCTGATCGTTGTCTTTCAGCAGGCTGAAAGACAACGATGATTGACAGCTTATCGAAATCTGCACGATGTCAGTACAGTTAGACACAACAATCGTGTCTAAATGGGCCTTAACACTAGCGGTTTGCTTACTACCTGGTTCCAAAATTGTCCAGTCACAAAATTATGACATTTTTTTAGGACCCACTAATCATGACAGGAAAGAAAATGAAGCATACCTGTAGGGCTGTCAGAGTGCTCTCCGTGCTGCAAATGAATGCCTGCAGCATCTACAGAGTTTACAGTAACAGTCTGTAGATTTGGCAACTGCCCTGTACTTAAACTAACTGGAGTACCCCCTCCGCCAACTTGGCCAAGAGTGAGTGTTTGCACAGGTGTCAACGTTATCTGTTGAGGAGACGAATTCTGAATCTGCAAGTTTTGCAAGTTCTGTACACCTTGAACTTGAAATGTTTGCCAGGCAATTTGGCCAGAAGGAGTCACTGTTTGGGCTTGAATTAAGAAAGTTCCAGGGTTCAGCTGCAACTGAAGGTTTTGCAAAGCTTGTGACGATATGCCTTGTCCTCCAGCCTGCACAGCTTGGATTGCTTGTTGTGCAATGCTCTGCACAAGTTGGGCTTGACTGGTTGGCTGACTATCTTGAAGCTGAATTTGCTGTACCATTGGTTGTGATGTGGAGACCTGAATGTTCTGTGACTCATCAGAAATTGAAGTCTGGATGTAGTTTCCCTGAAGATCAGTTGTATGCACGTGCCCAGATGGACTGTCGGCCAAACTGTTTCCGCTCTGCTGAAGCATTCCTGTACTGTCTATAGTAACAGGAAGCTGAGATGAAGAGGAGGTTGGCACAAACAGATCTGTTTCCGAATTTGTTTCACCGGCTTCAGGAGAAACATGCTCTTGCTCTGCAGTCCTTTCAGAAGTATCAGAGCTATCTATGGCTTGCCCTGCACTTATCAAGTGTCCATCTGCAGTAATGCCAGTCATGGCTTCTGCGCTGCCAGACAGACCTAGCGAATCTAGGTCAACACTATTTATAGGAACAAACGTGATGTTACCGGGAAGACCAAGTGGGACATTAGCAACAACTTGGGTTTGTCCTCCATATTGAATCTGTTGAAGCTGACCAGCCTGTGTTAATATATTTGAATTGGATGACAAAAGACTAGAATTTCCAGGAATAATCTGAATCTGACCGGATTCTTGATCTAAACCACCATTATCAGATGTGGCAAAGCCAAGCTGGACCTGTTGACCATCGGATGTCTGAAGTTGTGGTATAACTTGATACTGCACATTAGAAAGCGTGCCGTTAGTGTCTGTTCCTTGTGCTACAGAAAAAAGATGCTGATTTTGAAGAGTCTGAATGGGCAGCACATACTGTCCACTTGATGTTACTGTAGCACCACTTGGAAGCTGAACTATATTTCCAGCTTCGTCCTTTAACGCAGCTTGGGCTGGAGTCAATACTTCCCATCTGTTGGGGCCCCCTGTCAATTGCACCGCTGTCAAATCTTCAGTCTGTACAGAAAAAGACAAATCACAGTTAATATCAGAAAACCATAAACTACAGCAGAGATAACAGAAGCGCAAGATAGATTTACTAGAGGGAATTTCTACCTAAAATCAAAGCATATTGCTGGCAGTAACAGGAGGTTTTTTTTCTTCTTTCAACTGGTTCAGAGACTATTTTAGATTAGGTTTTCAGACCTGTTCCCAAAAATCCTTAGGTGGGGTCCACAAGGGGTAGAATTGCCACGCAATTTCCGTTCGGACCCTCCACACGAAAATTCTGCGACATTACAGTAGTAGCAAAGTGGACGAGATGTTGAATTCAATTCCGCCGCATGTCAGTTTTATTGCCGTCTCCACTGCGGAATTCACCTCTCAACGAGGGGATAAATCGGTGCAAAACGGTGCAGCTTTAGAGGCAGGCTTTCTGCGGCTGATCTGCAGCAGAATGCCCACGGCGGACATTCTGCCGGAAATCAGCCCTGTGTGGACCCAGCCATAAGATTCTCATGCCAATATAGAGAATGCGGCATAAAGGCATCAAATAGTTAATCTCTGTCATTTATACTATTTATGAACTCTGATAATTGTGCTGTGAGGACTTTAGTAGAACAAACTAACATAAGATTCAAAGGAGGAATTAAAAAGTCTGCTGGGTGTTTTAGGGTAAAAACACTGTGCGCCTGCATGTACACAGACCACATTCACATGTGGTAGAGAAAGGTTAGTCTTTGGTAAAAAGTAATTCCCAGTAGTGGTTCTTCCTTTTAGTGAGGAACGCAGAAGTAGGCATTAAAGTAAAAGATCGTGCTTGCAGACCTATTCATCTAATGTTTTTTGTTTTGTCTGCAGTTATTAGGGCAAATGTTTCATTAGGATTGAAAAAGGACAAAAAAAATACACACTACAATAAGCTACATCTAAAAAGAAAGTATATGTAAAGAGGTCTTCTATAATATATGGGATAATATGGACAACATGTGACAATCCCCATAATTCATGTTGAGATATTTTTAAGGCCTGCTTCACACGACCGGATTTCAATTGCTTAATCCGCAATAGTTACACACGTAGACAATACACATTATTTAACGCGTATTGAAGAAAAATATAATATTGCAATTTCCGCAAGTGATTTAAAAATTGCAGTATGTTCTATTTTTGTATGAAATCTGCATGGGTGGCATGGGGAATCTAACTTGTTCATGTGCAACCAGTCTAAGCCATACAAAATTATTGATTGTATACATTTATTGAATAAATAATTCAATAAGTAATTTAACAGTGATCCCAGGTATATTTATTTTTAGGGCTAGATCTCCTGTACATGCAACTCTAGAGCTTGAAATTGCAGTTCAACGGCACTTACTAGAAAATCTTGTCATAGGTATTGATAGCTGGGGGTCCAGCTGCTGAAACCCTCACCAATAGCTAGAACAAGCAAACAAGTGCTCTTTTCGGTGCTGCGGATGAACATGCATAGTACAGATTTTTTTTAAACTCCTGCTTTTGTAGGCGTCATCCCCTAGTGATGACGCTGAAACCGTAACCTTTCCACAATGTCAAGTGCGGAAGGGCCACGGGACAGCTTCCGCAGTCTACGCAAGAATAGAGCATGCTGCGCTTTTTTGCACAAGCAGAAAATCAGTCGCTGCCTACTCGTGTGAGCGGACATGTAATTGCATAAAGGCCGCTGGTTGGACGGCTTTGATTGACTTCAGCAAAATCCACAGAAAGAGCATGCTGCGAGGGTTGGGAGGGAGGAGGGGGAAAAAACAACCCCCCAACTTGAAAACAGCATTTAAAGCAAAAACAAGCCATATGTATGCCAAAATGGTACCAACCCCCCCAAAAAAAACCACAGGTTGTAATGCAAAAACACACCAAAAACAAGGCCTCACAGAGCTGCGTCCAGGAGGGAAAAGGGGAAAAAAAATATATATATATATTGTGGATGCAACTAGCATTCATGCAACTATGTAAGTTTAAAAAGTGTTATTGTGCAAAAAAGTGGAAAAACCTAAAAAAACAAACACATTTTGGTATCTTTGTAACAGTGAAGATAAAAAAAGCCCCAAAACACGACAATTATGCTGCATGATTAACACAGTACAAAAAAAACCACGCACAGGCAGAATTTATTTATGTTTTTCTCCCTGCCCTCTCTAAAAAAAAAAATAATTGAGTTTTACAATACATTTTTCATACCCCAAAATGCTACATACCAAAAACTACTAATAAAAGTTATGGCTTTTAAAAAGTGGAGATGAAATCATCCCCCCCCAAATAGGCCACGTCATTAAGGCGTTAAAGAGACAAACATGCAACTTATATACTAGATACAACATGCCATCCAACAAAGTATGAATCAAAGAAAAGGAAACAGCAGTCATCAGGCCTTCTTGACATAAAAATGATGTAAAACTATAGACTGACAAAGCTAGCACTATAGCAGGACTCTCTAGTGATACCAGAAACTTTACTTTCCATTACTGATACCATCTATCATGACTGAAGTGATGTGCTGCAACCTCTGTGAAGTCAGCACATCTTTCAAAAAAGTTTATTTTTTCATAAGTTCTGGATGCACCCCAAAGAGTTCTAGAGTTCCCAATTAATTTTTTAAATAGTTCTAGCGAATTAAAGGGGTTGTCCCGCGAAACAAAGTTGGGGTAAGCACTTCTGTATGGCCATATTAATGCACATTGTAATGTACATCGTGCATTAATTATGAGCCATACAGAAGTTATTCACTTACCTGTTCCATTGCTAGCGTCCTCGTCTCCATGGTGCCGTCTAATTTTCAGCGTCTAATCGCCGGATTAGACGCGCTTGCGCAGTCCGGTTTTCTTTTCTGAATGGGGCCGCTCGTGCCGGAGAGCGGCTCCTTGTAGCTCCGCCCCGTCACGTGCCGATTCCAGCCAATCAGGAGGCTGGAATCGGCAATGGACCGCACAGAAGACCTGCGGTCCACCGAGGGAGAAGATCCCGGCGGCCATCTTCACCAGGTAAGTAAGTCGTCACCGGAGCGCGGGGATTCAGGTAAGCACTGTGCGGTTTTCTTTTTTAACCCCTGCATCGGGTTTGTCTCGCGCCGAACGGGGGGGGGGGGGGGGGGGGGGCGCGCTATCGAGAAAAAAGAAAAAAAAACCCGTTTCGGCGCGGGACAACCCCTTTAAGCAAAAAAAAAAAATTAAAAAAAAAAAAAAAAGGATTTCTGCGGTGCTAACTTCCAAAAATGATATTACTAAATCAGCGAGAACATTGTAAATATGGGTTCTAGAGCTTCGAGCATTAAGAGTTTTATTCAGAACTCTTGAGGTGCTACCCGGAACTCTTATAAAATCCCGGGATTTCCAAAAAATTATTTACACATAATAACTTTATAATAAAATTAGTTGTGTAAATAATTTTTGGGGAAATCCCGTGATTTTATAACAGTTCTGGGGAGCACCTCAAGAGTTCGGAAAAAAACTCAGAATGCTCGAAGCTCTAGAACCCATATTTACAAAGTTATTGCTGATTTAGTAATATTTTTGAAAGTTAGCACCGCAGAGAAAAATTTGTTGATTTTTTTTTTTGCTTAATTCGCGAGAACTATTTTTAAAATTAATTGGGAACTCTACAACTCTTTGGGGTGCATCCAGAACTTATGAAAAAAACTTTTTTGAAAGATGGGGTGCTGACTCAGAGGTTGTGCTACATGATACCCTCTTCTGTTCCAAATAATATCCTGTCTGCACCAGTCAAATCACATCCTGTGTAAGCGACAGTCTACAAGTCAAAGACAATAACTTGACAAGGGGCTTGGGCGAGAAGAAAACAGGGGCTCTAACCATAAAACTAGAAGCAGTTATGGACATTAGCCTACTGTCCCAGGCCATATAGGGAGGATGCAGTGGGTTATATTGCTGCTTTTTGGAGCACAGTTAGGCCTCCCTCAGAGGTGTTTTTGTACTGCGTTTTCAGTGCTGCGCTAAATGCTCTGTGAGCTCCGCACAGAAATAGAACATGCCGCGGTTTGTTGTGGCCGTCTGCATAGGATTGCGTTTGCTAACACAATCCTATGCAGGCTTCCAGCGGCGGAAATCCCACTGCGGAATTTCCGCTCGTGTGCAGGCGGCCTTAGGCACCACTAAAACCACAGTATTCTTGCCAGGATTTTGCATTAGTATTTGTAAGCCAAAACTAGGAATGGAACCTACAGAGAAAATAGACAGAAAGATTTGTATCTCTTCCAGGTTTGGGGTCCAGTCCTGGCTTTGGCTTATAAGTACTGATGTAAAATACTGACCAAACACTGCAGTGTGAATTGGTGTCATTTGGATTCAAGCAAGAAGTGATACTTAAACTTGCCTAGCAAAAGCTTCTTCAGAGCTACAAAGCACAAGATTTATCAGAAACGTTAAATGTGATTTCTACCAGTTAACAGCAATATGCGGGTATATTATGCTATAAATAAAACTTATGCAATTGTGAGGCGCTCCCAAATTGTAGGTGAGGCAACACTTTCAACTCACCCGTCAGGCTTGGTCATGAAAAGGGTTAAAATAAAGCACATCTATGCCTTAATGACCAAGCCAAATTTTGGAAGACTGCTGTGTGTGTCATTAACAGAATAACTCAGTAAAGGTTTTACATATCAGAGGAATGCTGACATTTTTTTCATCACATATTGTATTTTATTTGGGTGGTAAATGTAGGCCAAAACAATTTGCATATTTTTATTTAAAAAAAATAAATAATTGCACTAGAGCAATACTCTGTTTTTTTCTATACTACAACCCTCATTTTCTGTCACCCCGGATCTAGGCTGCAGACTGGGGAATATTTCCACCTTTGTTATTCATGTATAGTCTACTTAGTTATGCCTTCTAGTTCCTTTTTGTTATTACAAAAATCAATATATATTTTAAATTAAATTTAGATTTTTAACTGCAGTATAGCAAATCTGTACATATAGTCTACTAACTTTGTATCATGCATTTCCATAAGTTAAAAAAGGTATTGTCTCTGGTGCGCCAGAGCAAAAGTCATTCTTACAGAGCAGCCCTCCACCTCTTCTTTATAGAAAATTAGTAAAGTCTAAGGCCTCATGTCCACGGGGGAAAATAAAATTTAAAATCCGCAGCGGATCACCCGCGTGCGTGATCCGCACCTAAAATTTCCCATTGGAATGTATTGATCACCCGCGGGTAGATAAATAGCCGCGGATGGTATTTTAAAGCGATTTTAAAATTTCATGCGCATGGAAAAAAAACCGCAACATGCTCCATTTAAGTGTGGGTCACGCGTGCGGGAGCTCATAGCTCAATTGATCTCCCACATGAAAAAAAAAAAGGGAATTTAAGCTCATCCGCACTGCATCCGCAGCAGAAATACGCGTTACATATCCACAGCGAACCTGTTCGCTCACAGCGCGGCTTGCAGGACGGCTGGAGGAGAGCTATCTCCCTCGTCCCTCTCCATTCACTGTAAGCAGGGGTCTTTCAGTACTGAACGGCTGCTGTTTACACAGAAAGATGGTCAGTCAGGATTTTAGGCCTGCTTAATACTGAACAACTCTCATCCAGTTTCTGCATGCTTTCACGCAGGACAATATCGCTTAAAACACCGCAGGAGCGCAGGGTTTAGAACAACCAGAACGATAATCGTCCCGTGTAAAGGGGCCTTTAGTCTTTAATGATGAAATGATCTGCTTTACTGTATACAACCCTGTTGTACAAATGACAAGATACTTGCAGGTTGCCAGATTTCTGCACAAATGACAGCTCAAGCTGACCCTATTGGAAGAAGATAATGCGCTGAACATATAACGCGTACCTGCAGTTTAAGGTGACTTGAGTACATTGTCGTAAGTGTGCATGAGGAGTAACGTGCTCTGGCCATTTTATGACTTGTATCCTACATTTTTTAAGCAGTTTTCAATTCAGGAGACTACATCTCCAATTTTCACTTTTCCCTGAGCTGGTGATTGTAGACTAACTTCTGTCTACTATACACTGCACACAAAGTATAGGGGAGCAAAATCTTCTATGCAGAGAAGCAGCAGCATGGAGATTATACAGCAGTAGATCTGATTCCAAAAGCTCTGAGATAGTATAGCCTTTACTATTAGCTCCTCCTCTCTGATTTATGGGCAGCATGTAATCTGAACTGTCATTGCGCTATTGCCGCCTCCTCTCTGTTTGTCCTACATGTTTTCAAAAGAAAAAAGTTTTCTTTCCGCGCTCCTCCTGTGAATCTTCTTGGAATAAAATCAACTGTCGTAGACAGTTTTTTTTATATTAATATATTTATTCCCAAAATACAAATAAAAAGGACTGCAAGCAAGAAAAAGGTTCTTGCTGCGAGAATTGTACAACGCGTTTCGGCGCTCTTAGACACCTTTCTCAAGTATAACAATGAATTAAAAGTACATCTTTTAAATAGTGTGTCTTACCTTATGGAGGTGGGAGTTACAAGTGCTCGGCGTGCGCCTTCGTATCGTGTCGCTCTGGCGCCATGGAGCTATGCCGCTCATACATTGCGCAAGAGCGACACGATACGAAGACGCACGCCGAGCACTTGTAACTCCCACCTCCATAAGGTAAGACACACTATTTAAAAGATGTACTTTTAATTCATTGTTATACTTGAGAAAGGCGTCTAAGAGCGCCGAAACGCGTTGTATAATTCTCGCAGCAAGAACCTTTCTTGCTTGCAATCCTTTTTATTTGTATTTTGGGAATAAATATATTAATATAAAAAAAAAACTGTCTGCTACGACAGTTGATTTTATTCCAAGAAGATTCACAGGAGGAGCGCGGAAAGAAAACTTTTCTCTTTTGAAAACATGTTTATTTAACCCATTGAGGGAATTGTCTCTCTCTGGGATCTTTCATTCCGGCGGCTCTCCTCCACTGAAGGATATCTGGAGTTTCTTCATATACTACAGGCATACTTGGACCACAGGTGCAGGCGGGGTGTGCTTAACGCTGCATGAGAACCCCGCCTGTGCACCAGGTGAGTTATTTTTATCAATTGTTACATGGTGGCGCAGATCGTTATTTTAATCTCTGTTTGTCCTATTGATTGAAGCGCATTTTGTGGAAAGTTCAGGGAACATTTAAGTGGGCTAGTGACACTACAATTGTACATGTATGGAATACTTGGCACTCATTTAATTTTGGTAAAAATAGGTGACACTTAGTGTCCAATATAACCTGGAATTGTTATTTTTTTTTTTTTTGGGGGGGGGGGGGGGGGGGGTTATGGAAAGGGGTGGGAGTAATAGTTTGTGCAAACGATCAATTAGATGATTGACCAAGTGCCAACTGCTTCCTATCTAATATGTATGGATATTTTAAAAAAGGTAAGATCCTTCAAACCACAGCCTTTACCTGTGGCAGGAGGAGGTGCTCCTGTGTCATGGCAGGACATACTTCATTAATAAGGTTGGCGAGCTTTGACAAATGCTCTTTAAAGTTGACCTAACAAAAGAAATAGAAGGACAAACAAGTTCAAAAGTTTAGTGTGCATGAAAAAGGGGAGAAAAGTGAACACAGTTAACCTTTTATATTTTTTTTAACCTCCTCCTGATATGTGCAGTGCTCCAGACTATGAAGAAATTATCCAGGAGCTGTTGGCTCCTAAACTGAAATATGTAGGAGGAAAATAAAAATTCAGTCACCATATTTAAATACATATATAGTATAAGGATACCATAAAAATTACTGTAGTATAAATTATATATACGAAAAGTGCCACCAATCAGTAAAATCTACAAAGATCATCCAAAGCACTGCTCTGCTCCCAATAATCTAGAGCTCTAGAGCGAGTTGCTCCTACAGTATAATATACAAAGTGCAGTGCCCTAAAATACACACCAGGCATCCCCCCTCCCCGCACTACCTCAGTATAGTCAACATCCAGAGCACCCCCAAAGCACATGATACGGCGATCACATCCCAGGACCGATCCCTTAAAGTCCTCCCCTCACCCAAGTAATCATTCAGATTGCACAGAACAAGGGTTGTTAAAAGTGGACACCACCTTTAAATTGACTGCAGATGAAGCACTATTCATATGGCCACAGTGCTATCTGAGTATCTCTCTGTGGAACTCTATTGGCAATACAGTCTGTCTTTGAGAGAATGGTCCTCAGTATAGCATCCTAGCCCCTCATACCGCCTGATCTAGCCTAGTGCCTCACCTCCTGGGTACTTCAGGCCCTGCACCAGCAACCAAGAAGCTGCCTCCGCCCAGCTGTGTTACACAGGAGTAGCACAGTATCAAAACCTGTAGCTTCTCCACCCAAACTGACAACTCTGCCAAGAGACTGTCCAATAACACAGTTGACATCCTGCCCACCATCTCCCAGCTATGTGGCTTACACAGTGGTGCCTAGTAACGTTACTACCACAGCTGTCAAACAACTTCAAAACTGATGTGATGTATATGAACATGCACAGGTGACTTGTAAATAGCTTTCCGGCCGATTGCAGCTATTAAACATTTAAATGCCTTGATTGTTATTCATGAGTCCCAAACTGCTCCCCCTCAATGAGACCGTGGAGCAGTTTGTCCATCAAGGGTCTTAAACTGTGCCTCTCGCGATAAGATTGCGAGGTGCCCTTAGGTGGTAAGGGCAGGCCAAGGCCTTTTGAAGGTCCCTAGCGCTACCATGCACTTATATGTCTATTAGGACGGGCTTGCGGCTTGTCCTAATAGAATGCCGACAAATACCATATACTGCAATACTGAAGTATAAGCGATCAAATAAATCGCAAGTTCAAGTCCCCTAAGGGGACTAAAAGAAAATAAGTAAAAATTAGTGAAGTTTACTTTTGCAAAAAATAAAAGGATACTAAATAGAGATGAGCGAGCGTACTCACTAAGGCAAATTACTCAAGCAATGAGGTGCAGGAATGAGAATGATTCTCCTAGCTCTCCCCCGCCGGCCCACGAATCTTTTGGCACGAGCGGCCATGTACTCGAAAATGGCAATACTCGCTCGAGTAATTTGCCTTAGCGAGTACGCTCGCTCATCTCTAATACTAAAAGTTCAATAAAACCCTTTTTCTCTATTCATAAAATCAAGACAACGAAAAACAAACAGATTTTGTACTACCATGCCTTGTCTATGGAAGTAGTACAGGATTTTACCCGAATAGTGAATGTCGTCAGGGTAAAAAACCCAAAACACACAGCTTGAATTGTGTTTTTTTGGTCCCTATCTCTAAATAAAAAAACAAAAAACCCCACTCACTATCAAAGTCTTATGTACTCCAAAATGGCACCAATAGAAACCACAGGTTATGCCACAAAAAACGAGCCACTCCACCAATGGAAAGACAGAGGAAAAAGAACACAACAAAAAGGTTCTAAATAGGTTTTTAGTACAGCAAAAAAACATAAAATTTGGTATTGTCATAATTGTACTGATCTCAGCTTTGTGTTTGAATCCTGAATGTTTCCACTTACAGCGCATGCTCGGCTGTGTTCATACACTTCTATGGGCTCTATTGAAAGAAATAGAACCCACAGACAACAAGGGGTGATCACCGAGAGCCAGCACATCTGAACACTGCTTATTTTATTCTTGTTCCCTTGTGTAAACAGAAATAGAGTAGATCGTACCATCCTTATTGAAAAAAGGACATGTGGGATTGAGAAGGCTGATGAGCGGCGCAGCTTTACCCTTTACATGCCCCAACGAAGCAAGACAACAGTTAGGTGGATTCACAACTGGTGGAATGATCGTACTCAAAAAGTGGTCATAAATGGCTGCACATCCAAGTGGAAGAATGTGTCAAGTGCTGGGCTCTCTCCTACAGGGGTCAATAGCAACCCTGGAATTTAACTGGTTAAACAAACTAAGACATTTTTATTTTACGGTCGATATTCTGCTGCAATGGCCTGGACTTATCCCAGACTTTTAACCTCTTCAATGCAATGGTGATGGCTCCCCATCACGGGATGCAGACAGGCTGCTGTGGTAGTTGGGGAACCCAACAATGGCCCCGTAGACTGCCATCTTAGTACTATTACACTGACTGCACAAGACAATACAGAAAGCATTACAGTGGGTTATACAAGTGATCGCACTGTAAAAGTTCTCTAATAGAACTTGGGGGGGGTGGGAAAAAATAAACTATTCAAAAATAAGACATGTGCATGCAAAAAGCTCTCACACAGCTCAGACGATTTTTAAAAATATTTATTTAAAGACTTTAATGTTGTAAAACGCAACATAAAAGGAATAAATCTGCTACGGCCAAAATTGTACTGACTTGCAGCACAAAGTTAGTCGTTTTAATGACATGTTAATGTTAAATATTAATAAAATGATTTGTTCCAAAGGTTGAAAATGTCTTTCATTGGTCGTAACAAATTTGTTTTAGTGATCGGTGTGGTTTCCCAGCATTGGATCAGCACCAAAAGCATTCATAGTTTTAAAAAAAATAAAACCTATATGACGTTGTCAGATTAAAGCAAACTTTCTGTGTGAGTCCAACGTTGATATAAGGGATTACAATAAAGGATAATTTATTGAGGAACACTGGACACTTTGAACCTCTTCTAGCTTGGATACAAAATGTGATACGGGCGGGCATGGAGGCTCTAGAACCTTGTTGTATCACTTCTAGCTTGGATAAAAAATATGATACAGGTAGGTATGGAGGCTCTAGAACACGTGTCAAACACAAGGCCCGCGTGCCGAATACGGCCTGCTGCCTCATTTTATGTGGCCCGCGGCGTGCCGACGGCTGCTCTCCACTGAAGCGATTACCAGTTGGGTTGCCGTAGCTCCTTGCTGCTAGTCACGCTCTTATCAGTGTGCAGCCAGGATCCTCCTCCGCTGAGTCCCCTGCTCTTCAGTCCCGCAGGGGAGGACTCGGTGATATGGTCGGGCATGGAGAATCTAGTATCCTGTTGTACCGCTTCTGGCTTGGATACAAGATGTGAGAGCATGGAGGCATACGGATTCTGTACGGTATGCTTCAGCATATCAATCCATATCAAACGCCGCATGGAAGTCCTACCATGAGAGACAACACATGTGGCTGCAAGATGTCCTGAACATACCACTGAGTAGTCATTGTCCCTCGTACTATTATTAAGAATGACCGACTGTCACATGGGATGGCCCCCCCAGAATATCACACCAGCAGTGGGGGCAGTATGTCACTCCACAGCAAAAGCAGGGTTGAGACGCTCACCCTGAGGTCTCCAGACAAACACAGCAGTCATCAGTGCCCAAACTAAACCTGGATTTGTTGATAAAGACAACCCGGTTCCACTATGTAGCAGTCCAGTTGTGTCAAGCTTGACATCACCACAAATGGGACTGTGGTGGGGGTGAAAGGCAGTACACGTAATGGGCGCCATAAGACCAAATGTCCTTCAACCAAGTGCCTGGAAATGGTTCTGGCAGACATAGGGGCCTGTAACAATAGCGCCATCTGTCTCCAGATGGCGGACAATTACAGTTGGAGCTGCTCATGCTTGTCGGAGGCTCCTCTCTACTGGTGGGCTGTCGCAGGCATTCTGAGCCCAGTCGCCTTATGTGTGTCCTCACACATCCACTGGTCCCAACACCTCCTAACAGTCTGGTCAGAGCGGCCGAGTTGGTAGCAATTTATCGATACGATCATCCAGCTTTTCACATTCCAATACTGCTCCCCTCTCAAACTCTTAACTGGGTGAAATCTCTGATTGTATCAGAGGTGTCTAGTGTTCAACAAGCTCTACACAAGCAGAAAGAGGTCACTACACACAAGCATCCTCTGAGAGCCTTTTTATACGCCACTGGGGGAACCACTTTTGGGGCCTCAGATGGCAGTCAGAAAATAACTAGAAAATTACATCAAATTGTAATGGTTAATGCGATTTAACAACTGTACATCCATAGTTTACATACATCTGTCTATATGAGCTGGGTACCGCTAGCCGAGATTTTTGCATATATACTACCCATGTGATCAAGCATATGTAAACTGTTTGGAAAAAATATATTAAAAAACCCAAAACTAGAGATACCAATTTGATATTTTAGCAACATTTAACTTTTGATATCCATAGAAAGCAACAGGACACTTAAGATTTGTCCACATTTTACAGCATATGCTACTAAAACCTTTATTCCACTACATATTGTGCTGAAGTCTCTACTGGGCATGGTCATAACTACGTGCTATGGCACTGAGTGACATACATATTCAAAATCTACTCCTTGTGCCACTCACACTCACTATGGCATCCCAAGTGCTGCGCTAATCACAGTACAACTGTCCCATTGATTTCAAAGGGGCCTCGCAGTGGCCCCTTTGAAATCAATAGGCCACAGAGCTGTCTGCTCTGTTTCTGTCCGTTTTCACATTTTTTAATGCACCTCATCACAATGATTGAGTGCGTTAACAGATGTCAAACGTTGTGACATGCGTCTAAAAATGCAGCTTGAAATCTCAGTAAAATGCAGTGGTTTCAAACGTGTTTTTTTAACGCATGTGTGAAAGTGGCCTAACGATTTCACTTAAAACGTTCAGAGCACATGTATTTACTGATGGCAGAATAAACTATAAAAAAAAACAAAAAACAGAGTGATCGATGGGGTGGCAAAGCAATAGCCAATATGTTTCAGGAGCTAAATGACCTTTTTATTAGTGGCCAATAGCCAAGTTGTAGATTTAAGCTTTAGCTACTTGGCTTGCGGGATTTTCCTAGCCTTGTTATCTATAAGAAGAATTATAAAAACTTTCCTACTTGCCTTTATGTAATGGAAATATTCAATCTCTTCTGATATCACGCTCTATCATCTGCCAGATCTTTCCATCAGACTGAAAAATCGGACAGTGAATAACCAACTTGCCGCCAAAAAATGGAAAGCTTATAGACTATATAACAGGGGTGCACAACATGTGGCACAGAGGCCACATGCAGCCATTGTGTGTGGCCTTAATCATCTGGGCACTGAAACATGTGAGCATCCACACATAGATATTTCTATGTTGGGGTGAAGAGGAGTTGTACAAAGTACTTGTCGGCTCCTGTTGGCCTGCTACGGGGTGCACTGTGTCGCCATGTCTATGTCCCCTATATATTAGAATAAAGTCTCTTGACCATTTAAATAGCCATAGGATGGCTTGTTTTTTTTGCTGAAGTGTTTTTTCTTTTAACAGTACCATTTACTGTACAGTAAAACAACTTTTTTAAAGTGGTGAGAAAACAAACAATTTCACCATTTTTGGTGGGTTTAGTTTTTACAGTGCAGTACAAACGACATATGGACTTTGTTCTAAGGGTCAGTACGATTACGGTGATAACAAGGTTACCTAGTTTTCTAAGAATTTTTCCATTTTTAAAAACTAAGTGAAATGGTTTCTTAAAAATTGCTTTCCGTTGCCATATTCTGAGACTCCTCTTTATTGTGCCCATTGGGATAAGTGTGGGCTCTTTTGGCGTGGTGAGCTGTAGTTTTTATTCTTACCATTTTGGGAAACCTATTTGATCCGGGATACAAAGAAAAAAAAGAGTTGCAATTCCGACACTTAAGGCTTTCACCCTGCCAGATAAATAGTGATATTTTAAAAGTATGGGTATTTACTTACACAGCAATACCAAATTTGTGGAGATATATCTATACACACACACATTTTTATTTATTTTTTTAAACTGTAAACTATTTTTACATTTATTGAGTGCCCACATAGGACTTGAACTTATGATCATTTGATTCCTTGTACTACTGTATATACTGCAATATTTCAGTATAGAAAAATCATCTATGTGTGGCGGCAGATAGGGATTGTGTCTAGACCTAGTCATAACATGTCACATTTTGTTGTATGTAGTTTTAGACCCATTTATGAAAGAAAAATGCACCAAAAAGTATAATCCACTGAACCTTGTTGAGAAGTGGTGTGGCTTGTGGAAAAAGACTTTGGCTATAATGCCAAAATTGCACCAAAAGTTCCCCACAAATTAATGGCTTAAACACATGGCCACATGCGCCAATACGCTTGCCGCTTCAAAGCATATTTGCATATGAACCGGTGATTTTTTTTTTTAGACTATACAAACCTTGCGCTATTGCACGAGAGTTTAAAAAGAAACAGGAAGATAGTTCCTGCCCTATTTTTCTCGTGTGTAGTAATATTGTGCGAGAATCCCACTACTGAAAATGAAACCATTACAATCAATGGTTTGTTTCGCCTTTTTTCAGACATGATTTTGATGCCTACAAAACGAGACAAAATCACGATAGGCTGTTTAAGCCCCAAGCGACCAATAGGAGGTACAATGCTAGGCAAGTGTCTAAAGATCCACCAGATGTATAAAGCATCAGCCACTGAGAAACATGCCACATTTTTTAAGGCCCATTTATACACAAAGATAATCGTTCAAAAGATAGCAGTTTATGCAAAACAATCACCCAAAACCTAATTGACACAAATGTCCATTAGCAGCTTATCATTTTCATTCGCATGTGAATGAGCCTCCAGGGACCTGTATACAGAAAACAGCAGGTGGTCTGTTCTCTGCATTCAGCTCTTGTTCTGCCACGCAATGTACACAGCGCTACTGTGTAGAAAACAGCACCATGGACAGCAAACAGCATGCGTTCTGTGTTATCTTCTCTCCCGCTGAGCCATGGATTTTATGCTCACCTAAAAATCATTCAGCGGAAGAGTGAAAGATGTGAGCATTTACACACGATTATCGCTCAAACTATGGCTTTTGAGCGATAATTGCTGTGTGTAAATGGGCCTTTAGACTGGACAGTGTAAACACAGACTGTATAGTTATTACAATGAGTCTTGAACACTGTGCTTTACAAGAGATCTTCACCTTTTTATAGCTAGCATAGGGTTATGCATGATACTGTACATGCAGGTCAATGCAAAACAAGTCTAGGCGGTCCTGCATTAAGTTACTTGTGATTTAATTGCAGCCATGAGCAGACAGAAAATTTCCCTAATAGCCTCCTCTCATTTGATCCTATTGCCTTATGCCAAAATCAAAACCAAGGGTGCTTTTTTAAAAATTTTTTTTACGAGATGACTTGTCCAGCGCAGATGCCCGACAGGTTTTCCCAGCGATAATTGCTCCGCTGCTTCTACACAGGAACGATCATAGCTAGTGAATGGAAGTGGAGTGACCCGGGGATTGTTTCAGACCGTCCGCCTCCATAGTAAACAGGCAGTCGCTCCTGAGTTAACAGCTGCCCGCTTACATGGGCCGATCAGTCGTTCAGATTTACGCATGCAGAAACAGGACAACGAATGAGAAGCAAACTAGTTTCATTAGTTGTTCAATTGAGGCATGTATTTACACTGAATAGCCGTTCAGGTTCTTGTTGGATTGCAGGAATCCGAACGATCATTGGCCTGTGTAAAAGGGCCTTTAGTCAGACTCTGTACGGTAATTGCATGCAACAAGAGCCCCGGATCTGTGCGCAGGTGTAGACCAGACAAGCTAAGCCCCACACCAGCAGGATTTCTGCAACTGTTTGGCCCAATGCACACAGGCGTATTTGCATTGCGGATTCCGCAGCAAATACTGCCCATAGCCATGCTATGCAAAATCGCTTTTCCATGTCCATGAGCGGAAATCCGTTGCAATTTTCCGCTCCCGTGAGTGGTGTTGAAAAAAAACCCAAAAGACGCACCATTTCCTATTCTAGCGCGAATTCCGCACGGACAGCTTCCATTGAAGTCAATGTAAGCCATCCGATCCGCAGCCCTTCCATCGCAGATTCCGTGTCACCCCTAGGCAAGGACGCAGAAAAAGAAGACTTTAAAAAAATATATTTAAAAAAAATCCGTACTGCGCATGTCCGACGGCTCGCCATGCGGATCATCCACAGTACAGAAGAAAAGAAAAAAAACTGGTACGTGCTGATGCCGGTCATGGGCAGGGTCTGATTTCGCTGCGGGATTCCAACCCGCCTGTGTGCATTTGGCCTTACACAGTACGCTAGAAAGAAGGAAAAAAAAAGCAAAAACGTGCTCATCAAGGCCAACCAGGGATAGGAATAGATTATGTGGATGAAGGGAAGGAGCCAATTTTAGAACCTAGTTTTCCCTACTGATCCAGATGAAGGAAAGAAAACCTATGATCTACAAGCCAATTGTTGTAAAAGGGAAAAATTTCCCACTTGATTACAAGTGCAGATCAGACTAAATTAACATTCATAACAAGAATTCTATACACTTACATAATTTTTGATGTTATTTTGGGGGTCTGACATTAATATTATATCTGTAATGCTTGGAGAGACCAGCAGCAAAAGACCTGGCTGCCAAAGGGCACGATGGCTGATACTGTCTAAGCAGATACTGGCATGGATATCAAACAACTTAAAGCAGTGCAAAACCGAAAAACATAGGGAGCTCGCCTTTAGGGTTGTGAACGACTAAATGGCTGACACCACAATAGTGCAAAATCTGCTTGAATACATAGGCTCCTATATGCCTTGACGGTTCGCAACCAAACTTGGTACACATACTCTTCATGATTCTACTTAAAATACTGAGGGGAGGGGTTTCAACTGTTCATTGCTCATAGCAACCAATCACACTACAGATTCACTTTAGGAATCTTCAGGAATGGAGCTGGTCAATCAAGTGCTGTGATATTAATGTGGAGTCACCGCATTTTTCGTACTGGCAATTACATGTAGTGCGCTCCAGCATAGGCTCAAGAAATCATTTGTCACCAAATATGTTGATTAAGAACAAGTTTTGCAAGAAATTAATGCATTATGTATCACCATCAAGACAGCACAGTGTCCGAGAAAGACAAGTGCTGGTGGTCTGCATGTTCCCATGGGCAATTATACAGTGCACGTTCCAGAGGTTTTCAAGAACAAAATTAAATATTCAGGCCGGGCTCACACAACCCCATCGTAGTATGCTGCGCAAAAATTGCAGCATTTACGTGCTTATGCACACATTTTATGGAAACAAAAACAGACGCAAATAGGGAATGATCCACTGTTCTCCGTACATTGGGGATGCCAGCTCATCCCACATTCCGTCTTTGGCATTCCTGTCCTGGTAATCAGAGTGACTGCTGTCCCAAATTACACTGAAGTCCTGCATCCGAGCAATGATATGGAAAGTACCCATGGCTTGTATGTAAAGCCCTCCAATATCAACAGACGGTAGGTTGGATGGCTGGGGTGGTCCCTGGATGCCATTCTGCACAGTTTCCCTACAACTTCCTGTATTTTGGTGGGGGGTTTTTGTCTTGTGTTTTTTTTTTTGTTTTTTTTTTTAACTCTTCCTTCTCATGTCTCCTAGCAACACGCGTAAAAACACCACACATACATAGTGTAATTGCACATGGACTGTGTTTCGAACGCACTCAAACAATAAAGCTCTTACTCGTGCAATATGCAAAAAAAAAAACAAAAAACATGATACTTTTTTTTAACGCACATAACATATGCAATAAATATATGCATCTGAGTGCAACAAGGTCTGGGCTTAAAAAAAAAATTACATACATGGAAATAGATTCTAAGGCCCATACAATAAAACGAAACATCTGGCAGCCATAGTAAAAGTCCGCATTAGCCAAACACGAACGGGACAGCAGTGTGAGTGTGATTATATAATGTGTCCTAACACTGCATTGAAGCTGCCAGAGTCAAGATCCTTCTCATATCTGTGGAGTCTGAACAGGGGGGGGGGGGGGGGGGGGACGGACAGACCTCTCTTTCTCCCTGCTGAAACACCCCACCCCACCCCCCCCCACGGCGCCCCCCGAATCTTTCCGCCCAAGTACGGAAGTACTCGAAAATCGCGGTGCTCGGGTGAAAAAGGGGCGTGGCCGAGTACGCTCGCTCATCTCTAATTTTGTTCTACCATTTTCTAAACCCTAAGGCCTCATGTCCACGGGGAAAATCAGATCCGCTGCAGATTCTACATGTAGAATCTGCAGCGGGTCCCTCCTGCCCCGCGGACATGAGGGCTGAAAATAGCAATTTAAAAGCATTTACCTTTCCGTAGTGGACGGCGAAGATCAGCTGTTCCTCACGGCCGGATCTTCATTTTCGGCCGGCGGATGAATTCCTGACGCCGGCGGCACATCGCCGGCACGTCGTCGACGTGCCGCGCGCATGCGCCGGGCACATCCGCCGAGCCGAAGCAAGGGAGATGCAGCCGTGAGGAAGAGCAGAGCTTCGCGGCCCGCTGCGGGTGAGTAAATGCTTTAAATTCCTATTTTAGGTCTCCCGCGGATCCGGACGGCTTCCATAGGCTTCAATAGAAGCCCGCGGGAGCCGTCCCCGCGGGAGACCCGCATGAAAATGGAGCATGGTCCAGATTTTTTCATGCTCCATTTTTTTTTAAATCACTTTTATTGACGATCCGCGGGTATTTATGTACCCGCGGGTGGTCAATGCATCCCTATGGGGTGCGGATCCGCGCGCGGGAGATCCGCTGCGGATTTTAAATGTCATTTTCCCCGTGGACATGAGCCCTAAAAGGATCAGACACTTTACAGGTTTTACCCATGTTGTGGTTCTACTGCCCTACTTTTTTTTCTTCAGCTACCAATAGTTTTCTTACTGCTCTTTTTTCCGTTTCGTATAGGGTTATTTTTAAAATCTTTTCACTGGTTGTTTTTTTCAGTTTTATTACAGGTAATAGGCTTTAGAAAAAAAAAGTAACTAAGTTAATTTTTAAAATTAGTAAAGTACAGGAATGGGTCCCTCATCGTATTTCAAAACTTTTGATATATAAATTTGCATTGTCTTGGATTATAGGGCGCATATAGCGACAGTTTTGATCGGCGTTGAAAATGTTTTATTACTTTTAACAATCGTGTCCCCCGTGACATCACAGAAGACGACCTCTGGGGGTCGTTCACGTTGTCTTTTTTTTCTTAATTTCCCACTATAGCTGGGGCATCCACAAGAGCCTCAGTTAAACCGCTCTCAACCATACAGTCACAAAACGCCACGTCAGAAATCATAGCGTTTTACCACAATTTGGAACGCATGTGGCAGAGTTCGACAGTGTTTAACGCACTCCATGACAGTGATGGATGATGAGGTGCGTTAACAGGCGCTAAGACAGTAGTCAGCACTCGAAAATCACAGAGATTAGAAACTCCACGTTCGAGCACTAGTCTGCGAAGCCCCATTGAAATGAATGGAGGTGTTGTACCACTGTTAGCGCAAAGCTAAATGCGGTACAAAGCGGGCTCTGTGAGAGTAGCCTTACAGGGGAAAACATCCCCTGTAGTCACTACCCAAGCTGATCTGGGTCTGCTGGGACTCTGCAGCTCTGCTGTGGCAGGAAGCACCCAGCAGTCACATGATCACCGGGTTGAGTGCTATGTAGCCTACAAGAGAAAAGGCAGAAGCTGTTAAAAAAAACGCTTATCTGCCTTCTCCTCCGGGTCCGTGTCCTCTGCTGTCACTAAGACCTGACCTGCGCTGTATTTTTACTATAAACTGGGATTAAAGCCAAGGACCAAGCACCAGAGATTTATTGTACTTGGTCCTTAACGTTGCAGAGCGTACATTTACATCCTGCAGCGTCGTGGTATGTATGAAGGGAGAGCGAGAGGCCATCTCCCACCATGCAACGCGGGCTTCGGCTGTTTCTTACAGCAGACACCCGCCAGCCACAGCTCAGATAAGCTGAACGGTTCATCTGAGCTGTTAACCCTTTAAATACCACTGTCAGTTCTGACAGCAGCATTTAAATCCCCTGAAGGATGTTCAGAAGTCCTATATGCCCCAGAGCGGCCAGGGGGTGGGGGGGGGGGGGGGGCAGTGCAAGGGATTTCTCTCCTTTCACTCCCCCGGCCCCCTCCATTCACATAACACAGCAGACGTTCACTACTGAACAGCCGCTGTTTAAACTGCACAATAAGCGATGAGCTTCATTGATCTTTTAGCTGCATAAACGATCAGCGATGAAGCTCATCGCTAATCGTGCAGTTTAAACAGCCACCATTCAGTAGTAAAGGGCCGCTGTGTTATGTGAATGGAGGGAGGTGGGGGAGCGAGAGGAGAGAAAGCTCCTGCACTGCCCAGGCCTCCTGCTGGCCGCTCCGTGAACCAGCCTGCTCTGCTAGCTCCCGTGCAGGAGCACGGTAGCGAGGAAACACAGGGACGAGTGTCGGGCATCGTTTGCCCGACATTTGTCCTGTGGAAATGGGCCTTTAGACACTTTGGATAGATTTGCTGCATGCATTACAAGGTTATGGATTAACTTTAAATTAGATTTCTATTTTAAACCTCAGTTACTATTTTCTTCTTATATGCGACAGCTCCCTATTAGGCCGCCTGCAGACGAGCGGGTCGGATCCGGCAGCGAGAAATCTCGCCGCGCGATCCGACCCGAGAGCCTGCAGGGACGAGCGCGTACTCACCCGCGCCTGGCGGCCCCGGCTCTTTGATGTGCCGGCTGCCGCGCAGCCGGCGCATGCGCAGACCGGAGCCGGCGGCCAGGTGAGTGCGTGCTCCGCACAAAATTAGAACATGCCGCGGTTTGTTTGCCGCGCGAGATTTCGCGCGGCCAAACCGCGGCCGTCTGCATAGGAGTGCGTATTGTAATGCACTCCTATGCAGACTTTCAGCGGCGGAAATCCCGCGGGAAATCCCGCGGCGGGATTTCCGCTCGTCTGCAGGCGGCCTTAGCAGAGAATTGTCTGACCCTCTTTTTTCCTGAAGCCTTGTTAGGTGCTTATGCCACTTTGTTTCAATGGGAGATTGCTGAGCTCTTGTGCTCTGCCATCTCTGGCAGTCCCTGCAAAGTGAATGGAGCAGCAGCACATGCTGATCATAGGGGTACGCAGGACCCCCAACTCTTGTGACTGACGGAGATCCCAATGGTCATATCCCCACAGATCAAACACGTATTCCCTAACCTGTGGATACGAGATAAGTGTTAAAATTGGCACAACCTCTTTAAATGGATTGTCTCATGAAGACAATCGCTGCAGCCAATACACCCTATAAAAGCATATAGAAATCACAGACCAGAGCATCCCACTGAGGACCTCCCTCTATGAGCCACAATGGAGAGAAAATCTGGTAAGCCCCTTTTTTAAACGCGAGTCAGAAGCCAAACCCACAGCGTTCATCCGTTTTCTCTAGGTAAAGAAATGTCGTCCACCCCCCAAACACATTTCACCTGGAGCTGGAAATATGGCGCTACATGGTAACCATTTAAATGACTAGTCAATCCAGTCAATCACGCACACCACCATTCCATTCCCACAGGGGATTCAGGAGTGCAAGTCTCAGGATTGCTGGGGCGCATCAGTGATCAGACATTTACTCCCTAGGCTGTGAATAGGGAAATAAATGCACTTCATGGGAAAACCCCTGACTTTTACTGCCAAGTCTTTTCCTAGATTAAACAGTGTCTCAGCAGACTGACATCACGTAATTAGCCTATAAGGGAGCCCTTCTAACAAAAAAGCATGTCCTACTCGTCGGACAGGAATAGTACATGCAAGTTTTCAGCTTCTCACACAGACGGGGTGTCTGTGTGCAATCCAATAGAAGTTGTGCCTGAGATTATCAGGCACAACTTAAAAATAGTTTTTGTGAATGTGGCCGAAGGCCTCTTTCACACAGGCGATCGCAATATCACCGTGAGAAAAATCGCAATATTGCAGCTTTGCTCCAGCGATTTTGTAGCGTCAGCAATGCTTTTTCTTAAAAATAAGCCAACTTTCACACGAGCGACAAAAATCACACAACCTTCTCATGATGCAACAGCGCTACAAGTCGCATTTATGCGAAGCCCCTGGTTTCCAATGGGTTCCTTCACATTAGCAATGTTTTGTAGGCAGCTATATTAGCCAATCACAGCCAGCGCTTGATAAACCAACAGCCATTCATCGAGCACTGGCTCTGATTGGCTAAGTGTCAGCCAATCACAGCCAGCGCTTCCAGGATGCGGGGATTTTTCAATCCCCAGCCACAAGAGATGAAGAAGACCAGTGCCAGGGGCCAGGATGAAGCTGCAGTAGAGCCCTGGATAGCACTGCTAGGTAAGGTATACTCTTTTTCCTTCTTCTGCAGTTAGGGCTTATTGTCAGAGTAGGGCTTATATGTAAACCCCACCCACCCCACAAAAAAAAATCCTTGCATGTGGTGCTACAAAGCCGTAGCACTACAAAATTGTGGTATTGTCGCAGGAAGACATAGCAATATTGCACGCACCAGTGATGAGATATTGCTGCGATGCCATGTCGCCCGGGTGTCTCCTTAGGCCTCATGTCCACTAGCTAAATGGAATTGCGGATTCCTGCCACGGAATCTGCAGCGGATTTTGCCCATAGGGATTCATTGGCCATCCGCAGTCCATTAAATTGATTTTTGCACCCGCGGATGGCATTTTAAAAAGAATTGCGTTTTTCACACGCGGGAGAAAAAACGCGGCATGCTCCATTCTGCCGCGGATTCCGCGTGGATCAGCAACATTGCTATTACATTGATAGCAATGTGTGTGGATATCTGCATGCAAAAAAAATACCATTTAAAGCAAATCCGCGGCAGATTCTGCGCGGATTGTATTTTTCTAGTGGACATGAGGCCTAAAGCTTAGTTTCCTAGGTGTGCGAGAACACCCTGCTCTCTTGCCCCTATCTAGTACGATCAACAGTTTTGTATCTGTAAACCTGCTGACAGACTCCCTTTAATGGTAGGTTTACATGTAGCGGAAGCGCTGTAGATTTTTTGCAGCGGAAAATTCCATGGAAGGAATTGCCAACAGCGTGAAGACTTGAGGAGCTCTCTATCCCCTGAAATCAGCCGCAGAAGTGCAGCGGATTTTAATTCAAAACCTGCACCCATGGCGGACAGCCTATTAAACAGGAAAAGCCGTTTGATTGCGTGCATGTTCCATTTTTGGGCGTTTCAACGTTTTTAAACGCTGTGCGCCACCAATTGAAATGAATGGGCAGGGTTTTCAGTGCTGCTGAAAAACGCAGCACGACTTAGTGCTGCGTTTTTGAACGCGCTAGATGCTTTAAGTTACTACGCGGGAAAAAAATTTAAAATAATACTCGCCTAGCAAGCACAGTCCGGGTCCCTCCCGCGTTCCTGCAGGCTTGCCGGCAGAGCATCTCTTGTTGGTAACGGGGATTGAAAATCCCGTCTCCAGCAAGAAATTGCTCCGATTGGTTCTCAAATGCTGGCTCCGCCAATCAGGGCCAGCGTTTGATGCACCAATCACAGCCATTCATTGACAGCACTTACCAGCAAGAGATGCTCTGTCGGTGCTGACAACTGCAAGCAAGCCTGCAGGAACACCAGAGAGCAGCGGGAGAGACCCGGACGGCATCTGCTAGGAGTGTATTTTTTTATTTTTAACACTGCTTTCTGGGCTGCATTTTCAGCTGTACTGAAACCGCAGCCAAAACACACGCCAGCGCTTCTAAAACCGCAGTAAACGCAGCGTTGAAAAACGCTGTGTTTTTGCAAACGCCTGTGTGAGGGAGGCCTTAAGCACAATGTCCACGTGTGGATTTTAATTGTAAAATTCGAGTGCGTGTCCCACGCAGGAGATCCACGGCCCTGGAAGCACATAAGGATGCATTAGCATCCACAGGGCAATTCAAAGCACGCAGATGTGATCCCCCCCCCCTCCCCCAGCGTGCAGATTGCACGTGCGGGAAGAAGTTGCAGCATGCTCCATTTTGCCTCCGGATCCCGCGCCATGACTTCCATTGAAGTCAATGGAAGCAGTCATATCCGCGGCAGTGTCACTGCTTTCATTGTAGCTGTGCCGCAGATCCATGAGAAAGCGGGACATTCGGGGAAAAAAAAATGCACTGTGCATGCGTTCGGCACATGAGCTGATCGAACGTGCGCCTCTCTTTGTGCATTAGATGCTTAGTGCACCAGGAAAAAAAAAAATTGTACCAAGACCAGCATTAGAACTACCGGTCTTAGCAGGGTTTTCCCATTATTTAAATTGCTTCACAATCCCTCTGTCCTTCCTGGTTGCTGCTGACCTGGCCATGTGACTGCTGCAGCCAATCACAGAGTACAGCAGTGGTCTCCTATAACCAGTGATGGGCTGCAGCAGTCACATGGCCCAGGTCAAGAGCAACCAGGAAGGACAAAGGGATTGTGAAGCAAGTTAAATGGGAAAACCCCTTTAAAGGGGTTTCTAGGCAGCGCCCTCTGTCAGTGAAGGGATACAACAGGTTCGGAGCTAAAGCTGCTCCAGCCCTCGTAATAGCCGGATGGGATCCCATTGATTTCAATGAGAGCTATGCCTGCAATTATGAACGCCAGCCACTACAGAGGGGCTGAAGCAGCAACTTCCACTCTGCCCTGGTGTATCCTTTCACTGACCAAGGGCACTGCCTGGAAAACCCCTTTAAGTATGAAAAGCTCTGAATGAAGTGGCTCCGTACTCCCAGCCTGGTCACTAGAAATGCCGTGTTGCCCCGCTCAGAAACGTAGAAGCCACCAGCTTTATAGATTTTGGGTGTTGGAGATTTTCTCTTACTGTGTTGCTGAGCAGGATTTTTCTAATAGTGCCACTGAAGAGCTCTTGTACTCCGTTATATTGCCTCATATGTACTGTTTATATTGTACATAGGAAGGTCATTTCTTTATATTATTGTACTGGATATACGTCCTGTGATTTTCTTTGCATACTCTTCTGTTTGGGGATTTATAGGTATAGCATCAGTGTAACATTTCAGCTCTGAGAACAACAAGGATCAGACGTTCTACTACATTGAGACTTCAGTGATAGAAACATTGACAGAAATGCCATTTTTAAAGAACTTTTTTTTAGGGCAGCTTCACACGAGCCCATGTGTAAAAATGTTTGCCACAGCACAGTACGTTTGCACATGAGCAGGGTTTGAAGATTTGCGAGCATGTCTGCGCATATTACTGTACTTTTTGCGCACACAGGGCCAGGTTCACACGCACGAGACAACTCTTCTGTGCAATAAAAAGCTAATTGGCCTAATAAGGTCCAGATGTGTTCTTTTCCCTGCATTTTGTGCAGTGTTTCACGCTTCCCCCTGTACATCTGTGCACCACCCCACCCCCCAAAGACTATGGGACCTTTGCTGCGCAAAATGGAGGAAAATAGAGCAGATCCTACAGTGCAAAAAACACACCCATGTTGACGAGCCCATTGAAATCTATGGGTTCTATTTGCTGTGTTTTGCACTCACAGTTTTGTGTGCGCAAATACGGTTGTGTGAAGAAGCCCTTTGGGTTGTTTTACATCTCCACTTGGAGAGCAGGAAAGAGGGATCCCCATGGCCAAACAGCTGCGTCTCAGGACAGAACCGAACAGTGCTGAACAGACCGCATTGACTATAATGGGGTCCGTCTGCTTTCTGGCTTTTAGATGGAAGAAAAGCGCTACTAGCTGCGTTTTTCTACCGCTTTTGCAAGTTTCCTGCATCTCGCAATGCACAAACCTGGCACTATTTTCTGTGAATGCCCCCTTAAAGGGGTTCTGTCAGAAAAAAAAAATAAAAAATTCTATACTCACCTGTGCCTTACCGGGCCATTCATCACGAACCTGCTGCTCTTCTGATGTCCCTCCTGCAGCCTTTTTAATCGCAGTGCAGAAGCTGGCAAAGTTCTAGTTTCGACCACTGCCTGATGGCAAGTACTGCCGCCCACTGATTTTTTTCACAGATTAGAATGTACATGGATGCAGGGCAGAGTTAAAAAAGGGGTTTTGCTGACAGGACTCCTTTAAGGAAACCCTGTCAACAACTCCCCCACTCATTGAAATTTAAAATTATATCAGCGGTTACCTCTCGCAGCTCCCACGTTCATCGGCTCCTGTCTCCATTGTGTTTACAGGCAGCTGTGACATCCCATAAACATGCGGTAGACGCCAGTGACAGCGCTAAGCCATAATTGCTGAGCGCTACAACTGGCTGCTGCAGTTTCTTTGTAGACTGGCTTTCCATGAATAGTGATGTCAGAGACCAAAGCCGGTAGCGGACGACGAATGGAGGAGCAGTGAGTAACTGCAGATTTTTTTTTTTTCATATGAATACATGGGGAGACCCATTGACAGCGGTTTCCTTAACTTGGACAACCCCTTTAAGTTGGATTTGAACCTAGGGTCCCAACAATGCAAGGAAACAGTACTAAAGCTCAGCGCCACCGAACTGCCCTGCATCTCTATGGGCAATTTGCAGCCACAAGCACCTGATCCATGCTGCATCTTTATTTTTACGGTGTCCGACTCCGCAGTGTGTCCGTGCAGAAGACCGGCCATGTGATTTGAACCATCGATTATTATAGGGTCGGTGTGCAGACACTATTGCGCTCATTATAGACTAGGATACTACATAAATGTGATTGTGTCAATTAGCCCTAAGGTGAATCGGCCTAACAAACACTTCAAGCAAAACACAAATGGTGACGACCCAATAAAGACAGTAAAAGACCATTATGGCGAAAAAATAAAACTGTCATATAAGGCCAATTTTACGTTTCTTGGTTCCATCTAGCTGCTTCATTGCGGGGCATGACGTGAAAAAAGGATAGCTTTCCGTTTGCTTACATCTTCAGTTGACAGCAGCGTTTAATGGATTCATTGCAATTTTTTTTTCTGCACTTTGGAACAGAAGGTCTTCAGTTTGAATACATTTTAAGGAAAAACGCTAGTATGAGAAGGCTCTAATGGTCATCGCCGCGGCCGGTTAACAACCGCCACAAGTAAAAGATCCACGGACATATTCATCTAATAAGGCAAGTAGATTTGTGTATAGGGCTGATACCCCTCTACAAGAATCAGCGGGTCTGCTCTGACTAAAGATTTCACTCAATGACAGCAAGAAAGAGAACCACAAAGCACATTAGAAAGTTGCAGAACTTGACATTGTATGGTAAACACGACTTCCCTCTACCCCTATATAGTGTTGTATTTACAGGTGTGAGTTCTGGCTCATTGCGACTGCCTGACTTTTTTTTGGGGGGGGGGTGCAATTCTTGTAGAATAAACCATTTATGGGAATGTTAAAAAAACCTGCACTGCAATCACATCATGTGATTTGCATGTGTGCAAGATGGGCTTTTCAAGCACTTCACTATTAGAAACACATGCATGTGAAAAAAAATATATATTATAAATCACGCTCAATTTGCGTCACACTTACATCTCAAAAACACACAATCAAAAATCGCAAGCGAAGCGGTTTTTTTTGTTTTCCTGATCTGTATTGCACTTGCCCATTGACTTCAATGGGGCCGGCGGCAGCATCGCTCCACGGGCTAGGTGCATGCAGTGCGATTCGAGGTCTTCCCACTGAAAACAACAGGAGACACTGCCACGGCGGAGGATCGCTACTTCCTCGAAAAGATGCAAGGTGGTTTTAACATTAAGTACGCCTCGAAGAAAAAAAAAAAAAAAAATCACATTGGCGAGCGTGATATGTGGCCGTGATTCACTCCCGACCATCGCAGTCGCTGCATGAGGTTAGCCTGAAGTAGGAACCTCCGACACCGATGCGGATCAAAATACCGGGCGGAAAGTGGACAGACCCCATAATAGTCAATGGGGCTCATCCAGCGCGGTTGGGGTTCACCAGGGAAGGATCCGTTCTGCTGTAGGGACTCCCCTGGAAAGCGGAATCCCCGGGACCTTGAAACTACAAGTCTCAGCATGTCTTCCCAGCAGCTTCAGGACCACAAAGGCAGCAACACTCCTGGAAGCAAGTCAGCCTCCTGGGTGATAACAGGCAGCAATAGCACAACCAGCAGTGCCGCAGAGGACATTGCGTCCTTTTAAGCACAACACAAGGTCAATCATCCTGCCGGCACCAACAGGAAGCTGTGCCCCTAGTCACACGCAGCCCCCACAGCAGGTGCCCCGCAGCCCACATGGCACCGGGGTGGCATCAATGGGGTGACCCCCGCCGCCGCCGGCCACCAGGGAGGAGGAGCGGTGGGAGGGTGAGCCGGGGAGGTAGAGGGGTGGGGGGTTCAGGAGGACATCTGCCCTCCCTCCCCCTAGGGGGGTTGTCTACCATCCAGCGGCGGCTCATTACTTACCGCTCCGGCATCCTCCGCACCGACGGCCGCTGCCAGGCGGCACAAGCACAGCGCTGACGGCGGAGCGTCCTACCCACAATGGGCGGGTACCTCGGCAGAGAAGTGGGTGGCCGTTCCTCCGGAGCTGACACAGGAAGTAACGCTTCTTGTGGGGCTTCGGTGGCTATTAGTACCCCGGTGCCCCTCTACACCCGGCTAACGGGAGGGGGAAAGGGACGTCCGGCGAGGCCGGGGGCCGACGGGATGCCGCTGAGGCCTGTGCGGCCTAGTCCTTACCTGGCCACCACCGCCGCCGCCGCCTTGGTCGCTCTCGTCGCTGCTGTTGCCGTGCTGTAGATACTCGCTCTGCCCGTCCACCTCCATGGCGGCCATTTCTTCCCTCTTAACAGGCTGTTCGGGAGCTGAAGAGATACAAAACGACAGAATCAAGCGCCATGACTGAAGCCTGCGGGGTTTCCTCCCTCCTCCTCCGCTGCTGCCTTCCTCATCTGCCGCCGCCGCGGCCCGCTTCCCTCCCCACACACACAGCGCGCGCGCCCACTCTGGCTCTTCGCGCTCTTTTTCACCTCAACCCCAAAAGACGTGCGGGCGGCTGATTTTTTGGTTACGTACCGGTCATTGTGTTTGTGGCAGGAGGTTAAAAAAAAAAAAGCCAACCAAAAGAAAAAAAAAAAAACCTGTACAATCCAGAGATGAAAGCCAGCAGCAGGCCCGGGCGGGCGGGCAGGCAGGGCTGCGCAGGCCGCGGTCGCTTTATTAGACGCGTAACATGATTAGAGTATAATAATCACAGGCGCGCTGCGGACGGAGAGAACCAGGCGCGTTTTTTTTTTCCTATTTTGATTGACGGTGCGGGAAACACAAAAGGTGGGGCTTGCAGCCAGTACGGGGGACGTGTGACGTCAGCTCGTCCGGAAGGCCCGCCTTTCTCCTTCCGCGTCATTGGCGGTGGAGAGGTAGATGCGCGAAGGTGATTGGTTAGAAGGGTTGTCAGTCATTCGGGGATTTTTTTTGCCGAGGCGACGCGGGCTTCCTGTGAGGCTGGCGTGACGTGCGCGCTCCTTCTGTTTACTATCGCAGACAATGAGAACGATGTGGCGGGAGCGCGCGCGGCTCCGGGGCCTGCGCTCAAGCAGCAAGCCAGCTAGTGGTTACATTGCAGGCCTTGCGTGCTCCCGCCCTTACGGCCTAGTCCTTGTATGCAGGATTTCAGGGGTCACTGCCGTAAATGGCGGGGGGTTTTACGTCACCCAGTGGAAAGCTACTGGAGTTTACGGCCTGCTGCGGAGGATGATGGGCTAATGAGTGTGAAGAGGGAGATTAAAATAAAAGACAAAGTCTGCATTCACAGCCATGAGGAAGGTTTTACCTCAGGTTTTCATGTGCGTACGACGCGTTTGGCCTGAAGCAGTCGATTCTTGTTTCCCATGCGATTTTACGGACCACGAATAGAAATCGCGTCAAAATTGCAAGGCCAGAGGACACATTGATTTAAACGGGGATATCCACGTGGGCGCTTTTTAAAGAAAAATTAAATTGACATTCGTAGTTTAAACAAAACAAACCCCGCACTATTTATATCCGTTTTTTTAAGAAAGTCGTCTATTGAAGTCAGTGGGTGTGATAAAAAGACGGATACAACCATGGCGACCGTAAAGAAAATGAAGAGAATGCATATTTAGTCCAGCTTCATCCAGGTGTAGGCGTATTTACGTGTGCCTGTGTATTCGCGGAATGAACTTTTTTTTTTTTTGCGCGTACAACGGCGTATCTTACTGTAGTTTTTGCATGCGCAGACCATGCTCATTTGCGCGTGAAAAACAAAAGCGCGCCGATTGAAATGGTTAATGAGGTCCGGATGTGTTCTTTTTACAGCGGAATTACGCGGTCTTTCACGCAGCTCTTTGCATATCGCACGCAGCCCATTGATTTCTATCGTGACCTTTGGTGCGCAAATACACAGAAAAATAGAGCACGGTCTATTTTATTTTCGTGTGACCGAAATGCGTATATATATATATATATATATATATATATATACGGAAAACTGAATGAACCCGTTGAAATCAATGGGTTACACCTAGTGATGAGCGAGCATTGCTCTTAGCGAGTACCTGTCCGCTCAACAGAAAAGGTACGGAGGGGAGATGCTCGCTCGAGCAATTGCCCTTAGCGAGTATGCTCGCTCATCTCTAGTTACAACCATATTCTCTGCATATTGCGCTTACGCCCGTGTGAAGCCGGACTTTGCATTTTTTTATACATGTGATAGCAGATGATTATCACTATTAAAAATAGCAAAAATGCATGAATATTACACAAAAAAATGAGCCTGTCAGGCCGCCTTCACACGGGCGCGAAAATCACATGAGATTTGTGCGCTGCGAGACACACAGATCTCACACAAATATGATGTCGAATGTGGTCATACACGCGAGCAATGGTTTCCCGCATGGTTCTGCGATGCAGGAAACCGATTGTGGCGTCTTCTATCTGGCTGCGTGATCTCATGTCGCAGCCCTGTCGTCTTCAATGCTGCCGTCGGGCCCATTGACAGCAATAGGAGAAGTCCGCGAACCTCGGCTGAGGATCCTCGAAGTGATGCGCATGAAAACACCCCGCATCCCTGGGGCTTTCACATGTTGGCAAGTCCGATATCGGGCCGTGAGTCACTCACCAGTGTAAAGGAGCCCTTATACAAACTAAAATTGCAATTGTACAGGGGAAGCAGCCTACAGACTGCGGGCCGCGTGTGAGTGGGATGTGGTTTTTTTTAACACTTGCAAAGAAAATAATGAGGCCCCTGCACACAGGTGTAAATTCCGCGGCGGGATTTCCCGCAGAATTTCCGCCCGGATTTCCCGTAGAATTTCCGCCTGTGCCCGCCTGCATAGGATTGCATTACAAAACGCAATCCTATGCAGACAGCCGTGAAAACACACGGAAAACAAATACACGGCATGTTCTATTTCTGTACGGGTATCGCAGAGGCCCGCACAGAAATGTCACTACCGACGCGCTGGCTCCTCTCTGTGCATGTACCGGCTGGCCGGCAGCCTGTGCATAGCATGAGACGGAAGACGCCGGGACCGGGTGAGCTGCAGGGGCACAGGTCCGCATCCTGCTGTGAGAATTTCACAGCGGGATCCAACCCGGCCGTCTGCAAGCAGCCTGACTCTTGCACAAGAATCGCCCAAAAATAGGACATGCCAAGATTTTTCCAACGTGAGATGTCGATCCGAGTGAAAAATCGCTTGTGTGAATTAACCCATTGAAATGAATAGGTTCTTCTCCCAGTTCTGCTCGATGTCGACTGAAAAATAAAACAGTTACGGCCGTCAGAAAAGGGCGGCAGCAAAAAGTTTTTTTTCCAGAGATATTTTATTTATTTATTTTTTTATTTATTTATTTATTTTGTTTAATAAATTTTTATTGAATTTTAACATTAAGGCGAAACAGTTACATTAACGCGTAAATGATATTGAACCTAAGCAGAGCACTCATGGCTCCATGAAGAGATATTTTATTTTTTAAGAGTACTATAGAAAAAAATATATATAAATTCTGTATTGTCGCCATCATACTGAGCCATAGAGTAAAGTTATCATGTCATTATTGCTGCAGTGTGTACGCTGTAGAAGCAGGACCCCCCCCCCCCCCACACACACACACACACACACACACACACCAAAGATAGTTGCGTTTTCTTTTGCATTTCACTCCACAAGTTTCTCAGTTATTTATACGGTACATTAAACTGTAGCATTGAAGAATACAACTCGTTCACTAAAAAAACAAGCCCTCGGACAGCTACGTTGATGGATAAATGTAAGAATTGTGATTTTTTGAAAATGGGGAGAAAAGGCTGAAAATGATTAAAAAAAAAAAAAAGAGCAGTCCTTAATGGGTTAAAGTCTTATTCACACAAGCGAGTGTGATTTCTGTCAGTGAAAAATTGAAATCCAGCTACTGTTAGGCCGCTTTCTTACGGTCGAGAAAATTACATGAGATTTGTGCAATAGGGAACCCCTATCTTTGGGCGTTCCCTTGGAAAGCATGTGATGGGAAGTTTCCCATTGAAAACAATAGGAAACATTTTCTGATCCTTCAACATGGCGCCAGAGGATCACAACTGTACTGAAGTGATTGGAGCCATTTTTGACACAAAAACGCCTCGCATCCACAGGTACATTGCACGTTCCCGAGCACGATATCGCGCTCAGCCATGTGAAACTAGCCTTACTTTGGTTAGTTAGTTCTTTCTGTCTGAAGCTCCCAGCCTTTTTCCTCAGATGGTCATGTGATCTCAGTTCTGACCAGCTCAGATCTACTTTGGTTTAGCTATTCAGTTACTCAGTTTGCGTGATGCTGTCATATAGCTCTATCACAGAGGGGAACACAGGCCGTCTTCACACGGGTGAGATAATCACAGCACGTCCTATCTTTGGGCGTGCTTTCACATCGCATCTCCCTTTGCTTTCAATTGGACTGGTGGCAGCATAGCAGCACGAGCTAGGTGCACGAGAATGCGATGCAATGCCATGGGAGGTCTCCCATTGAAAACAGTAATTCACGGCCCATGAATATTGCACTCACCCGTGTGAAGTTAGACTTACTGATGATAATCGTACAACTTCTGTCACACAGTTATAATAGAGGAGATCACTGCCCATCACCTAGATTGTATGCTTATGTTCTGTAGCTTAGGTGAATATAAAGTAATAACTAAACTGTTACCGCAGCAGACAGAAATGGTACAACCTGTAGCTAATGCTGTGCTGATGCAACATTGGACAGATGTGAAAGTGAAACTTAAAGCTCTCACTCTCAAGATGGTACCTGAGAAGCATCAGACTGCATGGAAGTGGCTGCACTACACAGAGGAGACCTCCAAAGTATGCCAGGGAATCAGACAGGGAGGGCAGGGATGAAATGGGTCTGAGTTCTGTCAGTTGCAAACTCAGACCCTAAATACGCCCATGTAAATGGGGCCTAAAAGGATGGAGTCAGTGACTTTTCCAATTGAAGAGGTCACACAATAGATGCTGTGTATAAAAAACTGTCACTTAGGCTGCCTGTCCATGGGTGTTGTGGTGTCCTGCGGCGGGTCTTCGCCTGGGAGCAGGAGCCGTCAGACGGATCTCAGCTGTCAGCCTATCTGACAGCGGAGAATCGTGGGAAATCGCAGCATGCTGCAATTTGCCAGCCGCAAGTGGAGAATTGCAATGATTCTCTGCTCATGAACAGGGGGGCTGTGCTCTCCATAGCAACGCTTTGGAGAGCATTCACTGCGTTCTCCATGGCCGGATTATCGCCGTGGGCAATGCAATTCAAACCCCCCCATGGACAGGCAACCTAATAGGCTGGTTTCACACAGGACGGATTTCTAGCGGAATTTTTGTGGATTGGCCGCACCGAAAATCCATGAGAATTCCACTAGAAATCCACAGCTGCAGGTTTTGAAGCGGCTTTGCCGCCTGCATTTCCACTGCGGCCATCTCTCCCCATAGAGAGGAGAGAGGCCGTTGCGGAAAAAAAAGAATGGGCATGCTGCGTATTTAATTTCCGCGCCGCATGGCCTTTTCTGCACCGTTTGTCCACAACATATTGGCCGCAGCGTGTGGATGGGAGTTTTGCAAAATCTCGTCAATTTTCCTGGCTAATCCCGGGATTAGGAGCCACGTGCCAAATTTCCGTGAGGACAATACGCATGGAAATTCCACAGTAAATCCGTCCCATGTAAACCCAGCCATAGGGATAGGAAAGTCCCACTCAGCAACCTTCAATTCTGTGGCCCCAGTTTTTAACCCCTTAAATTGGTTGTCCAATTGTAAACTACTGATGGCCTATCCTCAAGATAGGTAATTAAAACTAGATTGGCAGGATCTGTCACATAGCATCTCCACCAATCAGCTGTGCATTGACTGCTTCATTCTTACTTCAAGTGGCAAGCATTGGTATTGAATGGGAACTTGACCTGCAATGCCAAGCCTGGCCACTACTGTAAGAACGGCGCTATCTGTTTCCTGCAAAAATCAGCTCAGGGCACAAGCTTACTGTCTTCGGTGAACAGCTGTTTGGTGGGGTCCTGGGTGAATTACTCTACCAATCGACTATTAATGATTTATCCTAAGGATAAGCCATCAATAGCTTACAACTGGAAAAGCCCATAAACCCTAAAGGGTAGATATGTACACCCTTATGGTGCACGGTTTTTATGGAGCAGGATCGGGAACCGCTCCATACACGGTCAGTGCTGGCTGTCTTTGTCAGCTGACACACAGCCATGATCATCATTTAGGTTTATCACAGTTCTTAGTCCTTTAAAACCTTCCTGCCACAGGATGTAAGGTTACGTCATGGCAGGGTGGTACTTAAAGCAATATGATGTAACTGTACGTCATGTGGATCTCGCGGGATCTGAAGAGATCCCGCAGTATGCGGAAGCCAGCTGTCACTGATAGCTGCCCTCCCGCTGCAACAGCGGGAATGCATCGGGGTAGTGACCCTCGCTGTTAACCCCTTAAACACCGCAATCTATGTAGATCGTTGCATATAAAGGGCTCACAGAGGGAGGGTGCTCCGTCTGTGACCTCATCGGACCCCCCTGATGTAAACGGGGGTGGGCTGATGGGTTGCCATGGTAACAGGATGCCAGCTACAGGCATCCTACTTTGCCATTCTCTATGATCTCTATAACCAGCGATAAGGCATTGCAGTACAGAAGTCCTGCAATACCTTATCATAGCTGCTATGTATCAGGTCCCCTTCAGGGACCTAAACTATATAAAAAACTAAATAGAGTAAAAAAAAACAAAAAAAACCCTTTTTTGCTCATTTTCCCCTTTTTATTGAAAAAAATTTAAGAAAAGCCCCATGTGTGGTATCATTGTACCCTTAACGACCTGTACTATGATTTGAGCACTCTAATTATCTTGCACAGCAAAAACCATAAAAAAAAACAGGGGGAAAAGCGTACTTTATTCATTTTACCTCCAAAAAAGCACAACAAAAGCAATAAAAAAAATCCGTATGTATCAGAAATAGGTTAAAGTAAAAATTATAGCTCGTGTCGCAAAAAACAAGCCCTCACAGAGCTCCAACCATGGAACAATAAAAAAGTTATGCGGCTTTGAATGCAAAAATATGTATAATTTCCAAAAGAAAAGGGTTTTTATTGTGCAAAAATGGAAAAACATTAAAAAAATTATAATGTTTTTGGTAGCATTGTAATCGTACCAACCTGCAGAAAAAATGTATTGTGTCATTATATGCACCGAAAGGTAATACTAATAAAAAATACAGTTCGCCACTTAAAAAACAAGCCCTCATACGGCCACATCGATGGAAAAATAAACAAGTTACGGCTCTTGAAAAGTAGAAATGAACATCCCCCAAAATCGTATTCTTAAGCCCAAAATAGGCCTTGTTCTTCAGGGGTTCAGCCGTCACTTTTGCCTGCAGCATTCAAGTGCCGTGAGCGGAGTTCCGGGGTCCCGAATAGCACCCCTGCGATGAGATTGTGAGGTGGCGTTCAGTTGTTTATGGCAGCCCAGGGCCTTCTGAAGGCCCCCAAATCAAAATGTGCCTGTCAGAATACAACATAATGCAGTGGTATTGCATTAGACTTTATCAGTGATCAAACAACTGCAAGTTCAATTCCCCTTGGGGGACTTTACAAAATAAATAATAAAGTACAACAAAACACTTGTTGCTTGGTGACACAGCAGACTATGACTGTATGTCTAGAAGACAGAAGCACAAAACCATTTGTATCACTTATTTACATACAATATGCACTTTATATGACTGCATTTTGATGATTCTTTTATTGATACTGTATAAACTTTGCACACACTGACACAATTGTGCTACTTGAGAAAGTCTCATTGTAGGTGAAACCTTGTATGGGTGAATAATGGATCTATCTGCATTAGAGTGCTATTTAGATCTTTTCAGCTGAAGACTGTGGAGGGGTCCGAGCAGTGGTACACCCTGTGATCATAAGAAAAAGACCATGCTATTGTTTTTAAAGGGCCACTCCAGCAAATCACATTTTCTATCCTTGTCTCCCTTACCAGATTGCTTGTCACACTCTGGAGGTCTCCTCTGTGTATTGGAGTCATTTCCATGCAGTGCAGCCCCCTGTCTAATGCTCATCAGGCACCATTTAAATGGTGAGAATTTTTACCATTCAACTCAATCTCATGATGCATCAGCACAGCATTAGGTAGAGGCTAAACCATTTCTGCCTGCTGCAGGGGCAGTTTAATTATCATTACCTATGTTCACCTGAATAATTATAGAGCATAAGTATACAGTCAGGAGGGTGAGCTGTGTTCTCCTCTATTATAAGTGTGTGACAGGAACTGTGTGATTATCATCAGTAACTGTGACAGGAGTGCCTGTGTCTCCATCTAGGCAGTTTCTGTAGTAGGATCCATGTAATAGCAGAGACGTTGACTGGTTTCAGACATTATAACCCCAAGTAGATCTGAGCTGGTCAGAACAGAGACCACATGACCATCTGAGCACAAAAAGGTCAGGGGTTTCAGAAATGAATAACTAACCAAGCTAACACGAGGGGGAATAGCTACATAATTTAAAAAAATCACTGCAGTGGCCCTTTAAAAGCGTAGCAATCTGTATTTGTGCTGGTCTTACTGCTTCACTGGAAGACTGAATTGCAGCAGTCCAACAAAAAATTCAAGTAAGGGCTCATGTCCACGGGCAGATCAGATTCTGCATGTGGGAGCCCACAGGGGAATCCTACCCTGCCCGCGGCCGAGGACACTGCGGACCTGTCCAGGTCTTCTGCTTGCCCGTCCAGGTCCTCTATTTTCTTCACTGCAGATGTGCACGAAAGCGCTGGCTGTCGCACAATCAAAGTGGAGGGTTTGTTTTTTAAACTCCTGCTTTCCCGCCGAATCGTCGCTCCATCCGTAATTCAATTGCAGATGGGCCGTAGATTGGATGGCTTCCATTGACTTCAAATGGAGCATGCTGCGATTTGTTTTCCAGACCAAAAGGCCCGCGAAACAAATCTGCATGCTTTAATTCAGCTGCGGATGCCCATGTTCTCCATGCAGATTCCGCAATTCAAGTCCGCCCATGGAGATTGGACCTAAAGTTGTACCTATTTTTCTGAGGCCTTCCGCAACAATTCAGACCAATAAAGCATCCACATGTCCCCTCACAAGAGCGGACAGCGTCTGCCATTTTCCGCTCACGGGAAAAAAAAAATCAGCATGCTCCATTTTTGCACAGATTTCACATGGAGGGCTTCCATTGAAGTCAATGGAAGTCATCCGACCTGTTGTCCTTTCGAAATTAAAATTGCGGAAAGGTCGTGGATTGCACATCATCGCTAGGCGATGACACAAGAAAAGCAGGAGTTAAAAAAAAATCAGTGTTGCCCATGTCCAACGGCGAGCCATGTGAACCATCCGCAGTACAGAAGAAAAGGCAAAACTACAGGTACATCGGACGCCGGCCAGGCACAGGGTCGGACTCCACTGCCAGCTCCTCATGCAGAATCCAACTCATTCGTGTGCATGCGGCCTCATCATAATATATCGGTGTATCACTTATCCACACGATAGGGGATAACTTGCTGGCTGGTGGGGGTCTCTCAGCTGTGGCCCCTGCTGATCTCAAGAATGGGGGGCACATGTCCTTCATCCTCACTGTGGGGTTACTGCATCCCCCACAGTGAGGAGAAGACTGAATGGAGTGCTGGTCGCGCAAGCGCACCAGCATTCCATTCACTTTCAATGGGATGGCCGCCTAGCTGATCAGCGCTCCTGCTCGGGTGTTTCCGTCACTCCCATTGAAAAGAATGGAGCGCTGACCATGCATGTCCCGCAAGCGCTCCATTCAGGGTGACATCAATGCAGGAGGGGGAATCAGCCCCATAGTGAAAGGCGAGCAGGATACGGGAGTCCTGTTCCGCAGATGGGCAGTGGTCTCAACGAGATATTCACCAATCAGCAACCCCTTTAACACAAAAATGGGATGTATATAATATAGGTCATTTTCTCATGACACATTCCCTTTAATATGTAGTGGGGCCTCCCAGCATGCATGTGTATGGAGGTGTCTCATGGAGGCCCGCACAGAAATGTCACTCCTGGCGACCCGGCTCTGCTCAGCGCATGCCGCGGAGAGAAGGTGAGACCCGGACTGGTCCCTGCAGGGGTGCGGGTCGGGTCCCGCTGCAAGATTTCCCGCAGGGGATCCAACCCGGCCGTTTGCAGGCGGCCTTAGATACATTTACAACCACAAAGCTCCATCACCATCGGCTTGCACATCTGTAAAAATACTGCTTGAGGAATTATGTTCTTTAACGTTTTAATTATGCTGTGTTAATATTATTTACGATGCACACAGGTATAGCAGTGACATGCTTGAACTATATTTTTTCCAGACATCAAATAACAATTCTCTCTTTAAAGCTTTAATGACTGTAAAACATGTCTACGGAATGAATATCCTACTTTACATTGGTTGCCACTGGCAATAAGGCGGGGTAACTAGAAGTCAGACCACAGAGACTGATGGGAGAGATAACTAAGCAAACCGGTATTTGAGAACTAATGGCTAGTTTTTTTTGTCCTATACAGTTGCATGTTCATTCACGCCGATAGCTGCATTTTTAGCCCTCTATGGCATTGTGGCCTCTCCTGCCCTTAAACAGTACCCGAGTTTTCAACAAGTTTTCAAAAATACACCACGCTCCATTATGGCTATTTGCACCAATTTATGTCTGTAAGCTCTGATTTTCAGGTGGCCTTTCCCATTTTCTGCTGTTTGCAATCCACTTTCAGGGAGGAAGCACGTAGCAAGCCTAGCATTCTGCCAGCACTTCACTGTTCTTTGTCAGCAGGGAGGCAGTATCTGAATGCCCGCACCTCTGCTTTCCCCGGATGATTCAGGCATTCTGGCCAAATAGCTAGTAAACACACTATAATGTGTACACAGACACTGTAACAGCAGGAGAGGCAGAGACTTGAGATTGTTAGCACAGTGTCTGCAGATCTGTCAGCCTGCAGTCTCTGATCGTGCCGGAGCTGACTGTGAAGATAGCAACTCCTCCTGTGTGAGTGGATTGCAGAGAAGCACAAAGGGAGACCCCTAGTGGCTGCCACCTGCGATAGGGCTCAGTTCAGGGTTTCCATCTCTGCTCCATTTTTGGGATAGAGAAACTGATATAAAATGGAAAAAAAAAAAACATCAGTTTTTCTCCCCATTGAAATCAATGTGGTTTCAGACAGCTGTTTAAAAAAAAAAAACAGAAACCTGATAGAATGGAAGCAAACGGAAACTTTTTCACTAGCTTTACCTTTCTTTGAAATGCCATTGAAATCAGTGAAAAAAATAGATGATTTTTTTCCGTTTTATAGCAGTTTCTCTCCTCCAAAAACTGGAGCAGAGAGATGGAAACCCTGAACTGAGCCGTAATGCAGTTGTGAAAGCAGCCTAACATCATCTAGTAGATGAGCATAAACTGTCTGAAAAGTAAGTGCCCCTTTAAGCTTTTTAGCAACTTTTACCATGCCCAACACAGGTAACTGTATCTATATATTTTGGTTCTAGTTTGATACATTTTGGATTTTTATCTATAAGAGTTTTGATATTTACAATTCCATGTTCTGACTTTTTAACTATTCTACTTACCTTCCACCTCGCTCAGCTTATCAAGTTCTTGATTATTTTTCTACTTGACTTCCATACTTTCCAATGTATGAAAACGGTGACTCAGCATTTAAGCTGATATCAGGCATGGGACACAATTTTATAGCTTCTACAGATATAATCGACAGTGCATAAAATGTGGAGTGACTTTGTAAATACATTGTATTACTTATCTTGTACTGAACCTGAGTTACAGCATTTATTATAGTCAGAAGGTATTTTCATAATTCCCCCGGATGCTACTGGAAACAATCCTCCGGCATATCAACAGGTACATCTTTCCTACAACTGTAGCTTCCCAGAATGCGAATTGCCAGTCAGAGAGGAATGCATGAAGATATCAGCAAGGAACTCGGCAGACTTAGGCCAGGCTCACACGGGCGTATTTGAATTGCGTATTACGCGTGCAATGTACACATGTATCATATGCGGTAAATCGCGGCAATTCAAATACATTGATTTTTGCTGTTCCACTCACTCTTGCGTGTATTAATTGGGTATAATATGTGCATAAAAAAGAACCTAGCGTGTTCTATTTTATCGTGTTTTATGTGTGATCGAGCCCTATTGTTCTCTATGGGTGCGTATGAAAACACTGTACATATGCAATTACATTGTGTATGTGCAGCGTTTTTAACTCAACGTAGAAAAGAGACAATAGAAGCAAAGTAGTTGTCATGCGCAAGCAATAAGCACAACAATGCGAGATGATACGCCATTACACACCCTGGTAAAACAATGCCTTTCACCATACGTTTGTGTGAGCCCGACCTAAGAACTACAGCTCTGGAGACTTTATTCACACAGGTGAGCCAGTCTGCTGTCTGCAAAATCAGATGAAAAACCATATGGCGGCACATAGACGACATCTTTGTGCTGTCTGATTTTCATAGAGCCCTTAGCATTACATGGGCTACTCTCGGCCATGAAAAGGGACAACAATAGGACATGCTATGAATCTATACGGACAGCACACATGAGGATTATGCCCATTGTGAATAAGCCCTAACGATATGTTTATACACAATGCAAGTTTCTTTTGCATTATACACAATGCAAATCCCGCAGCGGAATCTGGCCCTGGCAGTAGCGGCGTCCACGCGTACCTGTCTTTTTCTTCATCTGTACAGATGGTCAGTGGAGCTCGTGGTCAGACATCCGCAGTACAGATTTTTTTAAAAACTGTTTTTCCTGCGTCATCAGACCGCTTTCTTGTGTAATCGGGCCGTGAATCGGACGACTTCATTGACTTCAATGGAGGCCGCCCGCTCAGAAAACATGCTGCAATTTTTCCTCCAAGAGCGGAAAACACAATTGGTTTTCACTCGTGTGCAAGAAGAATCACTTTTCCATAGCATGCTATGGGCGGTATTTGCTGCAGAACCCAGAGGTGGTTGCCCGCTCTAGATTCCGCAATGCAAATCCGCCAGTGTGCAGGCGGCCTAAGTGAATAAATTACAAGTTATGCTAAATCTTTACCCATAAAGCTATATAGCAATCTGCTCAGCTCCATCTGATCTGTAACATGCTGCCTGAAGTTTGGGCAGCATATTTGAGCTGACGGATTCCCTTTAGGTATTAGTGTATCTTGACGCCACCGGAAGTAGTGGTGAAGACAAGATTGAAGGTGTTTGACAGGGGGTTGCCGCCCCATGTTGCTGATTGGCTGTCCGGCTGCCTCTACTCACAGGTCCTGTAGGCACCTGCCGGCCGCGGCAGAGGAAGGATGACAGGCGGCGAGCAGGAGTTATGAGCACTACTGCCCAGCGGAGGACGGAAAGGAAGCTGACAGTTTGCATTTCACCGTGCAGCTGTGGCTAGGAGCGGTGAACGTAGCCTATGACCGCCGCTCGGGCGAAATTAATAGCGCTCCTGTGGGCCCTAGCGCTGAGCCGCCGCGGTCGCCACTAGAGAGTTCAGGGCGATCCTCTGGCCGGCTGCGGTCTGCGTTGGCGGCCAGCACTTGACTGTGGTGTTCTGGCACGACGTCTGACAGGGAGGAAGGGTTGGCCAGTGAGAATCACACGGCCCCGCTGCAAGTCTGCGGCGGTGACAGCGGGGCCAGCAGCAAGAGCTGTGCAGCAGGGCGAGTGACAGCGGGAATGCTGGGACGCCGGCTACAGTCAGCCCGGTGGGCATACATCTATATTACACATAAGTTCGGCACTAACAACCAATTAGGTTGAATCAGGGAACCTAAATAACCAATCAGGTTGCATCAGACAAGCCAAACAACCAATCAGGTTGTTGGAATTCTGAATCAGAATCAATGAGGTTGCTGGAATTGCTCCATAGTGCCGAACTCGAGTGTAATATAGATATATGCGCCCGGTGGCAGAAGCAGGACCTGTGAGGCCAAGAAAAGGGGGACACTGATGTGCAGCCAGTCACGAACAGGGGGCGTCAACTGCCTGTTTAATACCTTCTATCTTGGCTCCACCTGCTGTTCAGGTGGCATCAAGATACACTAATACCTTCCCTTTAACCCTTTTACTGCGAGGCAAATTATCACACTTTTGACCAACACAAAATCAAAACTTTAAAATGAAAAGATCACACCAGTTATGATTTTATTTGACTTAATTATAAAATAAAAAATATGATGTACGGGTATTAGACACTTGGCTCTTTGGGAAACACCACCCAGCAGTTTATGCTCACAGGCGACTTCATCAAAAAGTAACTTAAAAAAAAAAGAAGTAAAACTATTTTTGTCTATGGCTACAACTCTGACCCAAGTGCAGCCTGAGATATGCAACACCTTCTAAAAAGATCACGACGTGTACGGTTCATTCAGATCACATGGCTTTTGCAAACTTCGTTACAAAATCTTCTGAACTACACAAACGATCTCAATGATTCAAGTGCCAGTCGCATAGTTGAGTCACATATTCCACAAGCGTCCTATTTAGGCCCCCTGTCCACGACAGTGTATTCGCCAGCGGTAAACCGCCGGCGAATCACGCCGGCCGACGCTTCCCATAGCATTGCTATGGAAAGCGCCGGAACCTGTCCACAAGAGGAGAATCATTGCGATTCTCTGCTCGCGGTGGGCAATTCGCAGCATGCTGCGAATTGCCCCGATACTCTGCGGTCGGCCTATCTATTAGCTAGGGCTGACCGGCGGAGATTCGGCAGCGGCTCCTGCTCCCAGGTGGCGGCTCATGCGGCGGAGTTTCGCCGTGGGATACCGCATCGCCCGTGGACAGCCGGCCTTAGGTTGCCAAGCTGTTTTTTGTCTAGACAACATTCAAAAATCATAGACTGTCAGCATGTTTTATGGACACAATGGGAAACCATAATGAATTATGAAGATCATAAGTCATGTATTTCTGTAGCTCAGATCTAATCTAAACTCAATAACAGCAGTCAGTTTGAGCTGCAAAATGATAAGAATTACAATCACTATAAATTGTACAAGCTTCTTCTACTTCAAAAAAAGATCGCAGACTCATGAATGTATTTTTACAGACAGTGGAAAAAAGTCACCTATTCTTACAGACTGTCCAGGAATTTACAGGTCATTGTCAATAGTGTTGAGCGATCATCTTGCACTGTAAATGATACAACTATTATCACTCAAAAGTCGCTTGAGCGACATCTTTTGAGCGATAATCGTTGTGTCTAAATGGGCCTTTACAGACGTGAGTGAGGATAACACATTTAATGATTTTATACACCATTCTTCACTTCCTTGAACAACCCATTTATGGCTACATTTACATTACTATGGGAGCAGGAAAACGGAATCTGTTGGTCTAACGAATCAATTTTATGATAAAACCAAATAGCGCCAAACAAAGCCCTTTGTGGTCCGTTCGGTTTCTTTAACCCTGTTGGACATTTCATTCTGGATCTGTTCGGTTTCTGTCACCCTGTATGGCATTTCACTCTAGATCGATGCCAGAGGCTCCAATAGAGCCTCTAGCACAAATATGAACACAGCTTTTGGATCCTTCTACACAGGGTAACTGTTGGGCACCTGAACGCCCAACAGCTGTCCCAGCAATGATCGCTCCTGTGCTTTTACACACATACCCTATACTGCTGGACCAAGGTCCGTAGGAGTCGGAGGACCTCAGAAAAAAATCACAGCCGCTAGGGCTCCCCCTTTCTGTCTGGATGCCCTAGACCAGTGATGGCGAACATTTTAGAAACCGAGTGCCGAAACTGCAAACCAAAACCCACTTATTTATCGCAAAGTGCCAACATGTCAGTGGGGCAGGGCTTATCCTGACGTATGATTTTACCTTTGTCGTTATTAAAAGGACAGGGCTGTTTCAAAATAAACAGGATGCAGATTTTGACTGCTTTTTGGATGCGGAACGTATAATTATACACCATTAGTAATAGTGACCCCCACAGTGACCTCAGCAGTAGTAATGACCCCAACAGTGGCTTCAGTAGTAACAGATACCCTCACAGTGGCCTAAGTATTAATAGTGGCCTCAGCAGTAATAGTGTCTCCCTCAGTAGTAATAGTGACCTCCACAGCAGCCCGACTAGTAATAGTGACCCCCAAAGCAGCCCCAGTAGTAATAGTGTTCCCCACTCTGGTCTCTGTAGTAATAGTGACCCACACAGTGGTCTCAACAGTAATAATGACCCCCACAGTGGTCTCAACAGTAATAGTGACCCTCACAGTAGCTCTATTAGTAATAGTGACCCCCCACAGTAGCCCCAGTAGTAGTAGTAACCCCCACAGGGGTCTCAACAATAATAGTGTCCCCCACAGTGGCCTGAGTAGTCATAGTGACCCACACAGTGACCTCAGCAGTAATAGTGACCCCCACAGTAGTAATAGTGACCTCTACAATAGTCCCAGTAGTAATAGTGACCCCCACAGTTCCCCCAGTAATTATAGTGACCCCCACAGTTCCCCCAGTAATTATAGTGACCCCCTCTGCAGCCTCAGCAATAATAGTGAACCCCACAGCGGCCCCAGTAGTAATAATGTCCCCAACAGCGGCCCCAGTAGTAATAGTGACCCCCACAGCAGCCCCAGTAGTAATAGTGGCCCCAGTACTATCAGTGAACCCCACAGTAGCCCCAGCAGTAATAATGACCCGCACAGCACCAGTAGTAATAGTGACCCCCACAGTGGGCCCAGTAATAATACTATTACTACTAAGGCTGATATAGGGGACACTATTACTCATAGTATCCCCTATATCAGCCCCAGTAGTAATAGTGTCCCCCTGAGACCCATATACTTATCTCCGCGTCAAAGCGCTGCTGCTCCTCTTCTCGGCGCTGCTGTGGACGTCATTGTGTGCGTCCGGATGCCTCCTCCCCTCTGCTTTTGTGGAACCAAGGAGGAGACGTCAGGGGAAGAGGATCCCGAGTGCACACTGACGTCACAGTGTGCACCTGGGATCAGTGCCACTGACTGAATACTGGCCGGAGAGCTGCGGCACCTTGGCCAGTATTCACTACCATGGTGAGCAGCCGGCGACTCGCGTGCCAGCAGAGAGGACTCTGCGTGCTGCCTCTAGCACGCGCGCCATAGGTATGCCACTACTGCCCTAGACACTGTACCTGCAGCGTCTATTGCAAATACAAGCTTGATTATGACGAGCAACACTAGTTTTCCATTCAGGCACAGGGTGTGTTTAGACCACTCATATTCTCACTACTACAGTAGGAAAAGAAGGATGATCCCCTAAATGTGACAATAAGAGGTCACATGTCCTTTTTAACTGGAAAGTGGAATAATAACAAAAAGAAATGTTCCTGTATCACACTCCTGGGATCACCCGAAGGCTGCAATGGGGTGTAGGGAGAAGAGGCAGTGGTCTCTTTTTCTGTTCTCACTTGCAATTTTCATTGTTCAAACCCTCCCTTCAGGGGACAATAAAACTCTCAGAGTGTTATCCGAAGAAAAACATTGCTTCTTCTGAAAGACAATAAAACTCTACCTGCGAACTAATTAAGGATTTTGGTCCTTTAAGGAGCAATCCTTGGAAGGAGCAAACAATTTGCTTTAAAATGTCATCAGTTTACATGCGCAGATAATCATTTACATTTTTTTTGTCATTCGCTTATTCACTTGATCATTGCTTTTTCAGGGGACTTGACCAGGGAATAGGAATGACTGATTGATCTGTTTTTATGCGCAACGACTTGCAAATAACTGAACAAGGATTTTTATGGTCTGCTTGAAAAAAATTACAGCATGTCCTATTCTGGTCTGTATCCTGGATCGGAATTGGGCATGCAATGTCTATACTTGTGTGCATGAGGCCTAAGTGTTTTATTTCATCCCAGTACTGGATTTACAGCTACTCTGCACAGTTCTGCGGTACTGGTGCATTATGTCTCCACCAGAATAATGGGTTGAGACATGGTTTGTCAGTCCTGAGTTGAAGGACACGCCCCCAGTGGCTGATTGGCTGCCTCATCCTCCCGGCGCCCCCACACACATGCCGCTGGAAGCGGGGCCAGCCCAGAAGCTGTGGTTGCTACTGCTGCTGGTCGGCCAGCTGTGACAGTGGGGAGGAGAGTGACAGCGTTCCCCCCTGCAGTGGCTGCAGGGGGAACCGTAGCGGAGTACAGCTATGAGCGATGCACCATTGTAGGGATGACAGTCCCAGCGGGGCTGGCTGCAGCGGCCACAGGGGAAACAGGTAGAGTGACAGCCGACAGCAGGGTCCCCTGCAGCAGCTGCCAGAGGAACTATAGCGGATGCCAAGTATGAGCAACGTGCCGGAGTGGGGACGAGAGTCACAGCGGACGCAGGGGAAACGGGGAGAGTGACAGCAGGGCCGGCTGCAGGGGTCTGTGCCACTGTCTTCTGCACTGTGTGCCGGGTTGTCAGCCACCAGCAGCCAATCGCCAGCTAAGGGCGTGACCAGGGCATACCCTTCAGCTAAGCCTGGTCAACCCCTAGTTTACGGTTGAGACAAGAGACACCAGTACTCGTTTCTGTTGTATAATGTCCTCCATACTGCTGCTTCTAAGGGTGAGCTAGATAGGGGAGAAAAACCTCAGTGTACAGTATATGGGAAACATCATAGCAGCTAATCTACACCCCCCAACTCAGAGGAAGACTGAGAATTACAGCTAGAGTCTGCAGAGGGGAACAACTGGTGAAAAATGCCATATACACTACCGTTCAAAAGTTTGGGGTCACCCAAACAATTTTGTGTTTTCCATGAAAAGTCACACTTATTCACCACCATGCATTGTGAAATGAATAGAAAATAGAGTCAAGACATTGACAAGGTTAGAAATAATGATTTGTATTTGAAATAACATTGTTTTTACATCAAACTTTGCTTTCGTCAAAGAATCCTCCTTTTGCAGCAATTACAGCATTGCACACCTTTGACATTCTAGCTGTTAATTTGTTGAGGTAAGCTTGTGAAATTGCACCCCACGCTTCTAGAAGCATCTCCCACAAGTTGGATTGGTTGGATGGGCACTTCTGGCGTACCATACGGTCAAGCTGCTCCCACAACAGCTCAATGGGGTTCAGATCTGGTGACTGCGCTGGCCACTCCATTACCGATAGAATACCAGCTGCCTGCTTCTGCTGTAAATAGTTCTTGCACAATTTGGAGGTGTGTTTAGGGTCATTGTCCTGTTGTAGGATGAAATTGGTTCCAATCAAGCGCTGTCCACTGGGTATGGCATGGCGTTGCAAAATGGAGTGATAGCCTTCCTTATTCAGAATCCCTTTTACCCTGTACAAATCTCCCACCTTACCAGCACCAAAGCAACCCCAGACCATCACATTACCTCCACCATGCTTAACAGATGGCGTCAGGCATTCTTCCAGCATCTTTTCATTTGTTCTGCGTCTCACAAACGTTCTTCTTTGTGATCCAAACACCTCAAACTTGGATTCATCCGTCCACAACACTTTTTTCCAGTCTTCCTCTGTCCAATGTCTGTGTTCTTTTGCCCATCTTAATCTTTTTCTTTTATTGGCCAGTCTCAGATATGGCTTTTTCTTTGCCACTCTGCCCTGAAGCCCAAAATCCCGCAGCCGCCTCTTCACTGTAGATGTTGACACTGGTGTTTTGCGGGTACTATTTAATGAAGATGCCAGTTGGGTACCTGTGAGGCGTCTGTTGCTCAAACTAGAGACTCTAATGTGCTTATCTTCTTGCTTAGTTGTGCAACGCGGCCTCCCACTTCTTTTTCTACTCTGGTTAGAGCCAGTTTGTGCTGTCCTCTGAAGGGAGTAGTACACACCGTTGTAGGAAATCTTCAATTTCTTAGCAATTTCTCGCATGGAATAGCCTTCATTTCTAAGAACAAGAATAGACTGTCGAGTTTCAGATGAAAGTTCTCTTTTTCTGGCCATTTTGAGCGTTTAATTGACCCCACAAATGTGATGCTCCAGAAACTCAATCTGCTCACAGGAAGGTCAGTTTTGTAGCTTCTGTAACGAGCTAGACTGTTTTCAGATGTGTGAACATGATTGCACAAGGGTTTTCTAATCATCAATTAGCCTTCTGAGCCAATGAGCAAATACATTGTACCATTAGAACACTGGAGTGATAGTTGCTGGAAATGGGCCTCTATTCACCTTTGTAGATATTGCACAAAAAACCAGGCATTTGCAGCTAGAATAGTCATTTACCACATTAGCAATGTATAGAGTGCATTTGTTTAAAGTTAGGACTAGTTTAAAGTTATCTTCATTGAAAAGTACAGTGCTTTTCCTTCAAAAATAAGGACATTTCAATGTGACCCCAAACTTTTGAACGGTAGTGTACTTAGGTTGGGTTCACACAAGGTGAATTTGCCGTGGAAATTCTGTCCGGAATTTCGCCGCAGCAAATCCGCCTGCCACCGCTAATCCCGGTATTAGCCAGCCATGTGGACGAGATTTCTCAGAAATCTCGTCCACATGGGACGGCGAATCCAGCGCGGCAAAGCCGGCAGAAGCCGTCGCTGCGGCGCGGGTTCGCTGGCTGCAGCATGTCCATTTTTTAAAATTCCGCTGCGGAAAGTGGAAAAGCGAGCAGCCAGGCCGCTTCAAAACCCGTGGCTAAGTGCCGCGGGTTTTGAAGCAGCACTTTCCCGGGGGAAATCTTGCTGTTTTTCGCTGCGGCCAAACCACGAGATTTCTGCCGGGATTCCACCATGTGAAAACCCAACCTAACAAGTGCCCAGAAATAGAGCTACTTCTCATTTACACACAAACATGACAGCTTATTCTAAAAAGTCACCTTAAAGTGCAGGTGCGCTTTAAGCAGAAATGTGCACAGTAAAAAAAAATAAAACATTTTTTCCATAAAAAGGGGTTTATGTTGCAAAATTGTTAAAAAGAATACACATTTATGGTACCCTTACACATATAATAACATTAATTGTGCTTAAGCCTGCCTGTCCACGGGCGATGATCCGCTGGTGATAAATAGCCCGCGGATCATGCACTGTAAAGCTTTCCATAGGGTTGGTATGGAAAGTGCAGCTAGACGTCCATGAGTGGAGAATCATGGGGATTCTCTGCTTGTGGGATTTAAATCGCGGCGTGCTGTGATTGCTGCGATTCTCCGCAGTGAGCCTATCTATTAGATAGACTCATCTCGGAGACCTGTCAGCGCTCCCTCCTACTCCCCCGCGGCAGAATATCGCTAGCAATATTCCGCCTCGACCGTAGACAGGGAGCCTAAAGGGGTTTTCTGAAAACCCCAAACATTGGTGGCAGTGGAGAGACATAACGTATTAAGAAAACCCTCTGTACTCACCTCCCGCTGCCGTGCTGCTCCGCCGCCACTGCTGCCATCTTCCAGTCTCTATTTACATCGGCTGCAGTGGTGACGTGGGTTCGCAGGGACATCATCAGTAACATTCTGTAAACCTGCCTCGGGGCTTCTACATTAGAAGCTCATGTGACAGGTTTAGGGGACACCACCTGTAAGATGCCGTGGCACCTTACTGCTGAAACGGCTGTCCAGCGCCACGATGAGTACTTTTATATAGTTTTGGGCAATAAGGGGCACAACGGTGAAGAACGTAATAAATTGCAAATGTACAAGTCCATAAAGAAAATAATAAATCCCAGCGCTCCAAAGGTCAAACAGCAGGATCTTAGTATTAGTATAGTGTTAGTATACTCAGATCCAGCTGTTTCACCCTTGGAGTTCTGGAATTTATAATTGTCTTTATGGTCTTGTACGTTGATAACCGAGGTGATTTCTCCTTCAGATGCCCTGTTGATGTTCTCCTTTACTGGAAGTCCTGAGTGATGAGGGGTCCATTTGGTGGATTTATGGTGTGGAGCAATCTTGGACTGAGGTGTGACAGCCTGCCTTTTATGCGTAGACTGGTCATACCAACCGAGTCCCCTCCAGTTTAGAGAATTTTGATTTTATATATAGTTTGGCTTTAGAACGCTCTCCTTGTTTTAATTGTAAAATATTGCAAAAGACAATGGGGGAATGTTTTTTTTTTTCTTTCCTCTCTTAAAAAAATAATAAAAGTTAGTCTATAATTTGTATGTTCCTTAAAATGTTCCTGTTTAAAAATATAACTTGTCTTGCAAAAAAACAAGCCCGCACATGGCTAAAGTCGATGGAAAAATAAAAAAGTTATGGCTCTTGGAATCCAGTAACATAAATTATTTATTTTCCATGAAATGTGCTGTTATTGTGCAAAGTTAGTAAAACATGAAAACAATTCATATTTTGTATCGCTGTAAATGTACTGAGCCACAAAATAAAGGCAACACATTAGTTATGCTGCATGATGAAAGGTATAAGATTTAAAACAAAAAATGGCAACATCTTGTGAGTATAATGTGTCTAAAACGTCATTACAATGAAACATTCAGCATTTCAAGTTAATACATATATCGTGTTAGAACAGTCACTTAATGATAAACTGCTTCTGGGATCGCTAGTAGAGATGAGCGAGTATTGTCCTTAGCAAGTACCTGCCCGCACGGAAGAAAAGATTCGGGTGCCGGCGCTGGTGAGCGGTGAGTTGCGGGAGTGAGCATGGGGGAGCGCGGGGGAGAGTGGGAGAGAGAGATCTCCCCTTCGTTCCCCCCCCCTGCTCTTCCCCGCCGCTCCCCACCGGCACCCGAATCTTTTCTTCCAAGCGGGCAGGTACTCGCTAAGGACAATGCTCGCTCGAGTAATTGCCCTTAGCAATTATGCTTGTTCATCTCTAATCGCTAGTAATCAGCTAGAATTTGAGTACTTAGTAGTAAGTGCTTCATTTCCCTATAGCTGCTCCACAGGGAAATTGAAGGATAGCACAGTTCCCATTGGAGGGCAAAATGGCCGGATCAGGCTCACGTACTTTGGCCATATAATGTGAGCAGAGGCGCTAGAAAAATCTATGGCATCCATACCAGGTATGCTACCCGCATAGCACTGCATCGCGATGCCATGCAGGAAAACATCGCTCATGTGTATGACCCCATTCAAATTAATGGGGTTCATATTTGAGCGTCTCAAAACGCGCAAATCTCGTGTGATTTTCTCGGCTACGTGAAACCTGCCTAAGGCTGCTTACACATCTGCATTCAGGGGTTCTGCTTTCCTGCCCAGTTATAGTTGCAGGAAAGTGGAATCACCTGGCCGAGTGAATTTGTCTTATGACGGAGCCGAAGATCTTCGAACGGACCCCATTGACCATAATGGGGTCCATTTGACTTTCATTCAGCCGTCCAGCAGCTTACTGGATGATAAGGCGCTGCATGCAGCACTTTTTCTTCAGGTATTTTGCGCAGAATCTGCGATTGAATCTCCGAACGGAGGTTACAGGGCAGATGTCAAAGCGGCCTTAACCAGGGTTTCTCAGAGTTTTTAATTCTATAACCATACATTGTACTGCACCTATTAAATGCACAGCATTGGAGCAGTGCCAGTACCGCTAAAAAATATGACTTTTACCTTCATTAGTACAAATAGCATAGAAAAAGCTAGTGAAAAAAATGTTCCTTCAATCCAAAGTAATGAATCATTATTTAGGCATGAGAGCATCAGCATCTGAAATATGCTTTTTGCCATACTAGATGATACTTCCATCAAGCCAATAAGGCTCTGTTTACATTACATTTACGTACCCCAGACCAGTATGTTACCACCGTTTTTACAATAGGAGCCTAAAGGTGGCCTTTGCCTTTCTATGCCTATACAGTGGCATTCTTTGCATTCTTCTATTGGAAGAGTCAGTAAATCTAAGTGCAAACAAAGCCTTATTTCAATCCAGATTGCTCAAAAATGGACAAGTCATTTAAGTCGATTTTCAAGTAATCAGAAGAATTTTCAGTAGTTACAGATTTCATCTATTCTAGTCGAAAGAAACTGCAGTTAAGAATCACATATGTAGGGCATATTTTCAGTTTACTCAAGAGTTTGCTATGACAGTGGAGGGACTGTTTAGCAGGCGAAAGAATGAGGTTGTACTTCCTCTTTCCACGCAGCTTCTTACACCACACCTTTTCTGTAAATAGTACACTCCATAAGCAGCTGAGGATTGGAAGGACTCTGTAAAGGTTCAGTACAATTGCTATGTTTAGAGTTTAAAGGCCTACAGACCACGTTATCTTGTGTTGTTTGGATAGTGTATTAATGTATTACTTTTTGACCTATTTTGTATTCGGCCTTAGTTTTGACCAGAAGAAATAGTGAAACTGTCAAGCATAAAGCTCCTTCTACATACTAGATGCATCCATTTGACACATATAGCATGCAATATTCGCAACGGATGCTGTAGACCAGTGTTTCTCAACTCCAGTACTCACGACTCTCTCAGGTCATAATGTGAGTATGTCCTATAGAGAGAACACCTGTGTCATTTTTGAGGCACTGATAGTAATTCCATTAACTGTACAATACTAAGGAAATTCTGAAAACCTGACCTACTGTGGGCACTTGAGGACTTGAGTTGAGAAACACCATCAGAACGGGTTGTTTAAATCACAACCGGTTCACAAGTCAATTAGAAGTGCACCAATCCGGTTCTCGAGTGCCATTGCACCAGGCCACCCGCAGGTCATGTAGACGTCCATCTCTCTTCCTCTGTTGCACCTCTGCACTGGCGATGGCAGTCCAATGAAACAGAGAAGAGATGGGAGAGCAGCCTATGTAATCAGGCTTATCCTCCCACCTTCTCCTATGCATCTGTCCATTGTAATGCTCCATAGTATTAGATGCAGAATTAAAAGAAGGGGTGGAGCAAACCCTGTGTGGTAAGAGTGTGGTAAGAGTGGCCCAAAGAGAAGGCAAGGGCCATATGGGTCTGAAATGTATAAGATATTATGGAGGTGCCGCCTACCAGATACTGCTCCACCTAAGGCCGCCTGCAGACGGGCGGAAATTCTGCAGCGGGATTCCCCGCAGAATTTCCGCCCCTGGAAGCCTGCATAGGATTGCATTACAATCCTATGCAGACGGCCGCAGTTTGTCTGCGCGAAATAATGCGCAGCAAACAAACCGCGGCATGCTCTAATTCTGTGAGCCCCACACAGAAACGTCACTCACCGGCCGCCGGCTCCGCTCTGTGCCACAGCTGCGGGAGCGGGTGGGTCTGCGGTGCTCTCTGCAGGCGCTCGGGTCGAGTCCCGCTGTGAGAATTCTCACAGCCGGATCCGACCCGGCCGTCTGCAGGCGGCCTTAGTGAGCGTGGGTAAATGGAGAGACAAAATACCAGTGGCTCAGCACAGGACTCCAGGAGCAATCAAATTATTAGAATTATTGGGTTCAAATTCTCCTTTATCTGGTAATATAAGCAACCAGCATTAGAAAAGACATTTCGGGGGGCAAAACCCCTTCATCCGTTCAGCTGGATTACATAGAGTCGGAGACATGATGAACGTGAGATATTAATATTTCTCCTGCCCTGACCACTGCACCCTCCACCGATATCCCCCAGTATTCTTTCCCGGCAGTTGGGACCTCAAGTTCATTAGGTCCCCAACTGAACCAATGAAAGGGTTTTGCCCCAAAACACGTTTTCCAATGCTGGTTGCTTATATTACAAAATAAAGAAGAATATGAATCCAATCATTCTAGTAATTTGATTACTTCTGAAGCGCTGTGCCAAGCCAGCAGTTTTTCGTCCATAGTTTTGGCATAGGCAGCATACCACTACTGCCTCAATTACTATTGGCTGGCAGCAGTTTTTAATGTTCTAAGCTGCCAGCCAATCACAGAAGGGCATTTAGAAATATATAACACAATGATGTTAGAAAAAATATGTCACCGCGCTATGTGGTACTTGTGTTATATGTGTGGGTACTCTTTATCCTTAGCGATAAGCATAAAGGTGAATAGTGGTATAAGAAAGACACTTACTGGACAGGAGGGGTGTGTGTATAATACAGAAGCCCCCTCCTTGAAGTGCTGACTCCAATCACTGACGAAAGTACACACCAGTGTACAGGGTAAAATCCAAGGTTTATTTTTGATCCACCGATTGTGGAATCAATAAAAGGCAACGCGTTTCGGTGTCAAAGTAACACCTTTCTCAAGCCAATGAAGTAAAGCATATAAAACATACTCACATTTATAATGAAAATGAAAGCTCAGTCAATACATGGGTAGCGCCATATTGTGGGAGGGGTCAGTAGTGACAACATATGGCATCATAATTAGGGAAGGAGCCAGCGTCAGAACGCATAATGATGTGGAAGAGGCTGTATGCCAGAAAAGCTAGAAAGAGGGATAGAGGCCATCAAAATGTGGTCTTAGTACCGGCATATCAATTAAAAAGGAAAAAACTATGGTCCATGAATGGAGGCTTAAGTAATGAGATAGATGGGAGCAGGCTGTATACTGTGCGGGGGGCGTGGTCAGCTATATGGATGGAGGAATAAAGCAAATTGGGATTGGCAGTCAATGTTGAAGAGGGCATGCTGGCTATTAACATGTAAAGTAGTGGGAGGCATGCCTAAATCTTTTATGGGTTTCTACAGGCTAATTAGAAAGGAGCACAGTACCTCAGAAACCCAGGTAAATTTAAAATGATGGCATTTCTAGCATTTGTTTGTGTGCCCACAAATAAACCAGTAGCCTCTTTGTATTGGTGCTGGTGCCATGTGTCTGTTACAAACTTGGTTCTGGTGGATTATTTATTTAAAGAGCTTGGTTCTGGAGCTGTATTTATGCACTGAACTTGTTTCTGGTACTGTTATAATATTTCAAGTTTTGTTCTGGTGCTATATTTATGTGATGAGGTTTTTTTTGGTATTAATGATTATAATTGTAATTGTATAGTTTAGGGAACTTTCTTCATATAACTTTATGTAGGTCAACTATATATAGTGTGTGTAGACCTATTGGCTATCTCATCACATAATGGCTGCTAGTGTCTGTTGCTAAATGGAGGTACATTGGATACAACTGTGCCCCTTTCATGTGCTGTGTTTTCATATATTCAGTACATCAATTCCTATCTCTAAAAGTTTACCTAAATTAAATGCAAATCCAGACACTTGGCAGAACTTGACTGGAATCGGTGAGACACGTTATTTACTTCAAGAACATGCTTAAGTTTGTATAAGGTTGGCACTTCATGAGTAATACTGGACTGGATGGAGCTGGAAATTGGTATGCACAGTGAAAATAAAAAACAAAATGTTCTGAATCAAGTATTAAAAAGCCAGAACAGGTAATATACAGCTCAAATATTATACAAAATATCTTGTGTGGTATACCCTCTACTGAAAACTATAGCAACCTACACACTGTAGAACAAAACGGCCAGTGAAGACCTCAAAGAGCCACTAAGAGGCCCTCAGAAATTATCAGTTTTGCTTTATTAGACACACATACAACGCTTTTCCACCCTGCACAAGGGTCTTTGTCAGGTACATTTGGAAAGCAGTGCCACCAAGTGTGGATGTTTTGAGTTCTTTTGCCATAAGTCTTGCCAGTTAGTTTGAAGATCACAAAACAGGACCTTCTGGCTTTTATCACAGTGAAGCTTGCCACCCACACAGATCTTGGGTTACATCAAACAGCTCTGTGCTCATTGGAGTTGTGCCCAGTTTAGAATATCTTTTTTTCCATCATTGGTATGTTCATTTACTACAATTGGATCTCCCCCATTTTCTCTCTCTTATTTCCATTTATTTGTTTTTGCTACAGACTGTAGAAGACAGAGGCAGTAGAGTAAAGGCCCATTTACATGCAAAGATAATCTTTCCAACGATTGAAAGATTGACAATTTTAGCGATCATTTTGCATAAAGTGTTAATGGACACTAATGTCCATTAACACTTTATTAGCTTCATTTGCATGCAAAAGGGCCTCCTGCAGCTGTTAGCAGAGCATAGCATGTGGTCTGAGCTCTGCATATGGGCTGTCGACAGAATACAATGTAATCTCTGACTCCCATGCAGAACACAGCGTGCAGTCCCTATTATCTTCTCTCTGACTGAATGATGGATTTTAAGCTCACCTTAAAATCATCGTTTAACCGAAGAGTGAACAATGACAGCGTTTAAACGCAACAATTATCACTCATATGCCCTTGTTTGTATGAATTTTTGAGTGATAATCGTTGCGTGTAAATGGGCCTTTACACAGGAGTAATTCCAGGACAGATTATACAGGGTTTGTTTATAGTATGGTACTATGGAGACACCAAAATGTTAATAGGATCTGAAGACCCAAAACAGTAGGATTACAATTTTGCTTTATATACATTAAAGTAATATAAAAAAATTGTTACTATACTACATAATAAACACACCAACAACCACCACTCTAAGTGGTCCAATCACTGTACAGAGAGCTTGTATTATGTTACCACAACCTGTAGGGCATGACTGGAAATTCAGTGTACAGGAATATTAGTGGAATATCAGCACTTATAAATACAGCAATTTCTATAATAACATTATGAAATTACATATCATTACATTTAAAGAGGACCTGTCACCCACCTCTCCTGACATGTCTGTTAGGTAAATCCTTGTATTCCCCATAACATGACAATTCTGGAACATCTTGTCTTAGAACTCTGCAGTGTGCTGTATTATGCTGTTCTTACTCGTAAAAAAGTATGAATAAATTGACAAGTGGAAGTTACCATTTCTCTTGACAAATGGGTGTGTCCCTGCACAGTCTCAGAACTGTGAGCACTGATTGGACAATGAGAGAGCATGCTGGGACAGACCCACAACTGGTAACACTTAGGGTTCCTGCAGACAGACGGGATGGATCTCGATACGAGAATCCCACTTTGATCTTAAGCACGCAATTTTTTTTGAGATTTTAATCTCCACTTTTTAAAAGCCATAACTTTTTTATGTTTCCGTCGATGTGGCTGTATGAGGGCTTTTTTGTAGTTTTTATTGGTACCGTTGTTTGGGTACATACAATTGGATTTTATCTTGGAAAACCACTTTAAATTGCTCAAAGCCAGAAGTTAGCTTTAACCCTTTCCAATCCAATTTGTATCCTGGTTTTCCTTGGGGGCTTACTCTTTTTCTACCTTTATACAATGGTGTTGTATGCTGGCTAAAGTCAGTACTGCATGAGGTGACACATTGGATAGGCCCCGACAGCAGAGAGGCTGGCAATATGCAGTAAGAGAACCCCGACGGACGTCTTCCAACACCGGCGCTGTACAGCCTTAAACAATAATGTCTTAAGATGTCAGACAGTGAATTGGAAAGGGTTAATTTAGATTTATGGAATTTACTAAATCCACAATCAATAAGACCATGCAACTAGTCTACAAAAGTACATGGCAGTATGACAGCTAGAGGAGGTAAAAACAGTACTTTCACCCAAAGAAATTGGTCGCCTTACAAAGTAGTTATACGGGTTGTTATAGTAGCATTCACAACTAGGCCTGTAGATCTCCCTGACCCATAAAAGCAGTCATAAATAGGCGTGGGAGCGATGTGAAGACTTACAATGCCAGCTGCACAATGCTAGAATTTTATTCAATGAAGTTACCATAATATGCTAAGTGAGGGGGCCGTCACGCTTGTGATCGCCATATCCCTGCGGTTTTTTTTAACACAAAAGTCAATGGGACTTTCTAATGTTAAAAATGCATTGCAGAAAAATAGCAAGTTTTTCAACATTAGGAAGTTCCATTGACATTCGTGTAAAAAAAAACCTGCAGCGATATCGTGATCGCAAGTGTGAAGGCACTCTGATACTTACTATAGTATATATAGATCCAATATAGTACTGGGCTTCCTTGGGCCGTACAGGTGAATGATTCTGAGTGTTCACCCTACTCCTATACAAAACATGTACACTTTCACTCTTAACCCCTTAATGTCATGGGACGTAAGTTTACATTCTGGCTGAGGGGCACTAAATGCAACAGGAGCTAAACGTACGTCCTGTGAATGTGACTGACTGATAGCTAGCCTTACCTTGCAACAGCAGGGATTAATGAGAACATACCGCAGCTTGTAAAGGGTTTACAGACAGAATGCACACCCTCTGTAACATCATCGGCTTTCTGCGAGTACATACACTGGTGCCTGCGTCTGCCATAGCCTGTGATCGCTAATGTGAGTGATAATGCATTGCAGTATAGAGATACTGCAGTGCATTATCATAGCAATCAAAGCTTTTATGGTTCAAGTTCCCTACAGGAACATGAAAAATGTAATGTAAAAAAAGAATAAAAGTAGTGTAAAAAAACAAACACACCAAAAACCCCTTTTATGTGTACTTTCCCCTGTTTGTATTTAAAAAATTTTTTTTGTAAAAAGCCCATGTATTTGATATCATCTTAACCATAACAACCTGTACAATAAATTGAACACACTATTTATCCTACACGGCGCAAACACCCCTCCTTCCTAAAAATGAAGGCAAAATGCTTACTTTGTTCATTTTGCCTCCCCAAAAATGCAATAAAAGTGATCAAAAGTACCTTATTGGTACATTAAGTACCCGAAAATGGTACCAATAAAATCTATGCACAAAACAAGCCCTGACAGAGCTCAGTCCATGGAGAAACAAGAAAGTTATGGGGCTTTGAATGCAATGATGATTTAAAAAAAATAAATAAATAAAAAAGGGTTTTTTATTGTGCAAAACTGGAAAACCCTAAAAAAAAGTAATAATTTTGGTATCATCGTAATTGTAGCGGCCCGTAGAAAAAAATAATCATGTAATTTATGCTTCATAATTAGCACTGTAAAAAAAATTATACAATGGCAGAATTGATGTGCTTTCTCTCCCTGCACTCCAAAAATTTTTTATAGCAGTTTTACAATACATTATATGTAACCAAAAATGGTATGAATAAACACTACAGTTTGCGATGCAAATAACAAGCCTTCAGACGGTCTTGTTGATGGAAAAACTAAAAAAAGTTATGGCTTTTGAATAGAGTATAGATGAAAATCCCCAAACAATCGTTGCCAAAGTAGGACATGTCCCATCTTTTTGCAGCCCTCGCTGAGGGCACCATAAGTTAAGGCTGGTTTAGACACAACGATTATCGCACAAAAAATCTTTTCAGCGATTTTTGAGCGATAATCGTTACGTTCTTTAGCGCGAGGTGATCGCTCAAACATTGAGCAATCACATTGCGCTCTGAGCAGAGGATGCAGAAGACAAGCGGGGTGTCTCCGCTTGTCTTCTGCATCCATTGTTCCCCACTTGGAGCACCTGGCTGGTATACAGCCGGGCGGCGGATGCAGAAGACTAGTGGGGTGTCCCCGCTTGTCTTCAGCATCCAGCTGTTCTCTGCTGGGAGCGCCGGGCTGTTACACAGCTGCGCGCTCTGAGCGGGGTATGAAGAACACAGATGGACCGCTGTGTTCTTCATACCCCGCCTGTCATCAACTGTATCCTGCTGTAAATTCCTGATAACTGATCGCTGCTCTTTCAGCATGCTGAAAGATCAGCGTTCTGCGACGGCTTAACGAAAACTGTACAATGTCAGTGCAGTTAGACACAACAATTATCGCTCAAAAGATGACTTTGAGCGATTTTTGAGTGAAAATCGTTGTCTAAAAGGGCATCTAGTGCCTGTCACACTGATTACAGTGATATGTTTGCTGTGTAGATCTATCCAGTAGTTTGGGAGAAACTTGCATTTTATTAGTAGCAGGCAGACTAAAAACTAGTCCTGCATATTCATGAGCTGCAGGCTAGCCACACCCACCCCGTCCTCTAGCCAATGGCTATTTCTGCTCATCCCCTAAGAAATACTTTATCTTTAACTCAAATGTACCTGGGTGTGGAGGATACCTGGGAAACGCCTTTTGCCTGAGGTTCCTTTATGGTCTGGGGATGTGTTACATGGCATGGTCTCAGTCCATTGGTTGTAGTGGCAAGAACTATGAAAGGAGCTGTACCATGATATTCTATAATGTGCTGCCAACAATGTGGCAATACTCTGGAAATGATCAGCCACACTTCCAATTAGACGACGCACCTAGTCACAAATCAAATCCTGTTTCATGTGGTTTGAGGATATGGATGCCCCACGATTGGACTGGCTGCATAGAGTCCCGACCTAAACCTACTGGGATTCTTTGTGATGAACTGGAGCATTGAGTTAGAAAATATGAAAGGTCCATGTATTTAGAGAGAACTTGCCTGACATTTTCAGGATGAATGAAAGGAAATACCTGCTGATGTGTGTATCAGACATGAGTAGACAGTATACCACGGAGAGTATCGAATGTCATTAGGGCCAAAGGAGCCCCACTAAGTAATAACACGTGGAAATAAATACTACTGTATTTCTCGCTCAGGTGTCCAATTTCTTCTGGTATGAGAGTGCATAGGCTGATCCAACTATTTGTGAGTATCTCCATATAATCAGAGAGGAATAGACTTTGCTTATATTACAAGTTGCAGATTCCTTTCATTTCATTTGTGCAGCACAAGCCCCTTTACAGATCTCGGTCCTCGGGTGCCGTTGAGCATTGACCTTCGGAATGAAAACTCAAGTCAAAATTTGACATCTTAGATTCTTGGAAACGTGTCATATAATTATAAACCATCCTTGTCAAATCCTGGTGTCAGCTACCTAAAGAGAAATTCTGCTGGTGCCAACTTATCAAATGTCAGGCATTATAAAATTGTTATTTAAGTAGTGCAAACCTTGCAAGTAAAGCGTAAGAAGTATCTCATTGTGTCTGGGCTAGAGGTGAACAAAAAGTATTTTAAATGGATTAAAAATGGTGTATATTTAGAAACACCCCTTCACATAAAGAGGAGGCACAATCAAACCTTACATCTTAGTTGGAAATCAGGTTACCATTTTTTTTCCGACTTTCTCCTTAGAAGGAGATGGGAAGATTTAAAGATCATTATTATAGAGGATTTCTTAAAATTAGCGTTCCAATTGAATGTTGAACACAGAGGATTTGTTACCATTTGGCTTTCACCTTACCTTAATCTGACACTTGCAGAAATAAAATCTGGATTTAGTATCCTGAAATGATATGTATGTACGGTTTTAATCAAAGCAAATGCCACCATCAAGGTAAATGGTCCTTTGGCCGACAGTGTCTGGGCAAGAGGTTAACGGTTTGTTAAAGAAAGTCTGTTTTGATTAAGTGCTACATATGGTGAAACACTCCTTTCCCAAGTAAAGGTCAAAGCACATGGCTTTTACAATCTGTCTTATATAAATTAGGGATGGGGCGGTTGTAAGGCAACCGTTGATCTTTCTTGGAACCTGTGATAGTGGGTGTATCTTAGATGTCAAGATAACAAGAAAATCGGAACCCATATTAATAAGCGGGTTACCCTATTGGAGTACGAGGTAAAATATAACATATGAGAAGTGTGCTTTTTTATGTTTAGGCCAAAGGTCTGTGTTCTTACTCTTTTAGTACTTTAGTGACTGTATTAGAAGTCTTTTTAGAAACCACTTATTTTCAGTCACTGTAACGGCTAGAAATATCATGTTCCTTCAGCAATTCAGAAACAGCAAATTAAATGCATCTTCTTCTAAGTTTACTTAGGACAGTTCTGGTAACCAGATATTAAATCTTATTAAGGTTATTACATGTTGAAAAGTTCACTCTCATTCTTGATTAATTAATAGCCTAGTGCATCTTAGGCAACTCCAGCCTCGAATAACCCCTTTCCATATGCACTGTTAGAGTGAATGGATGTGATATAGACGAGGGCCTCCTATGTGTGCCAGAGCAGAGAGATGCATTCCATTCTTCTTCCGGAATACTCCTTGCATGTTTTTTCAAGTTTCCACCCATCCACTAGATGGGTCAAAACTGATAAATAGATGAGGGTCTGACTGCTGGGACCTCAACCGAATCCGAGAACAGCGGTCCTGTTTACCCCCATCATCCTTGCTGTAGCCCCTGCAGTGAGGAGAAGATTGAATGGAGCACAGGTCACACTTGTGCAGTGCCGTTCCATTAATTTTCACTGGGACTGCTGGAGAAAGCCATTGGATGGAGGAAAAGGTGAAAAAAGTCCTATACCTGGATTACCCCATTAAGGAGGTTTCTCCATTAAATACAGGGTTAGCTAAATTAAACTTCCCCAACTCAGAAGCCTCTGGAGTTCTGCTACTGCAAATGAAACAAAATTCAAAAAACAGCAACTTCAGACGATGTGCTTGCCATTTATGAAAAAACAATTTTAGTGAAAAAGTTGCCGATAGGTGGCGATATAGCTATTCACATCACGCTGCAAGCGTTCAATAAGTTTTCAGCAATGCTCTCCTTTCGCAAAACCATGTTTTCCACTGCTGAACACAGTGAGTTAGCTTTAATTGCTACAACATGCTGACAAATGCTGTCCTTCAGATCTGACACTGATGCAGCTCTGTCATGGTAGACTTAATGCGCAACAGTGCCACCTATTGGTTACTTTTTTACCATTTTTTTCATAAATGGTGAGTGCATCATCCTTAGTGGCCGTTATCTGAATTTCATCTCATTTGGAGCAGTAGAACGACCTCCAGAGGCCTCTGATTTGGGGAAGTTTAATTTAGCTAATCCTGTAACATCACCTATTCCCTAAGGCTGCATTCAGACGAACGTATATCGGCTCGGTTTTCACGCCGAGCCGATATACGTTGTCCTCGTGTGCAGGGGGGCGGAGGATGGAAGAGCCAGGAGCAGGAACTGAGCTCCCGCCCCCTCTCTGCCTCCTCTCTGGAGGCGGGAGCTCTGTTCCTGCTCCTGGCTCTTCCATCCTCCCCCCCCCCCTGCACACACGAGGACAACGTATATCGGCTCGGTGTGAAAACCGAGCCAATATACAGTCGTCTGAATGCAGCCCCCGGATCACGAGAATAGTGCAACCGAAGTCCCCCTAGTGAAAGGTGGGGCAGTGAGCATACTGACTGAGGAAAATAGCCAAGCACATCACTTTGCTATCTCCATAGAGGGTGAAAGGAGTGGTAGTCAAGTAGCACTCCTTTCATCAAGGCAACTTGGGGTGCTCTGTTCTTGTGATCCCTGGAGGGTCCAGTGGATGGAGCCCCAACGATCTTTCATTTAGCACTCATCTTGTTGTATTTACTGGAAACCACTTTTAACATTACAATACACTGTATTGCCAGCCATGTGTGTGAATGGGCTCCCCTGTAGTGGCTACAACCTAGGGATGATTGAGTTTTCAACACACATACTGTCTAGCAGGACATCCTTTTTGTACTAATTTGCTGTTTATGGCACATGTTAAAATTTGTGGCCCGTTCATCCTCTTGATCGCTAAAGGTCCTGTAAGCCGGATCTCTAGCAATGAAATATTTACAGAATTTCTTAAGGCTAGGAAAACCCCCTTAAATTGTGATTTCAACCATCAAGATGGCAGAAAGAACTGGATTACGGTATTATCTTATAAAAGTAAAATTAGAGGTAATAGGGCTGGAGGAGAAATAGATGAAGAATATTTACATAATGTAGGCAGGGCTGGACTTTGAGGTGTGCGACCTGTTCAACTGCACAGGGCGCATCACTCTACCGAAGTAAAGGAGGCGCCAGCTGCGAGAGTACTGATTGGGGCATAACTATAGGGGATGCGGTTGCTCCCAGGCCCAGGATCCATAAGGCCTCTCTTCTTCATATAGGGAGCCCAGTACTATGAATAAAGCATTATAGTTGGGGGCCCTGTTTCAGATTTTGCATTGAGGCCCAGGAGATTCAAGTTACGCTTCAGTCACTGACAGTATTTCACACTGATTGGATTAGAAGTAACAACAGCATTGTACATCCACAGCGCTGGCGCCCCTTTTGTCTCAGTGCTGTGAGGACATAACTCGCTGCTGTGCCCGTCGCACTCCCCGCCGCCCTCCGAGCACTCTCGGATGAGAATGCAGTTACTCGATAAGAGCGATGCTCGCTCGAGTAACTGCCTTATCCGAGCGTGGTCGCTCATCTCTAGTAATATTATATGCAAGAATTAGCAAATCCTAAAAGTAGAAGTACAAAGTGAAATATTTCAGGAATCCATATAGTCCAATGATAGAAAACACTTGCACATGTGCTTCATGATTCTAGGAACTTCATCTGGGTGCTCGGAGTTATATTTCCTGTTCGGAAAAGAATAAGAAAAAGATAGTTCCTAGAAAAAACATTGGAATGGAGTTGAGATTCTTGTTGGTGAAGGACGCACGCATACCACATTATAGAGATAGGGGAATGAGTAAGGCTCCTGGAGATTGGGACCAACCTGCCTGAGGAACAAGCAGGAAATGACAAGACAAAGTCCAGGTCCAACAAATTACCTCCATATGCCTCCAGTATTATATAGAATCATACACAGGGTTTATTCAGTGACATTCTGCATACCGTATATACTCGAGTATTAGTCAACCTGAGTATAAGCAGAGTCAATACGTTTTACCACAAAAAACTGGTAAAACTTATTGACTCGAGTATAAGCCGAGCTATACTCAAGTATATACTGGGTAAAAAAAAAAATGCAATACTCACATCCCAGCCGGCGTCTGTGTCCCTGGCGCGATGCTCTCCCCGGCAGTGCGTCAAGCTGCTTCAGACTTCTCCCCGCTGCATTTCCCTGGCTCGGTTTTGAATTTCCCCACCATCAGCACTGTGTAAGGAAGTGCTGTGATTGGATCGAGCGCCAGCCAATCACATCGGGCGCTCGATAAACCAATCACAGCCTTTCAGTGATGTCATTCACTGAATGGCTGTTAATGATCGAGCTCTGGCTGTGATTGGCTGGCGCTCGATCCAATCACAAAGCTTCCTCACACAGCGCTGACAGTGGGGGAATTCAAAACCAAGCAGGGAGTTGACAGCTGGGAGAAGTCTGAAGCAGCTTGCCGCACTGCCGGGGAGAGCATCGTGCTGGGGACACAGACGCCAGCTTGGAGGGGACTATTTTAGGGGTTTTTTTAACCTCACTTGAGTAGAAGCTGAAGGGGGCCTTTTAAAGCACAATGTGCTGAAAAACTCAGCTTATACTCGAGTATATACAGTAAATTCAAGGGGTAAAATCGTGGCATGCTCCATCACTTGCTGTACGGCATCTAGTGGAGAATACCTCTATGGTATAATGCAAAGCACCCTACAGCTCCATAAAATGGAGACGCAGAGATGCCACATGCCTCCATACCCTCCGCTCTGCATGTACATGGCACCTATGAAGTGGACTAGAATAAAACACAGCATTTGTCCACCCTGTTGGTCCTCGATGTTGTCAGATTACAATTAACCCATCTATTCAAGATATCCCAAACTATGCGGTGGCGGAACTTAGGCCACTCACACACAATCGTTGTTTTACCACTTATTGCATGCGTTTTTGTCGTGCGCGCGCACTTTGGGGCGCTACAGCTCCATGTATTTCAATGAGGCCTCTCACACTAGTGTTTTTGCCCTGCATATTTCACACGCACAAAATTTAACGCTGGCTGTCCTATTTTCTGTGTTGTATTTCATGCACTAAATCGCCCATTGCAATGCATGGGGTGCGTGAAAAACCCAGTAAATACACAATTACATGCACAATACTGCACGCAGGTTGCTATATGACCGGGAGGGGGGGAAAAAGTTGTGACATCATCAGCTTGCTTGTCTGCATTGTTACTGTGCAAAAAAGCGCAGTAAAAACACATGAATATGCGCAAAAACGCAGCTCTTCATGCAATAAAAGGCTGCATGAAAAATGCTGCGTTTTTACATACGCTGGAGTGAGAGTGGCCTTAGGGTGCTGTTAGACGGAGCAAGAAATCATTCTTCCAAGCGAACGAGCAAACTATGTCACAGTTTTGCTCATTGTTTGCTCAGGTCGAAAGATAAATAGTTTGTTTTTTTTCAGGATCGTTCAGTTCGCTGCACCAGTGAAGGAAAACCACTGAACGATCGGTATCTAATCGAAACGATTAGCAAATGAGCCAATGATGATTTTTAGACCCCCTTAAAATGAACCAAAACCGAACAATTTAGCATTTGTGGATCCATCATTGGCTGCGTTTACATGGAACGATTAGCGTTCAAATTAGAACGATAGTGATTTTTGGATCAATACTCATTCCGTGTAAAAACCCCTTACCAGTGGAGTTATTGGCTCCCATCACTCCTTATCTGACTGAAACCCACTTGTGATGTGACTGTCATAGTAGATCATTGATTGAAACCCACATACGACGTGACAGCAATTTATCTAACAGAAACACACTTCTGATGTCACAGAGACATAAATGATGGAAACCCCTTCAGATATCACAGGAGCTTATTTCACTAAAAGTCCCTTGTGATGTCATAGTGGCTTACCTAACTGAAACCCTTGTGATGTCATAGCAGCTAACCTGACTGAAACCCCTTTGATGCACAGAAACACACTTGTGATGTCACAATAGCTTACCTCACTGAAATCCAAATGTGATGTCACGGCAAAGAACCTGCTTGAAATTCCCTTGTGATGTCACAGCAGCTTACCTCAGTGAAACTCACTAGTGATGTCACACTCCCCTTAAGGGTAGGTTCTGTGATTAGCTACATGTTGGGGTACCCTTCTAACACACGAGGATTGTCTAAAGGCCCCCTTAAGGCCAGTGACACACAAATGTATTTCAGCTGCATTTATGTATCTATAATGTTGATGAGCGTCCCGGCCCGACTGCAGGTCTGCTGGATGGATCTCAGAGCATCATAGATTCCTAGTTTGGGCCAGGAGACCCGCAGTCGGGCCTCGGCATTTGTCAACATTATGGATGCACAGATGCAGCCGGAATACGAACGTGTGTCACTGGCCGTAAGGCGAGAGGCGGTGGAACGTAAAGCCCAGATTCTCACAAAATTATTAGTTTATTTAGATTATAAAAAGGAGGAAATGCTTGGAAAGATCGGAAACGGACATTTGAAATATTTCACTTTTGAAGACGCGATTACTGACAAACTCTACACTGCTAATTATCTATCCTCTCCCTCTAACCAGCGGCTGAAGCCTACCAACCTTACACGTCTCCTATCAGGCAATGTGTTTTAATTTCCAAGGGCTTTATCGTTTAGCACATTTCAGAGGAAAACAATTATCGCCTTCAGTGTAAAAAATGATCCCTTTTTACAAGGCCACTTGATAGGAACAACAGAGAACAATAGCATTAATGGCCCCAAAGAGGGAATAAAAAGTGCTTGTGGAGGACAGCTGTCATTTGGCACATTTAGCACGTTTCAATGAGCGAGAAGCTCGTAAAGGAATCATGTCTAATGTTGATTAAATTGCTAGGAGGAAATACAAGAGTCGAGAATATACAAAATGACGAATTAGAAGGGAAAAAGTTCTGGAGGGAATTGACTGGACCTAAAAGCTACCAGGATCGTTTAATTACTGAATGGGCTATTCGAATCATTTCTATACCCCTATTGCCAGCATAAGAACACAGTATAATGTATTTGATTGTGTGTGTGTATGTATGTATATATATATATATATATGTATATATCCCCCTATTTCTAGCATAAAAATTGTATTTATATATATATATATATATATATATATATATATATATATATATATATATATAATCATGTATATAGTGCATATCTGTATATAAAGCATAAGAACACAGTATAAGTTATTTGATTTCTATATACAGTATATATTGGACATATCTATATACAGTCTCTCTCTCTCTCTCTCTCTCTCTCTATATATCCCTATTTCAAGCATAAGAACGGTATAATTTATTTGATACATACATGTATGTTATATATACATATATGTACACACACACAATATATTATATATGTGCATATCAGTATATAAAGCATTATATATATATATATATATATATATATATTAGTGATACATTTTCCAAAAGACTTTCTACACTTTAACCATGCATTGACTTCCGTATTAAATTACAGTAATTGGTGATGGAGTTGATGTTTTTAACTTTTTAAAACTTTTTTTATTGTAATATTCCTGATGGTAAATACTCTTGTATAAAAAAGACAGAATTATTATAGATTTGATACATTTATTGGCTAACCAGAAAAAAATTATATATGCAAGCTTTCAAGGCTACTAGATCTCTTCATCAGGCTTCTGTCAGTATATGATTGCATATATCATTTTTCTGGTCAGCCAATAAAGGGATCACACCTAGAATACTTCTGTCTTTTTATACAACAGTATTGAACATCAAATATATTACAGTAAAAACTTTAAAAAAAACAAATACAGAAACCCCCAAACATCATCCTCATGTTCTGTAATTTAATACTGAAGTCAATGGATGGTTCAATTGAAAGAAAAATCCTCTGGAAAACTTTTCAATTTGTTTTCATAAGTTGGAAATCAAGAAATCATACAGCAGTAAATATGTGAACCCACTTTAACTAATGCAATGGGAAATTCTTGGCTTCATAGTAGTTTAATCTTGAGGAACAGACTAATAGTTCCTATTACTATCTTGTTTTACAATTCAAATGTCTACATGGAATGTTTACATGGAAACATTGCAAACTTCCTCTAGGACAGGAATACACAACCAAGCAGGCTGGCAACATTCCAGATGTGGATGATTCTGCAGTTTGTGGGTAGCTTTCCTAGCATCGCTATGCCTCTCCATATGCAGGCCAGAAACAATGTCCCTACTTCTTACTTATTTACTGAATGTAGGAGGACAGATAGAGAAGACAGTATGTATTTCTTGTAGATCTTATCATGGAGACACAAGTTCTGAATACTACAGGAATAGAATGATAGGAAGTTCAAGACCTGTTGCAAAGTTTCTTCATTTCAGATGCACTGGAGTAATAAAAATGTCTACAAAGGTGAACAAATCCTGTAAATAATTGCTCATTTACACGGTACGATTATCATTCAGAATCCTGCGATAATCATCCTGTGTAAATGCATGCAGCGACTGAATGAGGATGGTTCAGTCATTCAGTTTCTGCCTGCCCTTCTGTGTAAACCAGTTGTTGCCAAACTTTTTTCAGCTATGGAGCCCTTTTTGAAGCAAAAATTTATCATGGAGCCCCAAAGTGGGACATAGGGTGTGGTCAGGGGAAGGGTTAGGGGCGTGGCTTATCACAACATATAATTTTACCTCCATTGTTATAAAAAGGACAGGCCATTTAAAAAGAAATAAAACAGGGAGGAACGCTGGAGCGCTGGATGGGCTATTGATATACATTATATTTTAAATTAACGTGCTGTGGAATTAAATCCCGCACCGCACAGGTTTTGTTCAGATTTTTTTTTTCACAGCGTGTGGATTAGAATTTCTAGAGCTCATTCATTTTGCTGCTACAGCTACTATAAATTCTGTAGCAAATCCACCTGTGTAGCAGTAATGAGCCCCTATATTGGTGTCCCCAGTAGTAATAGGGTCCTCTATATTGGCCCCAGTAGTAAGTGACCCCCCTAAATTGGTGGGCCCGGTAGTAATAGCATCCCCTATATTTCCCCCAGTAGTAATAGCATCCCCCATATTGGCCCCAGTAGTAATAGCATCCCCCATATTGGCCCCAGTAGTAATAGCATCCCCCATATTGGCCCCAGTAGTAATAGGTGACCCCCTATCGCAGCCCCAGTAGTAAAAGAATCCCCCATTGCCACCCTCTGCCGGTGGTCCCTTTTCTACTCACCAGTGTTGCAGTGTCTGGACGGGGTGTAGTAAGGAAAACGAACAGGACCTGTAGTGGCAAAACCACGCTGATTACGGGAGTTGGCTCATGTGATCCGCGTTGATATGCCACCACAGGTCCTGTTCCTCACTAGAGCTTGTCTGAACACTGCTACATTGGTGAGTAGAGCAGGGACCTAGACCCTCGGTCGGAGACCCTGACTACCTTGGGGCTCCACAGAGCACAGTTTAGGAAACTCTGCTATAAACAGTAGTCGTTCACTTCTGGCCGACTGTCTGCTTCCATTCCGGCAGAGCTGTGAGCTATGCAAACAATACTCCCTCCTGTGTAATAGCACAGGAGCGGGCAACACTGGGACGAGCTGTTGGACATTATTTGCCTGACAGTTCGTCCCGTGTAAATGGGGCATAAATCAGGCAACAGTTATCACCAACCCCTTCCTGCTGTCATCCTTTTTCGTTTCCGCATTTTCTTTTTTCCCTTTCCACCTTCAAAAAAATTCATAGCTCTTATTTTTCTGGTGACATCTAAAAAAAATGCAATTGCACCATTTTTTTTTTTTGCTTTGAAGATGTTCATGTTGCGGTAAAAATGACGTTATCTTTATTCTGTGGGTCAGTGCGATTACAGTGATACCATATTTAGAGAGTTTATTTTTAAGGTAGTACAACTAAAAAAAAAACCTTTAAAAAAATTTGCTTTCTGCTGCCACCTTTTGACCCTCATAAATTTTTTTATTCATCGATCGGATAGTGTGGGGGTTTGATTTTTGCACGTTGACCTGTAGTTTTTAGACATCATTTTGGCATAGATTTGACTTTTTGATTGCTTTTTATTCCATTTTTTCTTGGCTATGGGTTGACCAAAAAAAGCAAGAATCTGGCATGGTGTACACTGCAAGATTAATAATGTGATTTTAATACTCTGGATTTTTGTGGATGGAATTACATCAATTTATTTTATGCGACATCTTGGAAAAGGGGAGGAGGGTGAACTTTTAATATATATGATATAAAAAACTTCACACCTTGATAGGCAGTCATTCATTTACGGCAGCTCTGGGGGCCCAAGGCTGCCATGACAATCAAGCGGCATCAAGTGAACTCATTGTAAGGGGGTCGTTCAGTATCCCCAGGCACCGATTGGGGCATTTAAAGGCTATTGACGGCAGGTGTCAGCTCCCAAGCCCGTTTCATACAGTCACCAGACATGAGTCGTGTAGTATATGTACGATACACGTCAGGAAGGGGTTAAGAAATAATTATAGAGGTATTCATAAATAAAGCTCTGTTCACATGTAGATCATTACTTTTGTTTTTCTTTTCTGCCATAGGAACAGAAAAACAACAACATGCGGATCTATCATAGGACGGGCACCATTGACTGTAATGAGTTTTGTTGGCTTTCCATCATTTTACCAGAAAAAAAATAGAGCCGAGTGCTGTTTTTTTTTCTCGAGCATTTATGACAGAAACCACGGACAGAGGCTCCTAATGGAAGTTAAGACAGAGCCTAACAATATCTTAGAAAAACAAGTCTGAAAAAGTTTGGGCGAGTTCACACACAGAGGAATGGCTGCAGAATTGGAGTTGAAATTCCACAGCAATGAACAGTACAATGTAAGTGACTGGAGAATTAACAAAAAACATTCATTTACAGTGGAAACAATTCTGCCCCGTCTAGACTCCTCTTACAGCGGTGGAATGTTTTTTCTCCAACTTACATTTCTCCTTCCTTTTTTAGGTTTACTGTTCCTTTAACCCTTTCCAATCCACTGTCTGACGTCTTTCAACATTCTGATTGAAGCCTGTACAGCTCCGATGTTGGAAGACATCCGGCAGGGTATTCTTACTGTATATTACTGGCCGCTCTGTTGTCGGAGGCCTCTCCGGCATGTCACATACTGCAGTACTGGCTCTAGCCAGCAGATAGCGTCATTGTAAAATGGCAGAAAGAGAAAGTCCCCTAGTAAACCGCAAATCCAAAATTGGATTGCAAAGGGTTAATCAAACCACAAGATCCAGTGGCAGAGAGTTTCATATTCTGACCCCTCCAGTAGTGGATGCTCCCTTATGGTTAGTAGCCAGGTCGTTAGACTTCTGAGGCATGGGATATATCCAGTGGTGCTTGATTTATTTTTCTGTAATGTAGACCCTTATTTTTGCTGGTTGGTTGTGCGGGATTAGAGTCTTTTTTCTTCTTTGTCTGCAATAAGCGGTGCAACATCCCCCTGAATAGGGCTTAGCTACAATACAGTGAATGGACGGGCTGCCTAGTGAATCGTTCACACGAGCTTACGATGTCACATTTTGCTCGTGCGATCAGTCTAAACATTAAGAATTTTTTTTTTATCACAGGATCATCCAGTTGCTCATAAAATACAGCTGACCTTTTTTTTTTTTTTTTGCACGGACTGCATGTCTGAATAACCTCATTAAAGTGAATGGGTCTAGGTGCAGCAAGTTGCAAACACGGAGAACACAAAAACCAAAATATACAGAAGTATGAATTAGCTTTTAGGCTGCTATAGAAGAATGAGCGCTGGGCTGTGATTGGTTGCTACGGGTAATAAGGGCAGTTATTCTATTACCGTTTTTATTTTTAAATGGTATATTCATTTTAAACTTTTACAAGCTTCTCTGAGGGTAAGCCCGGTGTTTTAGCTATCCTGTCTTATCTAGGCCTCCAGCCGTGCAATGCAACTATTAGATACCCTGCTGATGAGACAACTCTGCTCCTTTTGTTCCAGTGTATACAGCAAAGCTGACAAGTGAGCTACAGAAAACAAAGCATATCAGCCAAACAGAAATATTCCAAAGTTAAAAATGAAACATGCTTATACAAAAAAACAGATTTAAAAACAAAAAAAACAAACAAGTTTTCTTATGATACATTGTTTAACCCCTTGAGTGGCACGCCCGGAAATTTTCCGGGACGAGCTCCACTGCTCATAGCAACATAGCCCGGAAGATTTCGGGCTATGTATCACTATGGGAGCTGCAGAGCACACTGCCACAAGCTGTGACAGTGTGCTCTGCCTGCACAGACCCACAGAGAACAAAGCAAGGGCTTTGAAAAACCAGCAGAAGATATTGCCGATATGCCGGTAACCTCCTGCACTGGTTTGTTTACAGGTTGCCATAGAGACCATCGGCTTGTCAGAAGCAAGCCGATGGTCTCTGTGGCAGGGAGAGCTTGGTGCTTGGCTGTCAGAGGACAGCTAGGTACCTGCTCTTACAGCAGAGATCAGAGAAAACCTCCGCTCTCTGCTGTGTTAACCCTTTACATGCTGCAGTCTATGTGACTGCAGCATGTAAAGGGCTGTCACTGCAGCATGTAAAGGGCTGTCACCATCGGACCCCCCGGAATGTGATCAGGGGTCCTGATGGGTCCCTGTGGAAGTCCCCTAAAGGGACAAAAGGAAAAAAAAAAAGGGAAAAAAAAAAAAGGAAAAAAAATTATTAAAAAAATAATAAAAACACTTGTCTCCCTTTACTTTGTAAAAAATCAAAAATACAATCACACATGTGGTATCCATGCGTCTAATGACCCAGAGAAGGAAGTTAATACATTATTTAACCCCTTAATGACATGGCCCCTTTTTTTCTTTTTTCCCCCCATTTCTTTTTTTCCTCCCCCGTTTAAAAAAATCAAATTAAAGGGGTTGTCCCGCGCCGAAACGGGGTTTTTTTTTTTTTCAATAGCCCCCCCGTTCGGCGCGAGACAAACCCGATGCAGGGGTTAAAAAAGAAAACCGCATAGTGCTTACCTGAATCCCCGCGCTCCGGTGACTTCTTATTTACCTGGTGAAGATGGCCGCCGGGATCTTCTCCCTCGGTGGACCGCAGGTCTTCTGTGCGGTCCATTGCCGATTCCAGCCTCCTGATTGGCTGGAATCGGCACGTGACGGGGCGGAGCTTCAAGGAGCCGCTCTCCGGCACGAGCGTCCCCATTCAGAAAAGAAGAAGACCGGACTGCGCAAGTGCGTCTAATCCGGCGATTAGAAGCTGAAAATTAGACGGCACCATGGAGACGAGGACGCTAGCAACGGAACAGGTAAGTGAATAACTTCTGTATGGCTCATAATTAATGCACAATGTACATTACAAAGTGCATTAATATGGCCATACAGAAGTGCTTACCCCAACTTTGTTTCGCGGGACAACCCCTTTAATAGTATTTTCCCAACTAAATTGCTCCGCTTTTTGGTATTGCAGGCCGACCATTACGGATATATAAACACGTAGGTATGGATGCAATTTGCGGTGACACACAGTACTGTATAACTGATGCGCTGCAAATTGTGTCCGGTGGGGAGTAGGCGCTGTGAAGGAGAAAAGCCATCTGCAGCACAGAATGGCTTCTCCTTTCAAAGTGCCCAGTGACAGGGGCGGGGCAGGACAGTAATAAAAGAAGCCTGTGGGACAGAGATGATAGATTGTGGGGCACTGAAAATAAATGAAATATAATGGACATATTAATATCCTAGTATACAGGAACAGCTGTGCCTGCACTGGAGAGAAGAGTGCAGGCACAGTGCTAGCAATGACTTCTATCTGCATAGCATAAGAGGAGTTTTGAAGGAAATATATACAGAATAGGCTAATAAAACCTACTGCAAAAAAGCTGTAGTCTATTGTGTACAAAAAAAAATGACATTTCTCTATTGTATTCTGTATAGTCCAAACAGGAATCTGAAGCCGTTGAAATCAATTTGTCAATGCCTCCTAATGGCAGGTGGATAAAAAACAAAAAACCAAATTCCTTACCCCTAGCCCCAAAAAACATTAGAGGTCCGCATCACATTACAGTGCATTTGAACCCAACGTTAAAAGGGTTGAGACAACCCCTTTCAGTTTGCAGCCGCCACAGCGATCAGCTAAATCACTACAGGTCCAGCTCTTGGCACTTATGTACTTTTTACGAGGCAAGCTGTGGCCCTCTCGGCATTTCCCCTGCAGCAGCCGTAATATATGGGCAGCTAAAGTCTACTATAGAAAGTGATCCAGAGCAGGAGGACCCCACCTCTATGACATCCTAATAGGGGCATACAGTCAGGCAAGGTTCTGCATAAGACAATCCCTTTAAGGAATCTGTGGCACAACATAGCACGAATTCTTAGAATTCTAGTATGAAGCTGCCGAGGAGATCGAACATTCTCTTTTCCTTGCAATGTATCTTCTATATCAGTATAAAAAAGGTTAGAAAATGATTTTCTTCTTGGCTTCCAAGTGTAAAGTATACACTATCCATTTGCAGGGACACACGCACACAATTGTTGGCAAGCTAATCTTGTGATTCCCATGAAAGAGTCACTTTTCAGATACAATGACAGCTGCCCCACACTGGCAGTTACTGTATCATACACATGTCTTAAATTCTGTAATCAGCAGCCAGCAGGTGCTGTATCGCATTCAGCACACCACATCCACTCAATACAGACATCCCCAAACACACAGAGGCTGGTTTTTGTCAAATGTTTTATTGAGTGTAGACATCTGGAGTACTGTAAAACATGCATTATCTGTAGATTCAAAAAAAGAGCCAGCCACATTGTCCTCACTGTCAAATGTGTCAGGCTTGGCATACATGATGGAGATTAATGAAGTATCATGAGACTAGTGTGAGTCCTGAAAGCATCTAGGATTTCAAGTAGGATCTTAATCATTTGGAAAGCACATTTACTGAACTTGTATTTTCACAGTGAGGTGACACATATCATTTCCAAACAAACAGCATTTATTTGGTTTGGGGGTGGGGGGTGGGAAGGGTAAGGGGGTGGGGGTTGACAAGATGGTTCCCGGTTTGGTATTTTATTCAATAAACAGAATATTCTGCTTAAATAAAAAATTCTCTTTCGATGTTTTTTTTTTAAAAAAAAAGAAAAAAAAGAAGACAAAGAAAAAAACAAAACTATTTCTTCTTAGACTGTTGAGGCGTATTGAATTTAAAGAAAATAACATCTCCATCTTCTACCGTGTAATTCCTCCCTTGTTGCCTGTATTTTCCAGCTGCCTGTAACAGAAAAACACAGGAGGGTGTTAGGAGTTAGAAGAACTGCAATAATCGATACGCTAGGACTATATAGACGGAGAGAAATGCAGGGATGCAGACAGCACAAACTGACGCCGTGTTCGGCTGGACCGGGAAATGAAAGGGCCACAAGAAAGGACCTGATCCTAATAGATCCTTGAAATATCCACAAAGTGTAAAAATAGAAGTGGCAGCATCCAAGGTGCAATTCAAATGGTTTTTCTTCTTCCTAAGCGATACAACAACATGACGTTTCGACTCCTGAGAGTCTTTTTCAAATATACCCACATTCACAAGCACAGACATATATATAGCACACCAATTAAAACAATTAACAAATCAAAATTGAGATGAGAGAGCGCCAAATTGCTACCTGCATGAAGGAGTGTCATGGCGTCTAATTGCTCCTATCAGCGGCCGTGCGCTTGGCTAGTGCGCATGCATCCCATAGTGCATCACAGTCCACTGACATCATGTGATGCCGTTTCATGTGATCTCATGCGCATGCGCGCTAAATCGCATATCGCTCAATGCGAAACAAGGATGATCTTCTGGTGGCCGGATGTTACTAGTAACGGCTTGTTGTTGGGTGAGTGTTTGCAGAACCCTTCGGAGGCGGTATACCAGCCGACGTTGTTGGGGAAGGCTGCGTTACGACTTCTGCAATTTTTTTTTCCAGTTTTGTGCCTATTTTGTGATGGCCGATTCATATGAACACCATCCGGATGTAAAATAGTTTTTACTTTTCCACTGCTCAAAGTTCTCAAAAAAAAAGTTGCATGAAGAGAGATCAGGCGAGGTCAGGGTCATGCCGGTTTTCATCAGCGCTGTGTGGGCAGGTGTGTTGTCATGCTGGAAGAACCAGTCACCAATCTCGCTCTGCGCGACTATTTATTAACAACTGCTTTGAGCAGTGGAAAAAGAAACAAGTCTCACAGCCGCACGTTATTCGCAGGAATCGGCCATCACAAAATAGGTGAAAAAACTGAACTTGTCGAAAAAAATGTTTTAAGTTTAAATCACAGAAGCCGAACGCAAACTCCCCCAACTCCAGCTGACGCACCGCCTCAGAAGGGTTCTGCTGACACTTACCCAGCAACAGAAGCTGGTACTAGTAACACCCTGCTCACCGGAATAGGATTCCTGTTTCTTTTGGGTACCCCCTAGTACATCATATATAACACAGGAACGGCTATTTTTTATTGATATCACCTTCATTAAAAGGGGTTGTCCAAAATATTTTTATGTTAAAAATAGGACCCCTTCCCCATCGGAGAAAACCTCTTCTGGATCCCTGCAGGTACCTAGATGGTAGCTCCAGGTCTCATAAGTGCATACTGTTTACTAGCTACTGCAGCCAATGACTGGCTCTGAGGTTGGCTGCAAGAGCCTGCGATGTCCTGTATACAGGAGCCTGCAATGTCCTGTATACAGGAGCAGAGGAATGGAATTATGCTTAAAGCGCTAACACAGATGTTAACTGAGCCTTGTACTGCTCCATGTCATGTATTCATTAGCGGCTGTGTTGTGCATTGCAGCTTTGTCTTACGAGTTTTAATTTCCTGCAATCGCTCCGTTGTGGCAACTTGCAAGCTGCAACGTGACCGCATTGACTTTTATTAGTGTGTAGGGCTATACTGCGATCTTCAGCCACATGACCTCTATCATGACCATATGACCATAGTCATCAAGAATTCCCAGCCTTATCCTAACCAGTGCAAAGGAAAAGGGGAGGACTTGCCAACAGCATGTTCCACTTTTCCTTTGTCCCAATTCTGATGAATCTTCACAAATAGCTGAACTTTAATAGAAGAAATGTGGAAAATATAGAATGCATTTGTAACGTCTCTAGACCCTTTTTTTTTTTACATTTTATGTAGTAGCCTTGTGCAAAAAAAAATGTAGATTTTCCCCCCATCATTCTGCACTCAATACCCCATAATGACAAAGTGAAAGTAGAATGTTAGAGAGCTTTGTACCCTTTTTAAAAAAGGAAAACTAAAATTTTGCATTTAGTATTTAGCTGAAGCATGTTGGGCAGCGATTGCAGCCTCCTGTCTTCTTGGGGTATGATGCCACAAGGTTTGCACCTGGATTTGGGGATTTTCTACCATTCTACTCTGCAGATCCTCTCAAGCTGTCAGGTTGGATGGGACAGTCTGTGGACAGCCAGTTTCAGGTCTCCCCAGAGATATTTGATGGAGTTCAAGTCAGGGCTCTAGCCGGGCACCTGAAGGACATTACGAGAGTTGTCGCTAAACCACTCATCTTGGCTGTGTGCTTAGGGTCATTGTCTTGTTGGAAGGTGAACCTTCTGACCAGGCTGATATATCTCGTGCTGTGGATCAGGTTTTCATTAACATCTCAGTACTTTGCTCCATTCAGCTTTCCATCAACCCTAACCAGTCTCCGTGTCCCAGCTGTTGAAAAGCACCCCCACAGCATGATGCTGCCACCACCGTGCTTCACTGTAGGGATGGTATTGGGCAGGTGATGAGAGGTGCCATGTTTCCCCCAGACACAATGCTTAAAAATTGAACTTTTTAACTTCAATTCTGTTTCATAATTTCAGAGTCTCAGTCAGAGTTCTCTTTAGAAAACGCCAGATGGGCTTTCATGTGTCTTTTACGGAGAAGAGGCTTCTTTTCTGGCTGTTCTGCCATAAAGCCCAGATTGATGGAGTGCTGCAGTGATGGTTGACCTTCTGGAAGTTTCTCCAATCTGCACACAGGATCATTGGAACTCAGCCAGAGTGACCTTTGGGTTCTTGGTCACCTCTCTTACTAAGGCCCTTCTCTATTTAGTTTGATAAATTGGCCAGCTCTAGGAAAAGTCCTGCTTGTTACAAATTTTATCCATTTTTTATCCAAGAAATACGGAGCCCACGGTGCTCTTGGGAACTTTCAGTTCAGCAGGATTTTGTAGCCTTTTCCCGATCTGTGCTTCTACACAATCCCATCTCTATGGGCAGTTTTCCTTATCATGGCTTGGTTTTGGCTCTGATATGCATTGTGAGCTGTGAGACCTTATATAGACAGAGGTGTGTCTTTTAAAATGATGTCCAATCATCTGTATTTGCCACAGGTGATTCCAATCAAGGTATAGAGACCTCTTAAAGATCAAAAGAAATGGGAGGCCCCCAGAGCTAAATTTCAAGTGTCATATTAAAAGGGTCTGAATACTTAGGTCAATGCAAAATGTAAGTTTTAAAAAAATAATTCTAGACTTCTGTTTTTACTCTGTCATTATAGGGTATTGAGTATAGAATGATGCGGAAAAACTTTTTTTTTTATATTTGCACAAAGCCACTACATAACCAATGTAAAATAAATTAAGAAGGTCTGAAGACTGTCCAGATGCAGTGTAACTATTGCTGGGCGGCCATGCTCCTGGTGACCAACACAAACCAGATGCCATCGGGGTGTAACAGAACAGCGTTTTATATTGTTCTACCGGTAATCGTTGTAGGAATTTTTATAATCTCTTCAATTTTCAACATTTGTGATGATTGAAGGAGGAAACAGAAAGGTAGATTATGTATTTTATACACCTGATAATCCAGCAGAGCGATCCCGGTGGATGCGGGTTTGTTGGCTGGAACAGTTTCTACTGAATTAAGAGCTGATGACACGTTGTATTGAATATGATGTTCACTAATGTACACACTACAGGCCTCAAGCAGCCGCATACATTAAGGACCAATGCACACGCCCGTATCTGCAGTGCAGAATCCGGGGATAGGGTCTGCCCCCAGATTCCACAGCAGATACCTGCCATAGCATGCTATGCAAAATCCCTTTTGCCTGCCCACAAGTGGAAATAAATTGCGATTGAATAAGTGAATACATCTATTCAAAAGAATGGAGTTCATATTCTTGCTAATTTTGTGAGTCTCAATGCACAAAACGTGCGCGAGCTCCTCACCCGTGTGAATGTAGCCTTATTATCATGTTGTACATTAGATTTTAAAATGTTAGTCTGGGCCGGAATACCTTTTTAAGGAAACTGTGTAGAACAGTCAATTTGTCTGATTCCGTAATTACAGCCATCGGTGGCTGGCATACAGGTGAGTATTCTCATCACGGCCAGGATTGGTTGAGATGGGAATACCCCTTTAAGTTGGGCGCTGTTCACATCTATTTTTTCTTTGCTTGTATCAGAGGAATACATGATAATTTCCCCTTAACCTATAATGTAGATATATGTCACTGCATAATCATACAGCAAACAAGTAATTATTAGGAAGTTCTAGTACCAGTGTTTCTGGTGGCGCAATGCGCCACACAGCTGTGCTACATGCACGTCACACACACAGCTCTGCTACATACATTGTTCATCCTATACAACAGGGATCAGAAGCAGCACAGCGCTGGAGATGAATGACCTGTGGTGACAGTCATGCTCCGCCCCTGATCACATGACTGACACTCATCCCAAGTGAATTACTTACATGCTTCGCAACTAATCACACGATTGTGACATTACAGGTCCGGCATCCTTGTACAGATTATGGGCAGACTACAAACCCCCTGCGCCTCAGTTGTGCCAGACAGCAGCCATGTGCGTATAGGACCTGTGATGTCACAGTCATGTGATCATGGGTGGAGCACGTAACTCCCTCACTGGGGATAAAGGCCCTTTGATGACATCACCATCATGTGATCAGGGGTGGAGCATTTAAGTCACTCACAAACCCACTCAAGCACGGACAGGACAGGTCGTCGTTAGTAGTTTTTTTTGTTGTTTGTTTTTTAAGTATGGCAACATATACTGACCCAGTATATGCAGAAATAACACTTTTGTGATGTGCTGGATACGTGGAAAACCCTATTGATTTGTTCTGCATTTGCATCAGGTGCTTTTCCAGCATATATACCAAAAATAAAATGAAGTACAGAGGCTCCCTGGAACAGAAGATGTTTTAGCAGATCCTAACATATGTGCCAAATACAGCATTTAGAACCATAAAGGCTATGTACACTTTGTACTCTTATTTTTAATCTGTGTGTTTTTGAAAATGAAGACTTTTGTAGTCGGTTTTCATTAAAAAAATTTGACCGATTTCTATGACTGTACTGTTTGCCAAGGCTCTGCAGGCTGGAGGACTGAAATCTTAGCAAATTCAAGACATCTCCTCCCCTGGCCTGCTCCCCTGTTAACATGTTTTCACTGCTTTTCGTTTTCACTGGGCTATTACAGAGGGCTATGTGACAGTAATAGTGGAGGAGATCAGGAAAACAAAGTAAACAAAGCTACTATTACTGAGGACTTCAATTCACTCCAGGAAATTTTCTGCTCTTCTCACCAGTGAGGAGGAACAACCAGAAGCTACTCATAGAAAAGACGGAGAAATAGCTGTGTAGTATTGAGCCTTTGTGGTTATGCTACACAGCCTCTGAAAGAGGGAAGGGGAAGCTGAGCTTCTGTTCCTTCATTAGAGAGACCAGCTGGTCATCACTGAAAACAACCCCCAAGCCTGAAACTTAAATATAGGGGAACCTGCAAAGTACGAGGCTTTCTAAATGCATGAGAAGGAAACCTCAAAAAGAAAAAAAAACAGATAAGTGCCTCATTCCCTTTTTGTGCAGGGACTTGGTAAAAATATGTGCATATTGATTTTTCATGCACAAAGGTTTCCATGGCCTTTAAAATAGGCCCTTGCATAGGACTACGTGGATAATAATTGAGCAATTACAGCAAACACACCTTTATCCGTCCCAGATAAGACAGAATGCTAAATATTTACGTACATCCCACCATCTGTTGATTTCCAGTAAATGAGTATATTTTTGCAATGTATATGAATGTGTTTATAAGAAATTAAAATTTATGATCATCTAGTACTTTGTCCTGAGGATGTCACATTATTGGACTTTTACCTATATTTTATTCAGTTTTAGGCCATTGAAGCGCAATGGTTTTATTTTTAAAATACCTGATCAACACCTTTAAGGCTGGGTAGGAAATGATTTTGCAATGGGATGTGAACAATTCCTTTACAAAAATGTGACCTCATGTGAGGTCCGAACAAAAGTCCCCGGTTTACATGAAATTTGGCTTTTCTGACATTAAAAAAAAAAATTTAATCTGTCGGATTAATTTGAATGCCAATAGCAGAGATTATCTTCATCTGAGTCTCTGTGGTTACATCCATGTAAACTGTTCTAAATAACCTTGTAAGCATAAATGCTACAACTTTAACGGTTCTCCTACCGAACAAAATAAGGTTTACCGAATAAAGACTGCATTTCGTGGTAATAACTGAAATCTCTTCCAACACCGGACTGCAGCCACACACAGGGCTTTTTTTTTTTTTTGCCCTCGTCTTCATACGGGATTTGATTTACAATTAATTAAATGTAATAGTGTCCCTTTAAATGCTCAGGAGACCATTTAATCCATTTCCTTTGCTAACCGAAACAACTGGTAGAAAAATCAATACCCATTTGTGAATCTTGAGTATGTATTAAACAAGACACGTCTAACCAGTTCATTTGCACTTGAAAGCCGCCATCTGTAGAAGCCAGCTTTGCCTAAGCAGATATGATTGCTAATAATGAAATATCCCTGTAGACTACAAAGCCCACACAGAGCTATTCAGTGTATAGTTCACAGCGCTGGCATTAAATTAGTTATGCCGCGCTGGTGTTTCAGACACAGAAGAATCAAACTTGAAGTGATCAACCTGATAGAAGACGCCCTCACGGCAGACGCCCTCACGGCATCGCCGAGAACTCCGCTCAGTACAAAGCCATGCGACAAGAGACTTAGAAAAACAAACAAGCAGGTTCTTTTATCTCCGTGTCAAATGTATTCTAAAACACTTCAACTTTTTTTTCTTCCGTGGTGTCACCGAGCGGTGACAGTAATGTTTCTTTACATTAAGTGCCACCTACAACTAAACAGTGTCGCACGCTCCGCAACTAACAATAGTGGAACCAATCAAATAACTTACATGCCGCTGGATAAAAGCCCATGTTACTCAGCGGAGAGCACACAGCTACTCTTTATTCGGTGGATTTAAGAGTAGCGTGTGGCCTGTGGAAGAGATTGTCATGGAGTAAAAAGGTTCTTATTAGGAAGATTTGCTCACATTAAAAATAATCTCTTATTACACACTAATATATTATGCCCATGTTTGTCAAAGCAAAGTATTGTGGTACGGATGAACGTTACTGCGCTGGTGCCCACTGTGTTAGAAATCGACGGTCTTTTCTTTGACGGACGTGTGGATAATATGGTTGGACCTACGTGTTCCTATAAAATAACGCATCGCTAGCCATCATGTATGTATCGCTCCGTGATACTACATGGGATCCATGAAGAGCAGAAGGTGAAATATACCTTTGTATAGTGAGGAAGCCCCTGCGGTGACCCATCAGCCCCGCTTTGGCAGCAACCCACATGCCCCTGCAGCGATCAATCAGCCCTGCACCGGCAGCAACCCACATGCCCCTGCGGCGACCCATCTGCCCTGCACGGCAGCAATCCACATGCCCTACGCCAACTCATCTGCCCTGCACCGGCAGGAACCCACATGCCCCTGCGGCGACCCATTTGCCCTGCACCAGCAGCAACCCACATGCCCTAAGCCAACTCATCTGCCCTGCACCAGCAGCAACCCACATGCCCCTGCAGCGGCCCATCTGCCCTGCACCAGCAGCAACCCACATGCCCTAAGCCAACTCATCTGCCCTGCACCGGCAGCAACCCACATGCCCCTGCGACGACCCATCTGCCCTGCACTGGCAGCAATCCACACGCCCAAAATATAGTTGCTACTTCATTGCTTACATTGGCTGTCACTCAGCTTTCCTTGAATCCTGAATGGTTTTGTACTGCCATCACTGTACTGTATTATGAAAGCAATTTGTCATTCAGGAGCCTCGAAAACAGTGCGACAACCTCTTTAGAAGACTGCTTGTCCCCAACAGATGGGGAAGGACTTGGTACTCTCGCACTCCCCCTGGGGTAAGAAGTGGTGCTATGTTAATGTACTACTAGCAATACCTGATATTACCAGAATGATTTTTCCAAATGGGTGATCGATGTGAAAACTGAAATGAATCTGCCTTTGTTTCCATTCTTTATGTATCATTAGGGGACATTCTATTCCATGATATCATATAAAGCCAACAATTATGTGAATATGATACACGGCTGTGACGTCACATCGATAGCAAAGAAAGTTATCCGGGATTCAGAATCTTCAGGCAGAGCCAATCAACATCCGCCCTCTAGTGTCCACAAGGAGGATACATCGCAGAGAATTCACACAAGTTTGAGAGTTTTCGCCTGCATGACTAAAGTTCATTTGCAGGCCCAGGATGATAATAGACAACCTCGAGACTGGAGATCTCTACTAGATATTAGTCAGGATCTACAGCAGCAGATTTATGCTGCTCATCAAACCTGCAGGACGTGATACATCCTGTCATCTACTAAACCTCAGAACTAAATGTGATCCGTCTGCAGCTTCATTCATATATAAAGGAAACACCGGTGAGACGAGGACTGAAGTCCGGCTGCAGCAAATCAGCAACTAATGGGTGCATCCTTGTGCCTCCACTAAATGTACAAGCTCATATTATAAGGACTTCTGTAGAGCTCGGAGGTGCCGAAGGAAACACAAGCGAAACCTCAACTGCTTTGATGTTACATATCCTATAAAACGCGTCTATCCACATCCTGCACAGACCTTGCTGAGGAACTTCTATTGTTGCTAACCTACATATAGTGACCACTGATGGAGTTGGTACATCATGTAGACAGCGAGGACTAGTTGCCCTTGACGCCGGACTTGTGCCTTCTAACACTCCTGTATTCTAGAATGAACGCTGTGTATACTGTAGCAGCTGAACTAATTGATGAAATTGCATATATTCCATACATACTCAATCCTGGAGATGTACTCTGATTTATTGGATTTGGCTTTAAAGGGGTTGTCGAATACTGGACAACATACCCCCTATAACTGCAATTGCATTAAAAAACAAACCAAAGGAGCAGCATTTACCCCTCCGGCGCTGTAGCCCCACCGTCCTCCTGTATTTGTTGTGCAACATGTCACTTGACTGCTGCAGCCAACCAGAGGCTGCAGGGTCACCGCTCTGGCATCATGGCGTCCAGGATGTGAGTGTTGATGCCCAGAGAACGGGTGATGACACTATAGCCTCTGATTGGTTGCAGGAATCAGGTAACTTCCTGTGACGACCTCTTCCACAATAATGATGGAGGACAGTGTTGCTACAGCGCTGGATCTCCGCAGTAGAGAAGGGGTAAATACAGCTTGTTTTTGTTACACAGCTGCAGCTATCGGGGGGCATGTTATCCGGTAATCCAACAGCCCCTTTAAATAAAGAGCTATAAAGACATATCTTCATCGTTAGCCATCTGAAATATCTTTTACTCAGGCCGATGGGGAATTAGTGATCATTAATATGAACATGCATCCCCGGTATACGTTCATCGTGGTTGGCAGCACATCCCGGCTACACGATGAGTTTTGGTGTTGTATAAAAGACGCGGTGACCTGATTGATTGCCAACACCTTCATAAGGGGCAATGATAAGGCGGACGCACATGTTGCATGGGCCAATGATCGGGAACAAAGGCACTTTAGCCCCACTCACTCAAATGGGGCTGAGATACAATATCAGAAACAGCTCATTAACAAGCGTGGCACCGTTTATATAGAATAAAGCAGGATATAAGCCTGTAATCTGCTACAACCCCCCCGAGGTGGTCACGGAAAAGTAGGCCAGCACCATAGCAACCAATCACAGCGCAGCTTTCATTTTACCTAAATAGTATAAGAAATGAAACCTGTGCTGTGATTGGTTGCTATGGGCAACATAGATTCTTTTTTTAAAGAGCTCTTTCGGAACAGTGAGGTGCTGGACTACTTTTCCGTGGCGGATCCCGAGAGCAGATAGTCTTGGCAGAGGCCTATAAGCGTAGATTGCAACATCATCAAGTACAATGGATTCAGTCTTTCACCTCAAGAAATGAAGATAAAGCGGTGCCCAAACACCTCTTACCACGCAGAAACTAGAAGGATAAGAAAGGAAAATTCAACCTGTCAATCCTTTTTTTCTACCCCTGTAGGGGCCCTTGGCCCCCAGACATTAGATTGTTGGGAAATCGCAGTGTGATCTGATGAAGTTTTATATTTGTGGCCATTTTTACACACAAATGTCATTTATCCACATCAATGCCGCCGTTCAGCGCAAGATAACTGTATAACGTATTTATCTTCTCCGTACAAACATGAGCGGCGTTGACAAGAGAGTGATGGTGGTGGCTGTATACAAAATGTATTTTTCATGATATGTCTATTAGACCGGCTTCACATGGATGCATTCGCGTGCAGAAAACTTGCGCACAATATGCAGAAAAGAGAACCCATTGATGTCATTGGGTTTGTTTACTTTTCCGTATTTTGGTGCATGCATTTTGGTCATACAAAAAAACTCAAAAACAATAGAACGTTCTATTTTTTGGAGTATTTGCGCAACCAAAGGTCCCCCATAAAAGTCAATGGGGGTGCGCAAATGCAGGCAATGCGATACGTAATTCCGCTATTAAAATAACACATCTGAAACTTATCGGAGGAATTAGCCACTTCAAATCGATGTGTGTCCTATGATCGAAAAAGCACATTTCCTGTGGACAGAAAAACTACAATACGCATGTGTGTGCAATTGGGCTTACGCTCATGTGAAGCCGGACGGAGGCTACAACTAAAGCAAGAACCTGCATGTGTTACATTTGACAGCTGTAACATGTGATTATATTAAGAGTGAGTAATAATAGTTGAGCACCAGGTAATCTTTACAGATACGAGTGGCCGTTAGTGATTTACAGACCCGATCGGGGAGCGAGTCGTTATCTAGACAATCGGTCTTTGACTTGGCGGCTAAACCGCTATTGAGATTAGTTGGAATATTTATGATGTTGTTGTGAAGTTCAAATGACCGTAAAATCATCTTCACATATATGGAAGATCACAAGGTACAAAAAGTACTTTTTTTTTAGGGCTTTCATGGCAACTTTCCCTCCAGAAAGTTATTTCTATCCCAGATTATGTTACGTCCTACATCTGCATCCCTTCCTCAGAAAGCTGTAGAAACGTAACGTCCCGTAACTCCTGCTCTTTATAGTTGGGTTATACCAAACCAGAACACTGAAACAGACTAAAAACTTATTCCATGAGTCTGTGCACACACAGGAAACGTCTTTCATGGCCTGTGCAGAGTCCTGTAAAAATAGATTTGCCGCTTGGCAAATGAGCCATAGCATGCCCTTGGAGTAGTGATTAATGTTACTTATAAACTATGTGATTACATTACATGTGGGACTGTTGGGCAGAGCATGGGCACAAGTCAATCATATATCGCACACAAGTAGAATCAAAGTCCTGAACTTAACTTTATCGAAACGCTGTGCCTTGATGTTAAGAGGGCTGTGCATACAAGGCATCACAGAAATACTGATGAGTTGAAACATATCTGCAGGAAAGAACGATTCAAACGTCCTCCTCAATGTTGTGCAAATCTTACTTGCAGCCAAATTTGGTGGAAATGATTGCTTCTAAAAGGGAAACTACAGATGCACTTACTTTTTTTTCCTGCACTGTGATTTACTCAATAAAAGATATGAACGGTACAACTGTCTATTAGCTTAGATTGTGATGGTCTATAACAATCACACCTCATTCTAATTAGAAATCAGTGAAGAAATCCTGGTAAATCTAAACGGGTTCCCTTATGCATTTTGGATTTACAGTTGCCAGAAAAAGTAAGAAAATAGTCCCACATACTAATTATCCACATTATGTATGTTTGAGTTAGTTGGTTTTTTTTTTAAACCCTTTAATGACCACCAATATGCCTTTTTATGGCGGTCATGTATGGGCTTTAAATCGGCACATACATCTTTTTAAGGTGGTGGCTTAGCCGACTACTGATAGGCTCCAGCTCAACGGTCAGGAATTGAGAAACCTCAGATCCTGGCTGTTTAACCCCTTACATGCCACAATCAACAGCAACTGCAACATGTAAGCAGATGACAGGGGGGGGGGGGGGGCTCTTTCTGTCACTCGTCAACACCCTGTAGTGCAATCACAAGGTACTAATGGATTCCCATGGCAGCTGGAAGCCTGACAAAGGCCCCCATGCTTGCCATGTAATTAAGCCTGTTAGGGCACAGCTCCCACAGAGTCTAATAGGCTGTTATCATAGGTTTGGTAGAATGCACTGCGTAAGTAATGCAGTGTACTATCCTAGCAATCAAAGGATCACATCCTCAAGTCCTCTTCTGGGACTAAAAAAAAAAAGTGGCCAAAAAAGTTGAATAAAGTTTAATTTTAAAAAATGCAGTTAGAGAAAATAAAACACATTTTTACCCATGAAAACTGTTTTAAATGCATAAAATACCATATAAAAAAAATAATAAAAAAATGGTACCAATAAAAACAACTCTTCCCATAAAAACAAGCCCTCACACAGCTCCATTGCCAGAAAAATGAAAACGTTACGGGCCTTAAAATGGGATGATGGAAACTCAATTGTTTTACTTTAAAGACATTTTTATTGTGCTAAAGTAGTAAAAAATAGTAGAAAGAACTTGGTATTGCAATAATCATGCTGATCCCGAGAAGGTAGTTACGGTGTTATGGTTACCGAATAGTGAACGCTGTAGGAAAAAAAACAATGATAGAACTTCCGGATGTTTTTCCCATCTGCCCGCCACCCCTCAAAAAAAAGTTTTAAAAGCAACATAACACATTATATGTGGCACCATTAAAATGTACAACTCATCCCTCCCCATAAAAGGCATCATATGGCTATATCAACGAGTTATGGCTCTTGCAATGCGATGATGAAAATTGCTCGGTCCTTTAGACACAAAATAGACCGGTCACTAAGTGAGGTTTAATGCCTTCTTGTACTTTTGATTCATTACGCCATTATTTCTACCACAAAGATGCATTATACATCAAACTACTTTTGAACTTTCCTTTTACTTGATGCTAAATAAATAAGACTATTTGCCATAAACTCAAATTTTGCCAGCGAAATGAAACCAGAAGCCCCAACCTTGTCAACCTGTCAAGAGTAAAGAGTCAATTCTGCCACAGCTCTGTGATTGAGTAGCAAAATGTCAGCCAACAAGAGGTAACAGCCGAATTCCTCCGTCTCCACAACGTTCCTCTCCATGAGGCGTTGTCCTCAGACCAGCCGCAGTGAGGACTCACCTTAACAGCCCCTTCGGAGCCTTCTTCTTTGAAGTCGTCATATTTCATTACCTCCGCCATAATGAAACCCTTCTCGAAATCTGTGTGAATCTTCCCTGCAGCCTGAGGAGCCTTTGTCCCTTTCTGTCAATAAGGTAAAAATAAAACAGTTCAGGAAGATGGATTACAGGACGGGTGGGTCAGTCAGCTGATCTGGACTTGTGTACAAAGTTTCTCTCTCATATCTCTCAATATGTTCCTTATAGGTAAAAGAAAAACTTCTTAAAATCGAAACTACCAATATACAGTAGATTAGCGGAAATAACAGAAAATGAATTCCTCTACTCCCAGGTTAGGAGAAAGTTTCCCTTTAAGACCATCAGTTGTCAAAAGTAAAAGGTATGTACATCAACATAACCTTAAAGGGATTGTCCGATTAGCTTTTTTTTGGTAACTGTTCCCCAGCACTCCAACTGTGCCTTTTTGATATACTTACCGTGGCACCGGAGATAGGCGACATCACCGTATCTGCTGGCCTGGTGATGTCCCGTAAACCTGTCATGTGGACTTTAATGTAGAAGCCCTGACAGGTTTATGGGACATCACTGATGACTTGCCGGTCCGCCAGCCTGTTGACTGCTGCAGCAACGTGGGTAAATAACCACTGCAGAAAAAGTCAAAGCATCAGAGCAACGACGGGGTAACAGCATGGCAGTGGGGAGGCAATTAGTTTTTATATCTATGTCAGCCCCCATGGCCACCAATGTTTCCATGTATTGGAAAACCCCTTTAAGGCCTTTTTACATGACCTAATGTACCCAAAAATGAGCTTCTATAAGCGGTCGATGTAAATGATGTGAATAATTGAAGAGACGATATCCAAAGTGATTCATATCAATATTTTAAAGAAACTGATACAAAATTGGTCACATCCTTTTCATGTTTATTGTATCATTAGCAACATGTTAGAGCTAAAATCACTTAACCCCTTAGTGACGGCCCTATAGTATTTTTACGTCCTGCTGTTGCAGGACGTGTATGGAGGGAGATAGCGCCGCTATCTCCCTCCATACAGTGCGAGCATCAGCTGTTTATTACAGCTGACACCCGCGGGCAATAGCCGCAATCGGCCGTTTGGCTGATCGCGGCTATTAACCCTTTAAATGCCGACGTCAATTCTGACAACGGCATCTAAATCCCCCGAACGATGTTCAGGGGTCCCGTAAGCCCCCCCGCGCTAAGATCGGGGGAGCTGTGCAAGTGTAATGGCAGCCGGGGGCCTTTTGAAAGGCCTTAGCAGACTGCACAGCAAACTATCCCCGTGGGGTGGCTTGATAGACTGCCTGTTAAAAAACGGTATGACGTTATGCTATAGCAGGAGCGATCAAAGCGTCGCTGGTTGTAGTCCTCTAGGAGGACTAAAGGGAAGTGTAAAAAGAGCAAAAAAGTTTTAGTAATTTAAAAAAAAAAAAAAAGGTCATAAAAGTTCAAAGAAAAAACTCCTTTGCCATATTTGCAATAAAAAATTAAAATAAACCAAAAATATGTATTTGGTATCGCTGCGTCCGTAAAAGTACGATCTATCAAAGTAATGCATTATTTACCCCGCACGATGAACGTGGTCCGAAAAAAATAAAGAACGCCAGAAATGCACTTTTTTGGTCACCCTATCTCCGAGAAAAAATTTAATAAAAAGCGATCAAAAAGTCAATTGTATGCGAAAATGGTACCAACGGAAACGACAGAACGTACAGCACAAAATGAGCCCTTATTCAACTATGACGACAGAAAAATAAAAAAATTATTGTTTGCAGAAAATGGACACAGAAAATAACTTTAAGAAATTAAATATCTTAAAAAAAAAATACAAGTAGTACAGCAAAATGAAAACTATACGGCTGCATTCAGCGTATTTTCGTCGGAAATCTCGCCGTTTGGCCGCAGTAAAAACCGTGAGATTTCCGCCGGGAGAACCGCCGCGGTTTAAGCCGTGGCGGCTTTGAAGCGGTCCGGCCGCATGCTTTTCCGTTGCGGCCGGCTCTACCATAGAGGAGAGCACGGCCGTAACATAAATAAACAAAAAAACGAAAGTAAATAGAAATGCTGCAACTTCTGAAACCGCGGCTGCGGCGGCCGCAGCTTCAACCGGATTTACCGCAGCAGATTAGCCGCCCCGTGTGGACGAGATTTCTGAGAAATCTCATCCACATGGCTGGCTAATCCCGAGATAAGCGGCCGCGGGCAGTTTTGCCGCGGGCGGATCTGCTGCGGCAAAACCGCAGCAAATCCGCCCTGTGTGAATCCAGCCTACAAGTTTGGTATCATAGTAATCGTACTGACCCATAGAATAAAGTCATCAGGTCATTTTTGTTGCAGTTTGTGCGCCGTAGAAACAAGATGCACTGGAAGATGGTGGAATGTCTTTTTTTTTCATTTTACTCCACTTAGAATTTTTAAAAAGTTTTTCAGTACATTATATGGTACAATAAATAGCACCATTGAAAAATACATCTTGTCCCACAAAAAACAAGCCCTCATACAGCGACGTCGGAGGATAAATAAAAGGGGGGAGGAAAAAACGAAAATGGAAAAAAGCAAAAAAGCTCCGTCACTAAGGGGTTAAACTGTTTCAAAACAGTCACTGCAAATTTCAGGTTTGATTGCAAAGTGTCTAAAGTCACAGAATAGAAAAATCTTGTTTTGTGGAAAGTGTAGTTTGCGAGATCTACATCACTTTGGAAATCACCTCTTCAATGATATCCGTCCTACAAATTTGAGTCATTCATGAACAACATTTTTTTGCTTGGTGGGAGGTTATAAATTTTGCCAAAATGCATTTGGCTGTGATGAAATGTTTTGAAATCTCTGAATTTGAATCCAGATTCAACCAAGATCTTAATAGCAATTTAGAAGGACAAAACCGTTCTATGTAAAGCAGCCTTCACCCTGTAACGTGGTCGGCATAACTCACACCTCTCTGCATAAGTGTACATGCACACGGACGAATTTAAAGTAGGTATGGTCAGGCACACCTCGTATTGGACAGCACACGGGCAGCTCGTCCGCGTTCTGTCTGTTGTACCCAAAAATCAGACAAGAACGGGACATGATGCAATTTTTTTTTACTCTGACTTTCCGTCCAAGTTATAAAAAGAAAAAAAAAAAGCCCATGTACGTACGGCCAATCAAATTAATGGGTGTTATTTTGATCAGAAAATCGGACAAGAACCTCGTCTGTGTGTATGCACCGCCTATGGATAAGACAACGGCTTGTAAAGAATCAAGAGACAAAGTTTATTGTAATAGTTCTGCACTGAAAAAAAAATCAAAATGAACACAAGAGGAGATTCAAGAGCTTGATTTCAGGATTAGAAGGCATCAGTCTTGCATGACACTCCAGGACATCCAACTTTCGAGCCCACCACCCAGATTTGAGAAATAACAGTAACTTGAGGCTGCCTAATAACGCGTGTGAAGCTGCTTAGGATCCTGACATGGTAAAGCACAGTTTTTACAATGCAAGATGTATTGGGCTAATATGGCTACTCACTGATGCTTACCTTACTAAATATCGGAGCACATTAGATGCAGAACGAGTGCAATCATTCTTGTTAGAAAAACTACCCTTCATTACTCCTTGGTGGGGCAAAGTGGACGTTTATCACTTATATGGTAGGGCTTCTTACGGGAGGTGCTAGTCCACCAGACCAAGAGAAAAGGAAAACTGGATATTTTTGAAAAGTCCTTCTTTTTTTATTTCTTTTTTTATGTATGCAAAAACTTTCTACTCTTTCAGTAATTTTGCATCCTTCACTGATTCAAGTTCTGCAAAACTTCTTTAACTATCACAGAATCGTTATCAGATAACAAAATATAAACTGTTACGTTTCACCACTATGGTGCAAATAACGGTGCACTATTTACCTACAGGTCTCAATAAAAAAATGTGTTACTTTTATTTGGAATATATTATCTATATCATATACACACACAATAATATATATATATATATATATATACACATACATATATACACGCTATCTATACATATGTACATATACATACAAACATACACACATTATATATATACACACACACACACATATATATATATATATATTATATATATATATATACATACACATACACACACACACACACACACACACACACACATATATATATATATATATATATATACACATACACATACACACACACACATTATATATATACACATACATATTATAGATATATATATATACATATATATATATACACACACACACACACATATATATATATACATATACACACACACACACACACACACACACAAATATAGATACATGTGTCTTTTTTCTCAAACAGTCTGACCAAAACCTGACGAAGAGGCCTTAAGCAGACTCAAAAACTTGCCCATGTAATTTTTCTGGTTGGACAATAAAAGTCTCCGCTTCATAATACGCTTGTCTTTTTTATACAAGAGAATTTAACCTCACGATTATTTTTGGAGTGTAAATACAGTATTTCTAATACTCTACGTTATAGATTATCCAATGGGATAGAATTTAGATAACAGAAACTTCGATTATTTACCCATGATATAAATGCGCACAATACAAACGCTAACCGTTCCTGAATTTCCTGTGGACAGATTGACAACCCGGTAAAACAGTGTATTTTTAGAGCTACCTTTGACCCCGTCCCTTGCTAAGAGGCTCTGCATATATTTGTAAGTCCCCGGAGCAGCGGAGAGAGAGAATTAAATCTCTCGAGCTTCTCTCTAGAAATAGTATTACTTTGATCCAAATCAAAGGAATGCTGCAGTCTTTGTACGTTCTTGTAATAATTACATATTTTGTAATACATAATTTGTAGCTACGTCCGCTGCAGCGTACACGGGCATAATGGGAGCCCTCACACAGGGTATTTCCATTTAAAAGCAAAACCGTTTCCCTCCTCATTGTCCTGTGGGAGCAAATTAGTCAGTCGCCACGGGCACAATCAGCGAATATCAATATTTTAAACCCATATCATCGCGGTTTTTATTAGTGTCAGGATGGAATGTATAGCATTATCAGAACAAAGTCTACCTCTTAAATTATAAACCACTTAAAGGGATGAATTATTACACACTGGCTTTACGTTTTGGATACCAGCTGTGTATCTGCGAGGAGTGTAATGATGTTATATTGCTTTCGCAGTTGAAAATGCAACCCAGGGAAGAAGGGGGGAAGAAGAAGAAGGAAAAAAAAAAAAAAAACGGGACGACAGAAACACCTACAAACCAAACAAAGTTAGTGAATACTGAATGAAGAGCAGCATCAATTTAACTGGAGAAGAAGCTCAGTCACACAGATTAACCAAGTACAATACTGGCGTTTCTTATCTCTGCCCGCAGGAGGGGGGTAGCCAGATTCTACAGGATGAAGAAATGCAGACTATGTAATAGGCAGAATCAATTGTTACCTGCCTCAATCAATGCCGCTCCACTTTCACCGTTCAGCAGCTCTCAAATAATTAACGTTATCCTGGACACACGCAAAAAAAAAAGGCTCTGGTGTAATGACTAGCTAACCTCCGCCATGACAGACTACAAAGTGCCTGATATCAATCTCAATTCACTAGTGGGGGGGAACTGAAGGGTGTGGATGAATAAAGTACCAGCCTTACCCTTATGGTCCAAGCGCGCACTTCATCGGGGCCTGCGGTGAAGAAGTATTCAAGCTGTAGTGCTGCGTATCCAGTTTTAATAATCTTGGACAAGGCACTGAAACAAGAAGGCAAGTGATCAGTTCATATCACTACGAGAGGGATGGGCTGTATCATCAGCCCTACTCGAGAACTGGATTTCACAAAACCTCAAGGAGAACCGGCTAGACGTGAAAGTCCTTCGCAGATTTAACCTCTTGTGTTAAGAAAAATAAACACACGCACAAAAAATAAAAAAATTAAATAAATAAACCCTCCAGTGGAACTTATCTCTCTTTCATAGCCGTCTCCTTACATCAGCAGAAGGCTATTTACATTGAGTCATCATTCAAGATAAAAATAAAAAAAATACCATTTTATTTTATTTATTTTTTTACACCTATAAGCTTCCTGTTCTACTAACGTATGACGAAAGAATTTCGGGTTGATTGTCGCCCTCTAAAAAAAAAAAAAAAAAATGTACCCCCACCCCATTTACCTCCCCCCCCAAACCTATGCTATAATTAAAAACACTGCGCTCCGATGACAGATGACAGTTAAAAACTTAATTTCAAATAAATCTTTTCAACTCTGTCTCATGATAAAGAAAGGAGAAGATTCCCTCTTTATAATGGTAATTACTCTGTCATTTATTATTCTATCAGTGCAAGCAATTAAATTACAGCAAGGAAATAGTTGATAATAAAGTGTAGGGAAAATGAATGCTAATTAACCTTTGTGTCACTTTCTCTTCCAGATACTTCTGCTTCTCCTCATCACTCATGTCTTGCAGCTTCAGTTCCAAGGCCCCACTAAAAGGAATGACCAAGGCCCCTGGGTCATGCTTGTCCACCCACTCCTTAATTTTTATCAACCTGTAGACAAAAGAGGGCACAACATTATCTTGTAGTGCATGCATGACGATGCCACATTCATTATTATCAAGTAGCACATACATATTCATAAGAGTCACGCGGCTTTATGATGCCACCTTCTTGTGTATTGCTTTCCAAGGTCAAGGCATTAACGGCTCGTGATTGCTTCAGGTGTACTCCATTAATATTTCACTCATCGGCATTTACTTCGGACCCTTTTTTTTTTCTTTTTATAGGAGTGAAGTGTTGATATGGAAAAGTGTTCTAGAGAAAAGTTTTAGGAGGTAGTAAAAACAAGTGACCCTTTTTTGGGACAGAGGGGCGTTCTTCTACGAACAAGAAGCCATGTGGTGGACCATTTGTTCTCACCAGTGGCTACATCTTTATGTCATACAACATGTAAAGTTAACCAGTGATAAGTAAAATCATCTGGGAAAATCTAAGGCGATCATGTGAGTGGTGGTGAATGCATCGCATTAGGGGCTCTTCATGCGTATTACTCGCTGCACAGCGAATATGCATTTAACATGCACATTTGCTGCGTAGGTTAAATTCCTAGAGCCCATATTGATGTAGAATATGCACCTAAATAGGACACTCATGTGAAAGTGGCCCAAAATAAATCATTGGGCTTTTAGCACCATGGATTACACCAGGTAACGATACACCCGGTGAGTGGGCCCTAAGGGACACAATAGCAACTTTTGGGTTGGAATCTCTAGTACTGTAGTAACTTGGCCCCTACATACAAAAAGGGTAATGAGCCCATATTTGAAGATGATATACATCGAGCTGTGCGCACTAAATATTTCATATGGTTGTCTTTGTATACTTGGTTGCTTTACATACTGTTATTCTTAGTCTCCCATCAGGGCCCCACAGTAGAGAGTACATGTTTCCCAACCTTGAACTTCATAATTTTTTTTTCTTTTTAATTGCAGTGTGTGTAATGTTCATTTTGTTTTCTTTATGCAATAAATACAGGTTATTTTGGACAATGTATCCACAAATTAAGATGTCTGGAGAACTAAATCTTCCCCAGTTTATACCTAATCGGTTTAAAGAATTTTTTTGTGTACTTGAATTAATAACCGAGGCGGATATATTGGGAGCTACCCAGTTTTCATGATTTATTCCTTTAAGGGGTTGTCTGGGTGCGAGACAATCATTTAAAGAATAGATCCAAATCTGTTAACCCAATTAAAGCAGAGATACTTTCCAATCCGCTTCCCCCTGGTGATCCAGCGCCGCAGCCCTGCTGGCCTCTTGGCCTTTAATTTGGGAACGGCCATTACCCGACTGCTGCAGCCAATCACAGACCGCAATGGTCACATACCATCGTCATCACATCACGGTTTAGATGCTAGGAGCCATGATGCCAAGTGAACGGCACCTGACCGCTGCGGCGGAACGTGGGTTTTTAGTGCTAGATCACCGGAAGAGAGGATGGGAAAGTAACTGTTCTTTTATTGTTTTAATAGATTTGGATCCATTTTTTTAAAACATTGTCTCGTAGCCGGGCAACCCCTTTAAAGCAGTAGATAGACAGCCCTGCTTTTTTTCAGGAACAGTGCCACTCTTGTTCACAGGTTGGGTATGGTATTGCAATTCATCCTGGTTCAAGTAAATGATACTAAACTGCACTACCAGACATGGTCTATAATCCCCGACATGCCTAATATATATTGACTCAACAACAAAGTGGCTATTGTTAACGTCAAGTAAACTGATTAGTTCCCATTTGGAATTTAGAGGATATTAAAAGGTTATGGCATATTTAAGCGCCCACATCATCCTTCGAGTCATTTCTCAGTTTTCGATATTAAGACCTCCATTTAGCGACAGTTTTTTTCCCACTGATAGACAAGGTAATCTGCCTATGAGGCCCGATTCACACGAGCGCATGCGTATTTGTGCGCGCATGAGCGCAGCGGTTTTGTGGAATGAAAAATGCTTTTTTGTACCCGCCTCCGCGTATTTTACTGTCATTTTTCCACCAGTAAGGCATGTGGATTTCTGGCAAAGAATACACACCGACCGAAATGGCTAATTAGTCTAACGAGTTCTTTTTTATGCGATTCCGGCCTAAATTGCGAACTTAAAAATGTAAGAAAAATATCAGAACCGCACGCAGTAGTACATCTACACCCAAGCCTGAGTTTACATCCTCTGCATGTCTTGCACAGATTTGTATGAGTTGCTTTCCCCGAATTATACATATTTCATCTCGCGCATGTATAAAAGAAACAATGGAATTTAGAAATTACAGAAGCTCCATCACAAAACGTCTCATTTTGAACAATACAATAACTGGGGTTTGATCGCAAGCTAAGCCTTCTGCAGCTACTGGAGGTTAATGAAATAATATATAACTTGGGTTTAGCAAAAGCTCAGATTTCCGCAAAGAAAACAGAAATTTGCATATATTATCTCAAACGGAATCTGGCTTTATATATATCATTTGTAATGATAATTGCAGAACAAGGTTTCAAAGCTGCAGTTATGTCACTGTTTACACACCACACAATTTACATCCGTGGCCACAAGAATTCACATGACGGTTATTAGCAATACGTATTTCTCATGGCAAGATGACAGATTTGGGGGGTTTAAGCATAAACTCATGCCATGAAAGTTTGCGGACAGTATGGGGGGAATTTATCAAGGCGGGCTTTCATCTACCTAGCAGGGCCAGAGCAGAATGCACATATTAGGACCCACACGCATCTTAAGAAATAAGGCGCAACTCTGGCCGGCCTGTGCGCCATGAAGGCAAATCTATACTGTCTAGATTTGTGCTATACTTTCTCGCATAAGTTATTGTTGTGAGAATGTGCCAGTTTGTGGGAGGCTACATTCTCTCCCGCTAAGCCACACGCATTTTTCAGAAAATAAGCCAACGTGGTGTAAAACTGCAAAAAGCTACACTTTTTGGGGAAAAATTACACTTTCTACAAAATCAAGTGAAGATAATATGGCTTATTAAAAAATAAATAAAAATAAAAACTTTGCCCTGGACAACCCCTTCAATTCTCCTCTTGACTCATAGAATCCTAGAATGGTAGAGTTGGAGGGACCTCCAGGGTCATCGGGTCCAACCCCCTGCTCAGTGCAGGATCACTAAATCATCCCAGACAGATGTCTGTCCAGCCTCTGTTTGTAGACTTCCATTGAAGAACTCACCACCTCCTGTGGTAACCTGACTCAAGAAATCGTAATGATGAGTGGCATGATCTAAAACAGCACTGAAAGAAAATGCATTTCTCTGTTGGGCGTTGCTTATCCTTTTTGCAGCTGTGCAAGAAGGTTTATTTGTACAGTGAGAAATCTGATGTCTTTCTTGATATTTGCTGAAAGGTAAGGGTAGACAGATCTGCATACACGTTACAGGTCTTGAACTTCTCCATCGCCTGGTACCACCAGCACTTTTGGGTCTACACCCCAAGCCCTGAGTGTTAGGTTTCATGCAGCCCGACTGATGAAGGGGTTTACCCGAAACGCGCATCTGCTGTTTTTTAATTCATGTAATAAAAGAGAAGTTAGATATTCCATCGCACTGTCCTGTGATCTTCATTGGAGAGCAGCACCAGTTTTTTAGTCTTTCACATATTTAATTTGCCCATCGCTGGTGGGTGCATCTGGTTGGGAGCACCCCCATCATTCACTTGTATTTATATTTTTCCACAACCCTGTTGAGGCTTCCGCGCTCTGGAGATTTGTCTGTGACTCAGGCCCTCATCATCATTGGGTTTGCTCCACACCCTTTTCTTTTCCTTTCTTGAACCACAAAGTCATGCAAACAGAAATCCAGCAATGCAATACCGGTGTTGCATTAGGAATAATTACTTTTGGTAGGGGCTACTCCTAAAATGTGCCGTTATTTCTTCCACTTTATTCATGTCCCATGGATGATAACAGAAGCCACAGTGTGCAGATGTAAAAAGAACATCCAAGAATCTAATATTTTGTACGACATATTTAGTAAGATTTCACATATACGGTATATTAGTTTAGATGTATCGAGCTTCACTCGATAACGGTAAATACTGGAAAAATGCAATGACAGACAGTTATGGGACAGTAATGGGGGCTTCATGAATGCAGGCTCCTTTCTTTAATACTTCCTATCTGTAGACAGGAGATTTATAATTAGATGTTTTATGCATATTTTAGCTTAAAAGCTACAAAAGGGTTTTAAATGTCCCGTTTGGAACAAAGTTAATAAGAGTAAAAGACAAATGTTATGAAAATCCCCCAGCTGGATAAAAGTTAGTAATATGTTTTGCCTATAGGCACATATAGGTTTCTGGCCCTACACATTTCCAAGCAGGATACTTGGGTGTGTGGTTATACAATTACAACATGGCAACAGCGGAATAAACAGGGCTTAAAGTGATTTAAAAACAAGTTCATTCAAAAACTCAAGAGCACTCAAAAATAAGGGCAGGTAATAGACGGTGGAACCTCTCCCAAAACAGCTACCCTTTTCCAGACCAGATTTTCTATGACAGATTATCAGTTCCACCATATATCATGCATACAAGTTGCCATCTTTGAAAAGACCACCCTCACAGACAACCACTTGTCAATGCAATTTTGGGCAGTCTCAAAAAGTTTCACTGCATATCTATTTTTTGATGCGCTTTCCCCCCCCCTTGGAGAATCTTTGAGTACAATTATTAGTCGAGTTGATGCTATTTTACCACAAATCATGGCTGTGTCCGAGATGCCCTAGCTAAAGGCAGTGTTCATGCGTCAAAAATAGATGTGGAGTGGACAAGGAAACCGCGTGGATTCTATATAAAATTTGCGTCCTATTCATCTGAATGGGAATCTGTGTCACAGGTTATAGAACACAGATTTGAAATTCATGTCATGGAAAAATAGTGATGCGTCCCTTTTTGACAGACAATTTGCATCGGGATATCGGCACATGGATTAGCCCCACTGAAGTGGCCTAAACCACATGTGGATCCATGCCATCTGATGAGCCTCAGATTTCTTATGCGGTAAATTCATGTTGAAATGTTATCAACATGGACTATGCCCCGTAATGTAGACCTAGATAGGAATACCCCAAACTGTCTGTAGGTCTGCTAAAGTCAATACGGTAATCACCAAGATATTTTAATCATCACATATAAATATATAGGACATAGTAGTGGCAATAACCATTTTATACCCAAAATAAGAAAAATAAATTAATATAAAAATTAAGATATCTGCAGCTCCTCAATTCATTAAGAACTGCTACAGCACTGAGGCTTTCTTCACATTCCGGTTCTTCTGTTTCATTGTGAAATAGAACACACACAAGAAAAAGCCATGCTGCATTGTCAAAAACGATGAAAACTGGAAGTGTCTGACAGAGCCTGCTGACTAGAATGGGTTCCATCCGATTTTCATCATTTTGCCAGAAAAAAATAGGCAACATGCTGCAATATTTTTTTGGCATTTATGACCAAAAACCATAAAGAAAACCACAGCTGGAAGTGTGAACGGAGCCTAGGGCTTACAAGACAATGGTACAGACTTCTACATTGTATATTCTTCAAAACTTTTTTGGGCAAGACACAGTTGAATGTCCTAAGACACAACGTGTACCCTACATCCTACGGAAGAGGTAAGACAATTTTTTGTAAAATTATGCATTTAGGAGAAAACAGTTTACAGATTTAGAACTTGAATCATCTCCAATGGTGGGTTAAAATAAATGATCATAAGTCTGAAAAGATGATGATGTGGAAGCTAACCCCACTCAACAAGGCTAGTACGACATGTACAAAAGAACAGGCAGCACACTGCTAATATAATAGAACTATCCACAAGAAAAGTTTGCTGCAATACTAAGCAACTCCTCACTTAAATGGTTTAATGTAATCCAATGGTTAGGTCACATTAAAAAAAATAAAGCTTTTATTGGCTGTAGCGCACCTTATAAGAAGAAACCACTGTTTGGGAAAAAAAAAAAAAGACTACAACATATTTAACACGAGTTAAAAAATATATTCGATTTGGTTCAGAGCTTGCCTGAATGTGACCATTTTCTTACCAAAATTTGTGGCTTCCAGTCAACGAAAGGGTTACACTTCCATACTGCAGACAGCAAGCAGTGCACTACCATTTTAACAGGATTTCTGTTCAGTCCTTGGAAAGATTATTTGCATTCCTCGGGACCTCTATTGTGAAATTCAGATGAATAAAGACTTACAAATCATTTTTGTGCCGCCACTGAGAGACTGAGAGCCAGTGAATACTCTATTGTACCTTAACTATAATTGGCAAGACAGGCAAAAACCTGACAGTGTAGAGAAGCACAAGCTTAATAACAAAGGAGAATATCTTAAAGTGTTGACAGATGATCTTCACAATGCAGAAGCAAAGCTGCTACATTCTGGCAGTAAATGAGCACAGAGGTGTAAAGGTTTCTGAAGTGACTGACATCAGACCAGCTATTTCTTCTCAGACGGAATATGGTTGGGAAAGCGCTGTCTGCTGTAATACGTGTGACTTGTTCTTCCTATTCCGTGTACAACACGACGCCTAAACCGAATATGAAAACCTGTATAACAAACAAACAGCTGAGGAGAATGTTATACACAATTCTACTTTCTCTTGAAGGATTCTTCGCAAACACCCATGACGCGATCTACGTTTGCATGGCCGTAAACTAGGTGGACCCCAACTCATGGAAGGGCAACGTGCTCATGCCGGATGTATGAGTGTTGATGAAATACAGCCCCATAGTAACATATGTCCATCCAGTTCCATCCCCCCCATGTTTATCCGGAGGAAATACTAATGCCTCATGTACGCAATGAACCCCCCATGTTACTGGTGTTTTATGATCTAGACTCCTCTAGAGAACCTAATTAATGTCTAATTTATAATAGCTAGCTATGCTGATAAATGATTTAGCTTTATCGATAGACATGTCAATAGATGTTAGGAAGAGGGTGTCTAAGAAGGAAATGTAGTTACTCTCATGTACATGGCCACAATAGGGAACCCATAGACTTCTACAGGGTCCTCCCTACTTCACAACCACTACTTATCCAATTATATGCAGACACAAGCAAGTTATTTTCTTTTGTTACATAGGATATGTGATTTTCCCGAAGACGATTTTCGAAATATGTACCGTACGGTAGTAGAGTGCCTATGGCTCCCTAGCAGGAAACTATAGCAGATTCCAATTGCCGCCCTACAGTCTCTTTATTTAATACCAGCTCCTCGGGTGTGTGCAATTTTTAGAACTACAATTTTTAGGGCATCTGAAGGATTCACTATTGTAAGACATCGGTACAGTACGATGCTTGTAAATGTGGTCCTAATATAGGAGTTCTATAAATTAATGGTATAAGCCAGTGAAATAATTGCTTATGTAAGACGGTCTACAGAGGGACGTAAAAAAGTGTTCCAGCTATAATAAAACCTTGTTATTCTGAATGATGGGGGTTCCTCTAGGGCTGGGCAATTGAATTAATTAGATCAATCACCGATTTGCTGAGGCATGCCTCTAATTTTCATTGCAATTGTGAAATCGCTATTCGTTCTGTCCCCTGTGGAGGGGATTAATATTGGGCCAAGGCAAAAATGGGTGTGCAGGACACCGGCAAGTTTTACCTGTGTATGGGTTGTTGATGATCTGGAGGACAGTGCACGAATAAAGCAAAGAGCTGATTGGCTGAGGCTTGGCCAATCACTGCTATGCTCATTTCCTGTATGCAGATTCATTAGCGTCCTATACAGCACGGCGACGGGGAGTTGGTTTACGGAAAAAGGTACATGGGGCTGTTAAGAAATTGCTCTGTATGAGATTCCTTTATGTAAAAAAAATGTGTCTAAGTATTAACTTACTTAGTGAAAAAAAAAAAAAAGAAAAATTGATATTAAAATCTAAAAAGCATTGGAAAGGAAATAAAATAAAAACAAAACTTTAATTTTAGGCCTAATTGCCCAGCCCAAGTTTTCCCTCTAGATCATCACTTAGGCCTCATGCCCATGGCCGTGACAGACTCCACCAGCGGAATATCGCAGCGGAGTCAGGCACGGCCCCCCAAAAACTCAATACTCACTTCTCTGGATCCGCCATGCACATCCCGCCTGCCGAGGCGGCACGCATGGGAAGTACAGCGCGAGACACGGCGGCAGTGCGGGATGACGCGTCCGGCGGTAACACCTAATCACGTGATACTTCCGCTGTGCTCACAATTAGAGCATGGGGCGGTTTCTTTCACACTTCGAAATTCCGTGATCGAATTCTGCAGCGTGAACATTGAGCCATTATGTTCATTGAAGCCTAATAGCTGCGGCATAACGCGTTAAACGCAGCAGAAATCCAGACGTGGGCATTAGCCCTTATACACCGCTACAGCAATTGTGATTATCTGGCCGAAAAGCTCTTTTTAAGCATATGACCGATGAGGATGAGATCTGACCAATTGTAGAAATGCTGTGTGTATTCCCAGCATCAGCTATATTTATATAAGGGATAGGTTAACAGCCATTAAAAAATAATTGGGTAAATAACTCTAATGACCAATTAATGCATCAATGACAAGTATTTAGGACCACTAGAGTCCTTTATTCTCCAAGAGGAGGAAGATGAAAAGGTAAGCTTACATTTCTCTGCGCTTAACATACTCTCGCCCTACACTTCAAGATGAAACGTATACCTGCACACAAACAAATTTTCTCTACTAATTAAGTGTCAAACAGCGTCTACACGGACAAGGCGGCTTGTAAACAATAAGAGCAACAAAACGGTTAGAAACGTTTGATAAAGATTAGGTCTTTACATTCTACTTATGTAGTTATGTCCCTGGCTGGCGGCTATATTAATTTCTATTGAAACTGGAGTAGGAGGAGCAGTGAGATACTTCAGCTTTCTTGCACATCACTAAACTACATATTCCTTTTCAGAAGAAGAAAAAAGGGGAGAAAAGCAATAAACTCTAAAACCCTTACGGGTTACATAAAAGTGACTGCTTCGCGCAGTTTGACACAACCCCGATAGGCACCGATGCCAGCCCACATTTCACATAAGGCTAGGACTGCATGGTGACTTTGGCTGCTACACATGTTGTATGGCCAAAGCGCACACTTTGGTCTTGCTACATTGCATCCTAATGTAAGTGGATGTAGTCATGCTGTGACTCAAGTTACTGAGACCCAACAGTTGCAAGAAATCCAAACTTCATGGGTTTCTTGCAGTTGTTATGTTGTGGCCAAAGTAGTCCTATCCTAAAGGGGCTGTCCCACTTCTAGCTGTTGTAGTAGCAGGAAGCAGACCACTCTGTATACGGCGCAGTGGCCCAGGTTGGTATTGTAGGCTTCGTATTGTTGACGTGATTGTGACACAGCCTGCAGTACCAACCCGGGCCACTGCACAATGCCCGGAGCAGTCTGCTTCCTACCGCAAAATTGCTAGAAGTAGGACAACCCCTTTAAGGTATACATTTAATCAAGTATCTTTCTATAGTAAGAGGGGTATGAAAGTTGTTTCACTGCAATCAACAGGGAAAGCAGGAAGGGGAGAGGGAGAACCCTCTTTTTTTATTGGGTGACAGAAAAAGCTGTCTCATGCAGCTAAAATAGCTCAAATTCTCCCGCCCAACGCCCCACACTAAAAAAAAGACATAAGAATTGCAGTTACTGCACATCCTAGGCTTTTTTCACATTACGTTAATTGCATCTCCCAGGACACACATGTTCAATGGATGACATACAGTGGCATCCACATAGGGCCCCACTCAAAAGAATGTGTTAAGTGTTCTATTATTTTTAACCAGATGAAGCTGCATGTCTACTACAGTGCGCCATACTTTTTTCTCCTTCTGGTATGTAGTCATGACCCGGGTGCGGCCAAAAAGCCACTTTTAGCACCCACTAGGCTAATGTAACCCTATGGACCATGTTCAGCATGTATGTCTGGAGCTTTCCTGACACCTACATTACAAATCTCATATGCACATAGCCAAAAATGTACATTCATTTAGGACTGGACAAGTCCAAAGAGGCGGAAAACCAATGTACCTACAAATGTGCTGTAGACACCAAACGTGTGTTTTTTCTTTTACGGTTATTATTTCCGTTAGAGTTCTTGTTGGTTGACAACTAAAAATAAAAATCAAACTGGTGGCAAAAGTGGTTTAACAGGATCTATTGTCCACCACCCAATTACTGAATCAGGAAAATACTACACAACATACAGTGGATCTGGAAAGTCTTCAGACATTCACTTTTTTTTTTAAACATTTTGTTATATTGTGGCTGTGTGCAGATTAAAAAAAAATAAAAAAAAATAAAAACACCTTTCCCCCCCATCATTCTGCACTCAATACCCCATAATGACAAAGTGATAGAACGCAGGAAATCTCTAATTTAAAAAAAAATGGAAAACTAATATTTTGAATTGACATAAGTATTCCCATCCTGTACTCAGTACTTTGTTGAAGCACCTTTGGCATCTTGGGTATGCCGCCACAAGGGTTGCACCTGGATTTGAGGATTTTCTCTCATTCTTCTCTGCAGATCTTCTCAAGCTCTGTCAGGTTGGATGATGACAGTCTGACATTTTCAGGTCTCTCCAGAAACATTCGATTGGATCCAAGTCAGGGCTCTGGCTAAACCACTCAAGGACAATCACCGAGTTGTCCCAAAGTCACTTCTCTGTTGTCTTGGCTGTGTACATAGGGTCATTGTCTTGCTGGAAGGTAAACCTTCTACCCTGTCTGAGGTTCCTTACACTCTGGATGAGGTTTTCACTAAGAATATCTATTAACTTTGGTCAGAGTTGATGTAAAGCTGAATGGAGCAGTTTCCCTGTCCCAAGCTGCTGAGAGTCACCCCCAGAGCATGATGCTGCCAACGCCATGCTTCACTGTAGGAATGGTATTGGGTAGGTGATCAGTAGTGTCTGGTTTACTCCAGACATAATGCTTAAAATTAAGACCAAAAAGTTCAAACTTTGTTTTCTCAGACCAGAGAATCTTGTTTCTCACAATCTGAGTCGTTTAGGTGCTTTCTGGCAAAATTCCAGGAGCGTTTTAACATGTCTTGTACTGAGGAGAGGCTTCTTTCTGGTTAACCTCCTATAAAGCCTGGACTGGTGGAGTGATGCAGCAATGGTTGACCTTCTGGAAGTTTCTCCCATCTGAACAAAGGATCTTTGGAACTCAGTCAGTTATCGTTGGTTTGTCACCCCTCTTAACAAGGCCTTTCCTCCCCGATTACTTCGTTTGGTTGGTTGTCAAGCTCTAGGAAGAGTCCTGGTTAACCCAAACTTCTTCATTTAAGAATTACGGAGGCCACTGAGCTCCTGGGAACTTTGAGTGAAGCAGAAATGTTTTTGTAGCCTTCTCCAGATCTCTGCTTCTACACTATCCTGTCTTTCCTCCTCATTGCTTGGTTTTGGTCTGATATGCATTGTGAGCTGTAAGAGCTTTTATAGACAGGGGTGTGTCTTTTCAAATGATGTCCAATCACATGAATTTACCACAGGTGGGCTCCAATCAAGGCATTGAAACATCTCAAAGATGATCAAAATAAATGGGAGGCCCCCAGAACTAAATTTCAAGGATCCTACTAAAGGGTGTGAAAACTTACCCCAATTCAAAATGTAAGTTTTTTTTTCATCTTTTAAAAACTTACAAAGATTTCTAACATTCTGTTTTCACTTTGTCATTATGGGGGAATCAATTTTTTTAAAATTTGCACAAGGCCACAACACAATGTAAGAAAAAGTTAAAGGGTCTGAAGACTTTCCGGACCCACTGTACAATAAGTATCAGTAAGCAATATATACATCTGTTTGCCATACGTTAGTCCATACCGTAAGTTTGATGAATATCTTCCCGGTGTATACACCAAACGGACCACAAGGTGCAGTAGACAAAGCCTTATTAACACATCCGCAGGATAGGCGATCAACAGCATATCAGCAGGAGTCCGCTGCCTGGAATTCCAACCAATTAGCTGTCTTCTGTGGCACTGTGTTTGTGCATCCATCTGATTTCTACAGAAAGCAGACAACTCCATTCCTACTGCAGTGGCCAGGTTTGGTATTGCAGGTCAAGATGCTATTAAAGGGAATAGGAACTTTGCCTGTAATACCAAGTCTAGCCACTGCAGTGGGAACAGAGCTTTGTGCTTCCTGCAAAATCAGTTCAGTGCACAAGCATACTGGCCCAGAAAACAGCTAATTGGTGGAGGTCCTAGGCAGAGGAGCTCAACCAATCTACTATTGATGGCCTATCCAGTGCATAGGCGCAACAATAGTTTGAACAACCCCTTCAAGGACTACCCATTATTGAAAACGAAGCCCGTTCCATACCCTGCGAGTGCCAGCTGTTTCTGATAACTGATACCCGCCTGCAAGTGCAGTGATCTGAGCTAGCGTTGATAACTGATACCCGCCTGCAAGTGCAGTGATCTGAGCTAGCGTTGATTGCTGCAGTTAGCTATGTAGATGCTACTGTTAAAGTTGACAGCACATCTAAGCAACCAACTGGAGGGAGGAGTCTTCCTTCAGAGCCTGCCTGCAAAACAAATGCAGGGTGCTGATGCGTTCACATGGCAGCTCAGAGCCCAGTAAAGGGGCTTCTTGGGCTGCCATGTATTAGTGTACTAAACTCTGTCAGTGGCAGGGCTTAATATAAGTGAAGTATTGCAGTATATTGTAGAAGAAATCAAACTACTGCAAGTTCAAATCTCCTATGGAGACTGAAAAATATATCTGCGAACAAGTTAAATAAGTTTTTTTTTTAAATATTAAAAAATAAAATAAATATAACTGGTATCACCATGTTCGTAAAAGTTAAAACTATTAATATATGTAACAACATTTTACACCGTGTAGGTCGTGGAGAAAATAAAAACAGTGCTAGAATTGGTTGTTTGGTCACTCCACTCACTTTAAAAATATTGAATTAAAAAGCGATCGAAAAGTCTTATGTATACGAAAATACTACAAATAAAAACTACAAAGTGCCCTGCAAAGAAAAAGCCCTCACACAGCCACATTGATGAAAAAAATTACATTAAACAGTCTCAGAACATAGTATTTTCTTTAAAGGTGCTTTTATTCTTTTTCAGAACTAATACTACATCTAATTAAAAAAATTAAAAAAAATTAAAAAAAAAACACTAAATTTTATATTGACACATTTGTACTGACTCGCAGAACAACGTTTATATGTCATTTTTGCTGCACAATTTTTTTTTTGTCACCCCACGCGAACATTATATGGTACAATAGATGGAACTGCTAAAAATATAGCTGTTCCCATAAAAACAAGCCATCATTCAGCTTGCATCAACAAAGTTACAGCTCCTTAATAGTGCGAATAAAAAACACAAAACAACATTTGAGACGTTTCTGGTCTTTAACGGGTTAGAATAAAGATATAGCACAAATGCTACGTCGCCTCAACACCCGTTGTACACATGCATCATGTTAGAGGAGAAAAAAGGAAATTGCTGTATTGACTCGCAGGGAACCAGGCATTTACAACGTACCGCAACCCAACAGCCAGAATAATGTATATCTTAAAGTTTAATGCTATGACTACCGTCTACAACTCTTACATTATTTTTATTGATATATTGGCTGTTAAATACATTTTTCAAAGCAAAACAAGACCGGTGAAATGGAAAATGAATCATATTTCTATATAGAACACGCAGATTTTTCTGGCGTTTAATGTGGGTTACCACAAGTGTGCCTGATCACAGCGTGAGCTTGTGAAAGCATGGTTTAAATGACTCCATATAAATACTCTTTATAGCAGATAACTACCGTCAAAGTCCATTTTCATGAGATGGAGGCCCATTAACTAGGGTTAACTAGTGGGTGCTACGTGCTGAACAGCTTCCAGAATCAAAGTTTGAGGGGCTGTATACTGTGTCTGGTATCCAGCTGAAAGAAATTATAACCCTGTCCAAAGTTTGATCTGGCTGACTTCAGATTACGCTTTAGCTCTGCAGTGAGTTTTCCAGCATAGGATGACATTTGAATACCCGAAAACTATGTAAAAACATATCCCAAAGTGGAAACAATCACTTTAAAGGGAATGTGTCATCGGAAAATAACCAATTATAAAATTCCGATAGTGTTGTTTTTTTTTTTACTACAGGCACTGATGCTGGACAGGATAGCATCCTTTTGAGGCATTCGTTACAGCCATCCAGTAAAAAGGAAAAATGGTAAGCGTAAACCTTTTTTTTAAAACAAACAAAAAAATGCGTTTGGCACGGTGTTAGCCAGTAAAGTGTAATTGGATGACGCATAAGTACATCAGATATATATACAGAAAGTAACCTTAAGGCCCCCTGCACACAGGCGGAAATTCCGCAGCGTGATTTCCCACAGAATTTCCGGCCGTGGCCGCTGCCATAGGATTGCATTAGAAAACGCAATCCTAGTCAGACGGACGCGATTTGTCTGCTTGAAATCACACACGGAAAACAAATCGCTCTATTTCTGTGTGGGTCTCGCATGCGCCAGGTGGACGGCAGCCGGCACATCACAGAGCTTCGGAGACGCCGGAAGCGGGTGAGATGCAGGTCTCTGCAGGGACACGGGTCCGCATCCCGCTGTGAGAATTCTCTCAGCGGGATCCGACCCGGCCGTTTGCAGGCGGCCTAAATTAGCTTACATATCAGGACTTGTTATACAGTGTTCTTTATACAAAGGCTCCAGTGAGTAAGAGTGAAACCATCTTATATCCATTAAAGGAATTTCGTGGATTTTCAGCTGATGGCTTTTCCTTAGGACTTAGACTTGGCTCTGCCGCCTTTCAGAAATATCCAGAAAATGCTGTGGATATTAGACTACAGGTGGCCATACAAGTTTTCGGCGGGTTTGGCCGATCATCTAATGTGTAGGTGTTCTCCCGCCCCTCTTCTAACAGAACAGGCAGTTGGATTTCCACTAGCCAATCCTTTTATTCTCAAGGAGATCAGGCTCAGCCAGGAGTATCTGGCAACGGCTTTCTCCTCTTTTTACATTCAGGACACATGCACACTTTTCTAAGTGAACATTTGGAAGACAGCTATCCAATATATATGGGCACTCTGAGCAAACAAACTGTCTCTCTCCAGAATTAATTAGAAGGGTCTGTTATTCTGTCTGTCCAAAGGTTATGGATGGTACTGCAGTGTATATGGCTCAACTGCAATACTAAATTTAGCCCATAGACAGACTCGGCCCGGTTCCTAAAAAGAAAAAAAAAGCACTCCTTGTTACCTCAAAGTTGAATTGAAACGGAGCTAAGAGTAAGGGCCCTTTTACATGGAACGCCTATGGCTCAATCACTAGATTGTGCGAAATTGAACGACAATTGTTCAGTGTAAACCCTGCGAACGACTGAAAGACAAACAATTTGTTTCCTTTTTGTCCGTTGTTCAGTTTGTGCATGTATAAAGATCAGACGATCGGCCCTTGTAAACAAGCAGTATTTCATCTATGAACAACTGCCCGTTTACTGTGAATGGAGGCGGTCGCCCCGAAGCAATCTCCAGCCAGCTCTGCCTCCATTCACCTAACGATTATTGACCCCAAGTTTTTTTTTTTATGTTTGATGTATAGTGTGCACCGGAAAAGTACTGGCACATATGCTAAATGTATCCATAGACCCCCATTCACCCGGTGAAGAACAAAGGAGTGTCCTTTACAGACTGTGCTTTCCTATACAGTTGCCAATGCAATATTAAAGAAAAAAAACACATACCATGTAGAATAATTTTATATATTTAAGCACTGGTAGTAATGGCTATAGAGGGACTTCCGCGTGAAGTGTGTGTCAGGAACTAGTGAATACATACATCAGAGCAGAGCCTACAGCCTGGCAGTAGCCTAGCCATACCAATCTTTCACAAAAAGAACACAGAACTAATCCTTAGTAGAAGGAAAACATTCTTATGGGTATGTTTAGACGTAGCGGAATTGGGGTAGATTTTACGCAGCGGCGAACCTGCACCAAAATCCGATGTCAAACATCAAAATCTGTAGCAGAATTTACTTCTTCAATTGAAAGAGTGAAATCTTCTGTAGATCGAAATCAAAAAACGCTCAAAATGGTGCAGATTTGATGCACGTTTTGGTATGCATTAAAATTTGCAGTGCAATATACACTGCAAGCATTGGTGTGGATCCGCAGCACTAAAATTCACAACGTGTAAATGCACCCTGAAGGAAACCTACCAGCCAATCAATGCAGTGCTGGATGAACCAATGCGATGGCTGTGATTGGTTCATCAAGCACTGCATTGATTGGTTCTTCGACCACTGCTCAGCCAATCACAATCTTCGTAAACAGGAAGTGTCGTTGTACGAGCGGCTAGGACTGCGAGAACAGTGCAGACCTCCAGAGAGCGGCGTGAGGGACCCGGACCATGCCTGCTAGGTAAGAAAAAAAAAAAAGGACATTCCCCGAAAATAAGACTTAGTGCCTCTTTTAGGGCAAAAATTTATATAAGACAGGGTCTTGTTTTCAGGGAAAACACGGTATTTGCAGTTTGCTGATCTAGCAGTCCCTAACTACCTTCGAATGAAGCATACTACATGAACCAGCAGGTTATTTTCCACTGCCAAATTCTCAATACCACCGCATCTTCACAAAACGTAACGGGAGACAAACCTGGACTGCATATAAGCACACAAAAATATAATTCATGCCCTGCACTGTCTAGTGCGAGAGGATGATTCATATGCCCCCTAATAAAAAAGATTCAGCAGTTTCCAATTGAGACCTTTATTCCTTCTCTGACTAAATGATGCCTGAAATTTTTATTCTCGTTCTAATGGAATTTCAATGGCCTTCAGTGCAAATCTACTGGAAATTTTTGCATATTAAGTGGAAAAAATTAAATGATGTTAACCACATTTTAATGTGATTAAGGCTGACAGGGTCATTATTTCAGCTAATCACTCAGAGTAAAAGGCTCAAACAAAACTTTGCCGAATGCGTGATTGCAGCATTCATAGAAACTGGTGGCAAACAGGGATACGGGGAAAAAAATAAAATAAAATATACTGTATACGAACACAAGATTTAAAAATAAAAAGTTTTTAAATGGCAGCAGATTGGAATAGTTAATTTTGGCTGCATTATAGATGTTTCAGTAATGTAAAAAGAGGCACAATAAAAAGATTTAGTATAACAGCGTGAGCAAGTACATATATTTTTAGAAGTGCAGCTGTAGCTGGTTATGGTTGTTATGGTTAATCTTATTAGAAAAAATACACAGAAAGCTGGCTCTTATTAATGCCGCAGGGAGTCTCACTTAAAATATTCTACGGTACTACTGAAGTTTATGCAGATTTAAGCTGGGAAAACAAATGCTTCGTTCCCAATTTCGATGTTATCAGAAGTTGAAGCATTCTAAAGCTTTGGTAGACGGCAGGCATGAGATGGGCATCCATCAAGGACACTTTAATGCAGAAAATATTCCCCCCCCCCCCTCCTTTAAGTTAACTCAATATAAAACTTGGAATTGTACAATGTTTTAATTACTTACTTGTGTAATGGGAGCGCCCTTTAATAAATGAAATTAATTATGGATTCAGAGCGCAATTCCAAGGTAAATTTCATCACAGATGAATAGCGGTAAATGAGATAATCAAGGCCTGCGCAGATGACCTTGTTGTAGCTACAATATGATATACTGTTTTTACATCTCCTGTAACGGTAAACGAAGATGTCCCCCTTAAATGGATAGAACACGCTATACATATTCAATCTTTTAGGGGTGCTCCAGGAAAATAGGCTATTAATAGTTGATCGCTGGGGATACGTTGCTCGGGATCCCCAGCGATCAGCTGATTGCCCGGTCCACTGTTGGTGCAGTGGGGCCGGATGTTGTTATTGGGGTTGGAGCAGAAAGTGTAGTAGGCGGCTCCAATCCAAATGACGTCTGGCCCCACTGTACTGACAAGTAGGCGGAGTGATCACCTGATCCCTGGTGATCAACTATTGATGACCTTATACTGAGGATAGGTTATCAATAGTATTGGCCTGGAAGTCCCCTTTAAGGAGTTAAATGGATGTCTGTAGGTCTACAACAAACTCCCAATTATGTGTAAACCACTTAAAAAGTGTGTTGTCCCTTCGGTTCCATGAGATGATGGAGCCCATGTCAGCGACAGCTAAAAGGTGTCCATACACATTCAATAGTTGTCCAAAGACAGGCGTTTTTTCCGACTCCTCCATACAAACGAACGCTCAGTTCGGCCGAGCATTTAGGCTTTTTTCTTGGGGGGAGTAGAGAAAGCCACAGCCAGACACCTCTGGTGGTGGCTGCCCTCCATGAAGAACAAAACGATCGGGCCTTGAAATTCAACGTGTCCAATCCTTCCTTCTACCAATCTAATCTGTCAGGGGAAAGTCAGCACAACTTGCCAACTTTTCACTAAAGTGCATGGGGTCCTTTAGGGTGAAGTATAGCTTAGCATGACTGTTGAAAAGCAACCCGTCTGACCAAACTGGAACTAAGGAGAAGCTTGAGAAGTGACCGAATGATATGGCAGTATTAAAGAGATTACACGGAATTAGGAAAACAAGACTTCAAAAACAGTGCCACACCTGTCCATGGCTTGTATCTGGTATTACGTGAACACTGGAATCTGAAGAGTCAGAATTTCCTGCACCAAAAAATCTTCACCAAGTGGCAAGACTGGACCAAGGGAGAGGGAGAGTATAAAAAACACATCACCCGACTCCCCATCGTGCCTCCAAACAGCACCATATAACGTAATTTATGGTGCTGTGGAGACGTGATAAGTTGCCTTTAACTACTTTTCTTCTAGTAACAGCGAGTGAAGACAGTTATGTAGAAGCAGCACAACCCCTTCATTCTAGCAGTCTGGGGAGGATGACATCCTTTAACCCGTTAACAGAACTGTGTCACCAAAATTTTTTTTTCTTAATTAAAACCTTATATGAAAAGCATTCAATTTTCCTAAATCGCTTTTTATTTTCTGATTGTAGAATGTTTTTTATTCTGTTGTCTATACATGACTATGGAGGCTGCCATCTTTCTTGAGCTACATTTAACATTAACAGTATTTTGTAAGCGATGCTTTACGGCTGCTTCATAAGCAAGTCACACAATGGACAGGATGGGACCCATTGACTTGTATGGAAGACTGTTCTAGACCTTTTCTGCGACTTGTCCAAGGGTCATTTTGCAGGGAGTAGTCACAGCTCATCATCTATTGTGAAGGGAGGACCCTGTGTTCTCTACATACAGTGTAATCTGGCCTGCCATGTTAGAGAGATGACGGACATGAAACTTTCTCTACAGATCAGGAAGTATCTGCCTATTATTAAAGGGAACCAGTCACCAGTTTTTAATAATGTAAGACAAGACCAGCGCTACAATATTGACAGTCCGCTGTTACACGGTGTTTTTTGTATGAGTGTAGATCAAGGCAACCCCTTGTAAAAAGCAGTTTAAAAGGTTTATGAGGCAGAGCGGTCTGGTGGGCAGGCCGGCCCGTCTGTGCTAGCCCCTTATTATACCACAAAGTCCAGCCCTCTCATCTCCTCTGATGTGGATGATGTAGTATGCGTTCAAGTCTGCAACCGACGCAAGAGTAGATAATATTTAGAGATGAGCGAACTTACTCGTTTCGAGTAATTACTCGATCGAGCACCGCGATTTTCGAGTACTTCCGTACGCGGGTGAAAAGATTCGGGGGGAGGCGTGGCGGAGCGGGGGTAGCAGCGAGGAACAGGGGGGAGCCCTCTCTCCCTCTCCCCCCACTGCAACCCCCCACTCACCCACGGCGCCCCCCGAATCTTTTCGCCCGAGTACGGAAGTACTCGAAAATCGCGGTGCTCGGGTGAAAAAGGGGCGTGGCCGAGTACGCTCGCTCATCTCTAATAATATTGCTTAGCTTATCTGTGCATGCGCCAGCTGCAGACCGCATGGCATACGTGCGAGACTTGGCAGCACACCGTGGATGACACCTGGTATGTCATGCACATCAGAGGAAGTGAGAGGATTGGACTTGCAGTAGAACAATGGAGCTGGCAGAGACAGACCAGCCCGCCCACAGGACTGCTCTGCCTCATTAACATATGGCACAGGAACATTTTTAACAGCTTTAAAAAAAGGTGTGCTTTTATCTCAACACAAACAAAAACGTGTAATTAGGGGTAATGTGTTTAAAAAACTTTTTTTTCAATTCGTTATTTTTAAAATAAGTACATTTACGCAAAATTTAAAGTACAGAAATTGGTTGCCCATTTTATTTCGGACGTTTTGACAACCACAGTTCAAAAAAGTTGGGATACTGTGTTAACCCCTTAAGGACATGGCCTATTTTGAGCTTAGGGACGCAACAATTTTTGGCGGACTTTCATCTCCATTTTTCAAAAGCCACAACTTTATTTTTCTGTCGATGCGGCCGTATGAGGGCATGTTTTTTGCGTGGCGAACTGTAGTTTTTATTGGTGCCATTTTTGGGTACATAGACTATATTGTAAAACTTTTTTTTTTTTTTTATGATGAAAAGGAGAGAAAACATCAATTCTGCCACAGGTTTTTGTTCACAGCATTAATCATGCAGCATAAATGACATAATAAATTTTATCTGCGGGTCAGTACGATTACAATACCAAAATTCTTATATTTTTGGAGGAGGGTTTTCCAGTTTTACGCAATAAAACCTATTTTTTGGGGAGGGGGGGGGGGGGGAATCTTTTTTTCTAAATCGCTGCATTCAAAGTCCTATAACTTTTATTTTTCCATGGATGGAGCTCTGTAAGGGCCTGTTTTTTGCAAGACAAGCTGTAGTTTCTATTGGTACCATTTTGGGGTACATACAGCTTTTTTGATCACATTGAGTTTTTTGGGAGGCAAAATGAAAAAAACAAGCATTTTTTTTTTTACCGCTTTCACGCTATCCTCAGGGCGTAACTGTACATCCTTTTACGTTAAGTGCCAGGAAGCCAAGACGTACAGTTACGCCCTGTGGCGTGAAGAGGTTAAATGCAAATACATGTAAAAAAAAAAAAGAAAAAAAAGGGCGATAATTTGGAAATCTCATATAAAACTATTTTATTCACAATAGGACTCGTCAGAAGGTAAAAATGAGACATTTTTCATTTCATTTAAAAAAATTAATTGCTTTAGAAATTGATGGTAGCAACATATCTCAAAAAACTTGGGCCAGGGTTAACAAAAGGCCGGGAAAACGGTACTAATGAAAAAACAGCTGAAGGGTCAAGTCACATGACTGTATAGAAAAAAGGCAGAGTCTCTCAGAAGCAAGGATGGTCAGCGGTTCACCAATCTGTAAAAAACTGTCTAAAAATTTCAGAAAAACGTTCAACATAAAATTGTGAAGACGTTGCATACGTCCCCAACTTCAGCACATTTACCCAGATTCTCTCAATCTTTTGATATTAAGGGTAAGCGCCAAGGTCGACGGTCAATACTGGATGCTCGATATCTACAGGCCCTCGGGTGTCACTGCATTAAAAACAGGCATGATTTTGTAATGCAAATCACTGCATGGGCTCAGGAAGACTTCCAGAAATCATTGTCTGAACACAGTTTGCCGTGCAATCTACAAATGCAAGCTATGGCTGCATCATGCCAAGAAGTGGCCCTATATCAAACACAATCCAGAAACGTAGACGTTTTCGCTCGGCAAAAGCGCATTTAAAATAGACTGAGGCAAAATGGAGAACTGTTCCTTGGTCAAAAGAATCAAAAATTTAAATTCTTTTTTGAAACCACGGACGCCATGTCCTGCCGACTCAAAAGGAGAGGGGCCATCTAGTTCATATTTCAGCAAGATAATGCTAAACCACATACTACATCCATCGCAACAGCAGAAGAGTCTGGCCCCCTGCAGTCCAGATTTTTCATCAATAGAGGACATTTGGTGCGATCACATGATTGCCGGGTCAAATAGTGGAAGCTGCACTTCCGCTTCCTCTATATACCATTTATAGCCTGCAAAAGAGAAGGCGCAAGTGGCAAGAAACTGCTATTCCTCCAGGTCCTTGGCTGTCACTGACTGCCAAGGACCTGCCCTGCTTCTGCTAGTTTACAGGGGCTTTAAAAGGGGTTTTCCTGGCAGCACCAGCTGTCAGTACCAGGGATAAAAACTGGGGTCGAAGTGTAACCCACTGCTCCTACACCTGTGTAGAGACTGGCGCTCGTAATTGCAGGTGCATCTCTCATTGAAATCAATGGGAGCTACGCCTGCAATTACCAGCACCGTCCAAATACACAGGGGTCGAGCTAGCGACTTCTGCTCCGCCCCCGATATATACTGGCACCAATAACAAGCCCTATGCGGAAAATCCCTTTAATCCTGCAGTGTATATTTATAATCAGCCGGGATTAAAACCGTACGATCCTTATCGGGCTACCTAAGAGACCACATACCCTAGTGATATGCTGCCACTTCCTCCTTTGCCTTGAGGACACTCGGTAATTATCTCTTCTAGATAATAGATCGAACAAGATGGGCTAGTGTCTTTTCCCAACTTTCTGATTCAACATATTTATATATGTAGGGCATAATTAGAATTCAAAACTATATCTGAACCACTATGCCACCCGAACTTGAGAAATTGTGAAAGCATGTTTAACCAGGTTTCCTTTCACATCATGAACGGCATATTTTTTGTAAGAGTCTACAATACAATGGGAATGGTGCCGTGCCAGACAATAAAACACCCCGAGTGTGCATAGACTCGCATTTAGATCAATCTTCCAAAATTCTGATGACACCTTTTTTTTTTTTTTGCGGTGGCAGCATAGATTACAAAACCCTCCTTAGCGAGAAACTTGTTACATCCTTGCCCGTTATTCTCAAAGCCTGAAACATTTTCATGTGACCACATGAGGAAAAAAGGACGGAGATACGAAATAGGCAAGATTTTGGTCAAATCTAAGAAAAGGAAAATCAAGATGTAATTTAATAAATCTCCCGTTCAAAAGCAGATAAATACAGATTAATTTTTCCGGGGGCCTAACAAGCGAAAAGACGAGTCTGTTATCTGAACGGGTTTAGCCTGCCGAACATCCTAATATGCCTTATTGTGATTCTTGGGCAAATAAAACTTGCGGTATGAGATCATGATGTGCTTTGCGGCTGGAAAGTCACAGGCTCAGTAGGTAGCTTTTTATCTTCCCAGCAGTCAGTTCTCTGAGAACATCAGTCGAGCTACTGTAGTTACCTGACGATTACTTGTATTTTCTCACATCTGTGTCCGGCAATCTAAACCATGATGATAAAGGGTCATTAGGTTTTGAGTGAGGAAGGGGATGGGCTAGGCAATTTGTTCTGATAAGCTCCTTGTTGTGCGCTCCGGTTTTCAACATAAAATGCCAGATTCAACACACCTTTGGGCTAGTTTTACCCAGGGACAAAGAAATTACATTTTTTGGGAAGGGATAGGAAAACACAACGGAAAGAACGGATGTCCTCTGAGTCGTCAATGTGCCTACTTCACTTGTGAAATGTGTGTTTCCAGGAAAAAAAAAACAAAAAAAATGGCATCATTTGGTCAAGGCATTATCCCCTTCGAAAAATATACAAAAAACATACAAAGGAAATAAATAAATAAAATTCATGTACTATTACTAAGATAACTGCTGTTTGGAGCACAGCAAAGCAATTTGCCTCTGTGGGACTTACAGTTCAATTTACCAGTTGGGCAAATATTACATGCTCTGTAGCGATCTGCAGAGTTAACCGCTGTGGACGATATTTCAAAAGCATGTTATATATACGTAAAGAAAGTCACATTACTGTCACCTTGTATAAAGATAAAGTGCATCAGAATAGCCGGTCCCGGAATTGTATAGACTTTTGATATATATGACAAGGTCCACTTGGAATATCATTGAAACGAAGATAGATACAAATGGAAGACTTTGGAGAACACTTAGATGGGTAGAGAAAAGATTGTTGGCCATCTCGTTGGCAGCCATCCTTGATTTAACCCCAAAAACTTCAATGGATAGGGGTCATGGATACATGATTTAACCGTAAAATTTCATGAGAAATTGATAGATGGAGTCATTTTTAAAAATACCTGCAACCATATTCAAGTTACAGATAATGTCATGCCGAGTATTAATAAAGTTTTGTTGAATTATGTGGTATGGAAAACACTAATCGCATATCTATTTAGGTATCAGAAAATGCCGTTAAGAATCCAGGACAGAATTAAGACCATCCCAATGGCCGGTAACAGAAGTTCATGTGAGATGGCCTGACCTGTCAAGACATGGACTCCACAATACCTCTGAAAGTCTCCCATGTTATCCAACACCAAGATGTTAACAATGGATCCTTTATGTCCTTAAAGTTTTTGAGGTGCAGCCTCCATGGATTGGACTTGTTTTTCCTACACATCCCACAGGTTCTCAATGAGACTGAGATCTGGGGAATTTGGAGGACAAATCACCACCTTGCATTTTTTTGTCATGTCCTTCATATCATTCTTCAAATATTTATGCAGCGCGGCAGGATGCATTATCCTGCTTTAGTAGGTCCACTGAGAATTCCACTGCCATGAAGAGTTGTACATGATTTATACAATGTTTAGGTAGGTGGTATGTGTCAAAGTAACATGAATGCCAGGACCCAAGGTTTTCCATCAAAACACGGTCTTTGCTGGTTTGCCTTCTTACTATAGAGCATCCTGGTGCCATCTCTTCCCCAGGTAAGTCATGCATACACACACTTGGTTATCCCGTGGAGAGGTGATACATAACCTTCAAAGAGTTTTCAAATATTGATGACCTATGCTCAGGGTAGGCCCCCAATATCAGATCTGTAGGGGGCCGCCACTGTAAACCCCCACTAATCAGCAAATTATAGAGATTGCAGCACTCAGGTAAGTGCCGCAGATTCTTCTCAGGCCTGTGGTGTCATGTGCACCAGTCACATGACCTGATAGCAACTCAGTCCCAACTCAAGCGAATAGGACTGAGCTGCCATACCAGGCATAGCCACTAAGAAATGTACGGCACTGTGCCTGGTATGCAGTGAAGTGAAAGCGGCACTGACCCTAGCACCACAGCTACTTCAATTAGTTAATTGTCAAATCCTTTGAGGAGAAGCTCCATTGATCGGATATTAATGGCCTATCCTGAGGGTAGAGCAATATTCATTGTGTTGGAAAACTCCTCTCTATTTATTCTTGAATGCTGTTTGATAATCAATCTGGCTGTCCTGCAGCTCTCAGGCCGGATGCACACTTCCTATGTGTGAGAATTGTGCCCAATAGCCTTGGGTGAAAAGTGATTCGACCAGCACACAAACAGCTGTCCATGCGTTGTCCAATTTACTTGTACATAGTGCATTGACATGCATTAGCATTTCCAATTTCTCATCCATGATATAGACATGAATAGGACATTCGATGTTTTTTTTTTCACATGGCCTACTGGACCATGGGGGAATAACGTCAATGTGTACAGCCTCATAAGCCATAATGGGGCAGTGTGCTGTCCATGAATTAACAAGGACTACACACGGACCCAAATACACTACCGTAGTATGACAGATGCCTCACTGAGGTGACTATTGAGCGGTCACAGGGTTTAGTCTTACTGAATAGCGACATTGCTAACGTTTGTGTGGTTTTGTTAACAAAACTGCCATTTACTTACAAAATCATGCAGCCATCTGCTTGAAAGCCACGCCCCCCAAGAGAGGGCGTGGCCTGAGGTCACTTCTGGGTGGGGCAGTAACCTCATCTGCATAACTAGGTACATTTGTTGCTGCGGAGTGACCACTGGGTGACATTCCTCATGGTTTTCTTTATTTTCCCAGAAAGGGATAAAACTAAGATGACTGAATACAATTATAATAACATACCAACCGTACAGCTGTAAATGTTTGCGTTGGCTAGTAATTTCTGCCAGATGGATTATGTTAATAAATTTAATAAGCAGTATGTAAAGAACTTAGCGGTGGTATAACAGCTTAATGAAACAAACATCCCTTGTAGGAAGATAGGATACAGATGGCTGCAGAGATTAGGATGCCTGACAGTCAGCGACTAGAGCCACAACGTGTTGCTTTAAAGCCTATAGCAACTTACTGAAAAGTCTACAGATGTAGCAAAATGTCAACATTAAGCCCCCTGCACACGGGCGGAAATTCTGCGACGGGCAAAACGCAATCCTATGCAGACGGACGCGATTTGTCCGCGTGAAAATACACGCGGAAAACAAATTGCGGCATGCTCTATTTTCGTGCAGGTCTCGCAGAGGCCCGCACAGAAATGTTTCTCCTGGCGCCCTGGCTCCGCTCTGCGCATGCACCGGCTGCCGGAACATCAAAGAGCCGGAGCTGCGGGAGAGGTGAGCGGTGCACGGGTCCCTGCAGGGGCTCTGGTCCCGCTGCGAGAATTCTGCAGGCGGCCTAGAAAAAGTTCTGCATCATACTTTATTTGCCTTTTCAATGTCTTTTTGTGTCAAGTCAACTTAGTGTGGTTTCAGCGCTCTTTCTTCCGTCCAAAAGCCGGGCAGACCCAGTTGTAGTTAATGGAGTCCACCTGGCGCTGTTTGGCTGCAGGGATTTTTTTTCTGCTGCCCAAACAGATCAGGAAAGTGGAATTCCCAGCGCAGATGTGAAAACACCCTTATTGCAGCAAGTTATCACACGTGAAACCTTGCTCTATCTGTACATGCACAACATTTGGGGGGTTTGTTGCAACTTTTTTTTTTGCAAAATTGCAGTAAGCTCCTGGTATCACTTTTTTTTGGCTTTTTTCCTTCAACTTCTCTATAGGACTAGAAAACCAACACTTGTTTAAAAGAATGCTATCAGAAACAGTTTGAAACTCATGGGCTTTTTTCCCTCTTAATATATATATATAAAACAGCTATTATAGCAGTACAAAAAAAAAAAAACTTGTGTGCGAGACGGAGCTCTTAGGGAAAAAAACAAACAAAAAGTTCTCTAGGATGATCCTCTGAGCAAGCTGTAACTATGTGAATTATTCAGACTTTTCCTATAACCTTGAAGGGGTTTTCCGGATGCAAAGAAGAATTCCATGGGCAGGGAATGGTTGAAAATGCAAAAATTAGGCATACTTACCTTTAAGGTGACCACCTGGTCCAACACTGTTCCTGTTCTGATCTCAAAATTGGATTAGTCACATGACATTCATTGTGCATGTTACTGGTCAGCCTATCCCAGACTACAGCGATGATCCTGCCATGAATGGCACGTGACTACTGGAGCTCCTGATTGGTTGAGAATTGTGTGCACAATGAACGGTACACAGCAGCCGAAGCTTCTAGAGTGGCAGGCAGCAAGGCTCCTGTGTTGGACCAGGCAGCCACAAAAGAGGTAATTATGCTTTATTTTTCCATTTTCAGCCATTCCCTGCCCATGGTATATTTTTCTCTCTCCCAGAAAAACCTTTTACTACATTTGTTTTTTTGTACATACATCTCAAATCACAGAAACAAAAACTTCTTCTATATCCCAACTTAGTTCATACATAGATTACTAGAGGGAACTGCGATCTCTGAAGCAGACACTCTAAACTTAATTCAGGTCTCCAGAAAAAATGAGGAAACCTAGAACTATATGATGAGCAGCAGATGTGGACCTGTATTAGAAATATTGTTTATATAAATGCTGCATCCACGCTGTATACTACAACTAAACTGGATGACATTAGAAACACTGCAGCTTAATAAATTAAGAGGAAAATGTCTGGGAGACCAACAAGGGTTCGTGCAGGCTGTGCCGTAAAAATGGATCCACGTACAATACACATACAGTATGCAAGATCAATGCTTATAAGAGTAAAAGGCTGGACTTGTGGAAGACGTTAAACTATGTAGAAAATCGTAACTATAACCTATTTCATCAATCACTTCATACAACAAAATACAATCATTGTAAAAAAAAAAAAAAAGGTAAAATAAAATCCAGACCCTAGATGATGATGTTTTACTGCAAAACGTGGCATGCAGTTACATATCAGAGAGATATGCTAAGGATTAGAGTTGTGGTGTGATTAGATGAGCGGTCTTGTCATCCGATGGCTCTAAAAATGGTTCAAACCCTTTGGCCCATAAAAAGGCTCCCCGAGGCTACTTGTGTGGAGCTTGTTGATCACTAGACAAGGTCTCTACGACGCAATTGAAGAGATTGCGCCCAGTTAGTGTTTAAGAGGGGGCACACTATTGGAATGCGAGAAGCTGGATGGTCGTATCAACAAATTGGCCCTTACCTGGGCCGTTCTCACTAGACTGCTAGGTGGTGTTGGGATCAGTGGTTGCATGAGGGCACACAAGGTAATCCGGCTCAGGATGCCCACAACAGTCCACCAGTAGAGAGGATCATCTGATCGCCTGACAAGCATGAGCAGCTCCAACTATCTCATTGTCCGCCATCCAGAAACAGGAAGCGGCAATCTTTCAGGCCCTTGTGTCTGTCAGAACCATTTCCAGGCGCTTGGCTAAAGGACATTGGGTCTCACAGCGCCCATTACATATTTTGCTTTGGACACCCACTCACCATAGCCTCAGTTTGCAGTGGTGTCGTGAATAACAAAACTGGACTGCTACGGAGTGGAAACTGGCTGTCTTCAGCAAAGAATCCAGGTTTAATTTGAGCACTGATGATGGCCATATTCATGTCCAGTGTTTGACTTTTTCTTCTTTACAATGAGTGTGCATCAACAAAATCATCTAAGGGATCATCATGGATACTGCTGGGTTACATATATCATAGCCATATGTTATGAACCCATATTGTACCACTTGGTGCCTCTGGCAGCGGCTTATCTTGTGAGAACAAATGAATGGGCAGTTGGAATCCAACTGCTTGACTACCTCCCTCAACATATGCTGAGGAGAGTTGTGTCACAAGGCCCCCATACACATTAGATGACTGGTGGGTTTGGCCAATATACTATGAAATGTTAAACCGTGTTATCCAGAGATGATATGTCCCCCAACCTCCTCAAAACAGCTCAGCCTGCAGGGGTAACAAAAGATTGCTTGCTGATCCCATACCCAGGTGGGCTTTCCTTACGGGTGCAGGCAGCCAGTAGTGATGTTGCCAACATGAGGGCCAAGTGACTATTGCAGCCAATAACCTGCACAGCTACCGTGATCCCATGGCCTGGTGTCAGGTGGTCATCAGTCGCACTTGTAAGCAAACATGAGTGACCAATAACCTGTGGGAGGGTATTTTGTGACTTACTTTTCCTCCTCACACAATGGCTGCTATTACACCAGCGGCATTACCGATCATGTAAGAGAACCGATTGCCAGGCTGCACCTAATGCTTGCAGGTTCAGTCTGGCAATTGTCAGAAAATTGTGAGCACTGGAGGCCACTGCTAGCACTCATCTGATAGACTAAAGGGTGCTAATACACCAACCAGCTCTCACCTGCAAAATGCAGGTGAAGCTTCACTAATTGCAACTGGCACCTGGACTCGCGAGTTCAATACTCATGGCGAGTCCAGGGGGTGGCCGCCACCAGCATTTCTCCCCCCGCAGGAACTCTCCCGTGTAATAGCAACCTAACTGGACAGATTGATATGTCCTTGGATTATACTGTGATGCTTAAGTGTTCCCTTAATTTTTTGAGCAATTTATAAGTTTTGAATATATATATATATATATATATATATATATATATATATATATTTTTTTTTTTTTTTCTCCAAACTATAGACTGGACCAATACAAGCAAGTACTTCCCTGATCGGCTCGTTCTATCCACAGTGTATCACTTAATTTTGCACCAAGTTATCTTTTCCGATAACTCAAGGATCAAAAACAACAAAAAATAATCAGCATGCTACTTAAGGTATGCGATGCAGAAACCCCACACTTTCTATAAAAATTAACAATCCTAGGAAACCCTGCACCAATTATGTGCAAAACCGGCTACAGTAAACCTGAATTACTGCACAGGACCTAAACATGTCAAAAATCCAAGCAATTATCACTGAAGTCACAGACGTGTCGTGTTCCAGTTCTTCTTCTGAATTTCTCCAGTTACCTTTTTCCCTCACCATTTTCTTTTTTTCCGTGTTAAATGCTGTCTTAGATGACAGCTTAATGTGTAGCACACGCAATATTTATTCCTCTTCAGTGTCAGACTGTCTAGCCATCCAAGGGAATACAAAGAATGTCACTTATTAGGATAAAAGCACAAGGGAAGGTAATCAAGGACATATGTAACATCAGCCAATCATGCCCTATTTCAACATCCTCTTCCATTCATAACAGTTCGACAATTATTCTGATAACTCGCTTTCAGGCTGTTTGTGTTCCCCCCATAATGGTGGTTTTGCATTTATTTAAATGATTTCAAATTGGACACTCGCTGTGCCGGGTAGGTTTGTCAAAACTTTGTATCTTCTGTCAAGGAAACCTCTCAGCGTATCAACACTCTGGGTCTGTATCGAACATTTATTGGTATAACCCGCCTGGCCTACCACTGAGAAACACTAAATTACTGAGTATGTAACCAATACTCGATGGAGAAGACACTGGAGCCCAAGTAAAACGGCTTCGTAATATACATAGCATTTATGTATAGCTGAAGCACATTAAACCTTCACAAGACCAAATATGGGCTTTGTTAAAGATGTTGCCCCAAGATTGCAAGTTTTCCCGTATCTTGAGATGGGGGTCCTGTGTCCCCTATACTCCTCACTGCAACCCCCACAGTGAGGCGGAGAAGACTGAATGGAGCGCCGGTCACGCAAGCGCACCAGCGTTCCATTCACTTTCAATGGGCCTACGGAGATATCTGAGTGGCACCAGCTCAGGTATTTCCGTCAATCCCATTGAAATGGAATGTTGACCCCATGCTCGGCCAGCGCTCCCCTCATGCAAACGTCACTTAGAAGAGAGAAACCAACCCACGCAATGACAGGCAGAACGGGTCCAGACTGGTGGGAGTCTCAGCAAGTTATCCCCCATCCTATGGGATAAGGCATAGCTTGCAATCTTGGTACAACCCCTTTAAGAAGTTAAAGGTACCCAATTGTTGTATTGTGTTAGGAGACATTTTTACTTTATTGGAGGCTCGGGTGGAGATTAAGGTTCGCTCAGACGCTATCCTGAAACATGTTGTATGCATTTCAACCATATTACCCAATTCCTCAATTAAATGTATACAACAGAATGTGCAAAAATACAAGTTTTTCTCTTTGCTGGATTCCCCCCTACTGAGCCCAATGCCCTGTGTCCGAGGGCTAGCTGTGATCCTATTGATAGTTTAGGCCCAAATTTATCAAAATTGGTTTAATTTTATCCAACATGTAACCCCTTAGTGACCAAGCTTTTTATTTTTCCAAATTAGTTTTTCCTCCCCCCTTTAAAAAAAAAAAAAATCGTAACTCTTTTATGTATACATCGACGTCGCTGTAGGAGGGCTTGTTATTTGCAGGTTAATGTACCATATAATATACTGAAAAACATTTAAAAAATCCTAAGTGGAGAAAAATAGGGAAAAATGAAATTCCGCCATTTTCGATGTGTCCTGTTTCTACGGCGCACAAACTGCAACAAAAATGACGTGATAACTTTATTCTATGGGTCAATACGATTACTACAATACCTAACAGCAATTTTTTTTTTTTGCTGTTCTACTTGTATTTTTTTTAACATATTTAATTTTTGAAAATTATTTTTGGCCGCCATCTTCTGTGCGCAATAGCTTTTTTATTTTTCTGGTGACCTAGTTGTGCGGGGGCTAATTTTTTTGCGGGACGTCCTGTAGTTTCCGTTGGTACCATTTTAGAATACATACAATCTTTTGATCACCGTGTAGGTTAAATAATGCGTTACTTTGATAGATCAGACTTTTACGGATGCAGCTATGCCAAATATGTATTTTTATTTTATTATTTAGATATTAGAAATATGGCAAAAGGGGGATTTTTTTCTTTAATTTTTATTACTTAAAAAAAAAAAAAAATTGTAAAACCTTATTGTTCTTATTTTTACCTTTTTTTAGTCCCCAGAGGGGACAACAACTTGCGATGCTTTGATCGCTCTTGCAGTATGATGTAATGCCATAGCATTATTACAGGGACCTGCCCTGCGATCGGGCAGGCAATCTAACAAGCCACTCCACAAAGATGACTTTATAGGCGCTCTGCCATAACAGCCCTGGGGCCTTTCAGAAGGCTCCGGGGTGCCATGACACCTGCACAGCTCCCTGCGATCTCATTTGCATTTATATGTTTCAATTATCAAGGCTTCTACCCATTCATGAGATTGTTTGACCCCTACCCTCTTTCCATTTTTCATCGTAGTCAGTGGTACATTCCCTGTTTGTACAATGGCATGCGCTTCCAACAAATGATTTTTAGGGATGAGCATAGAAGACGCAGTCACATTTTCCCATCGATGACATGATCGCTGCAGCAAAAAGAGGGCAGTGGAAGACTAGGGGTAAATAAGCTGCAAATTTGCCACACTTCTTGCGAGCAATAAAAATTATGCGGCTTGCGCTGGTTTATAAGAAAAAAGGGGGACCCCAAAAATACCAGTCTTAATAAATCCCTTCCCTCTATAGTGCACTGGATAGATAAGTGTTTGATCGATAGGGTTGACTGCTCTGACCGTGCAGTGGCGGGTGCCTGTAATTGCAGGTCCAGCTCTCATTAAAATCCATGGGAACTGCGCCTGCAATTCTAAGTGCCAGCCGGTACACAAGGGTTGGAGCAGTTGCGTTTGCTCCGACTCCTGTGTATAGCGGCACCGACAGCATGCTCCCAACTGGTGTTTAATCCAAAAACTGCATATACAATATGACAATAACACCCCGACACACAAAACATACATGTCACAAATTTAAAAGAAAAACGAGCCCTAAACCTGTAAATACAAGCTGCATATATCCCTTATAAAACAGACATTTCAACTCTAAAATACAAGAAATTAAGCTCTGTAAATCCACTCACTTTCATGCGTCTTCTTGCAGTCCAAAATAAACGTATCGCCCCGTAAATAGTGCTACAAGCTCAAAGAGGAAAAGTAAACTTCCTAAAGTAGTAACAAAATAGCTAATAAAAGTCACAAAGGCAAGAGTTAAATGTCACAAGCGAGGACCGATGTTCTGATCGTGTAACAGCACCACCTAGAGGCCGCTGAAGCAGCACCGTTCATCATGTAGATGTACTCGTTACTGACTACAGCATTAGTTTTATACTGTAACAGCAAACACCGTGATATACAAGGCTCTGGATCTGCAAGAGATACCAATAAGATGTATGTGCAAATAAAAAGGGGCATTAAAATTCCTTCCTAAAACCTACATTTGCATAACAACTGTATTTACAGGCTTTGTACATAATCCTTTGTAGAGCAGCCAAAATTATTTATCTGAAATGCTCTAATAAGGAACATATGCTGCAAATCTATTCAAGTAATATATATATTTAATGCATTCGAAGAGGAGAAAACCGAGGAGCTGAGCATTACCTCCTGGTGTAATACTCTGCGGAGCGCCTGCTGATCTGCAGAGACAAGGCACAACCATTGCAAAGCAAACAAAGTAGATTTAGGGTACCGTTATATCGTTCACAGTCACTTATAAAAAAAAAAATCATTGAATTCTACGAACGCCTGTTTGTCACTAGTTGTTCGCCATCACATTGTTCATATGGGGATCTCCATGCAAATTAGGAGGGCGATTTTTAGTGCATGCATGCAGTAGAAATAACATGCTACATTTATTCTGCAGGTTAGTACAATTACAGCAAGACCAAATATTCCTTGTACTATTCAGGCAGTGCTACAGGCATGGCTTAATAGGCAGAAATTACCCATGACACCCAAACAGCACCTCGCGATCTCATTGCAGTGGGATCTTCAGGAGACAAAGCAAGCCCTCTCCCTCTGTCGGGCCATTTAAATGCCACTATTAGCATTGACATTGGTATCTTAACTGTTAATGGCTACTATTGGGGTTTTCATTGATTGCGGCTGTATGTCAGCTGCCAGAGACCACCAACAAGCTCGCATATGGAGAAGGCCCCTCATACTAATTCTACACATATCCGACATTTTTTTACGTTGGATTGCTTGAAAGGGTTAAAATCTGTAGCATAAACAGACATGCTACAAACTTGAAATCTGTGCCGCAGGTTAATTTACGCTGCCGACTCACACTGCTGGTACCGCAAAACGCTGCGGATTTTTCCACAGGAAAATCCACTTATGTCTTAAAGACTCTGGGCGGTCCTGAAGTCCTGATTGGGAAACCGTGCCATAGAAAGCTGCATGAAACAGCCAATCCCTCTGCAGCGGCGGTCCCACAGATTGGAAGTGGGAGACTGACTTAACATTGAATAGCTGGAAGTTCGAGCACAAGACACAGTCTGCGAATTTGGCCTGAAGTCTACCAAGACGGCCGGTGACAGACATTCCATGCCATAATATACAGCAAGGAAATGCATCTAAAATACATGAGCACAAACAGAAGTGTAGAAAAGATAAACATTTAAAATAGTAGTTTTGTCAATATTTGTTGAAGAGCCGCTCCAGTGAAAATTTGGTTTTTTTTGTTCCATTATGTAACTAGGCCGCCAGTATATATACACATCGGCTAGTATCTGGAACTCCTGGATTCCTCCTCCTCAGATGGTCATGTGATCTCATTCTGACCACCTGAAATTTACTTCACTTTGTTGTCCTCAAAAAGTCCCTTTCCCAGTCAGCATAATTCCTACGTGACAAAATTACACCGACTATTATTCTCTTCACATGGGCAGACAAAATCCTATCAGTGATTGAAGATGACTACAGGCTCCTGTCACACAGTTATAATAAAGGAAATCACAGCTCATCCTCCTGACCGTATATTAATGGTGCGTAGCTTATTTAGAGGACTATAAAATTCAGATGTCAATGGCAGTATCCTTCCTGCAAGCAGAGGTGATACAGTTTCTAGCTGCTTATGTGATGTGATGATTCATCATGGGACTGAGAGCACAGAATAATGCAAGAGAAAGCATGAACAAATATCATCAAGATGGTGCCTGATAAGCATTAGACGGGAGGCTGCACTGCATGGAAAGGTCTGCAACATACATAGGGGATGTGAAAAGTGTGATAGGCAATCGGCTGAGGGGGCAGGGATGGCAAAATGTGCTTCTAACCGGAATGGTCCTTTAAATTCAAATAATATATAAAAGGTATTCAGAAAGAGCTAAGGGTTCAAAAAATAAACAAAACCTAAAAAAATAAAAACCAAATACATTTTATAGGATGGTCCAGAGGTATGAAGACATCTGATTAAGTGGAAAACAATGGTTGGGAACACTATCATATGTTGCTAAACCAATGGGGCAAATCTGTGAGGAGCGGTGTCCAACACTGTGACCATTTTGAAAGCCTCCATCTTGGAACAAAGTCAATATTTTCATATGGGAAGGGGCGCATGTGACATGTGTACCAGGTTGTGTATTTGATGAGAAATTAAAATCTGTGCGTACGTGTTATTTATCTTTATGCTCGTCAAAGTTATCCATTTTTCCTTTGTTACAGATACAGACATGGCTGTGTCACACAAGGGGAGGACAGAGATTGTGCTCATCCCAAGGGAGCGTAGTACTCAAGTCAGTGCAGCAGATTTGGATGGTCAGCACCATAACAGACCACCCATCTGCCTTAGCACAATTGGCAAATTGTTCGACAAAGTTCGACAAGCAGTTTTTTGTGTTGGATCTGCTAAGAAGTGGATGAAGGAACAATGGCTGTCCTAGCATCCTTCCGCAAGAGCCAACAACGTAGCACCCAGCGTCTGTCACAAGAGAGCGGGGCGAGTCACCCATTATTGAGCGGATATCAGCAATTGTAACAGGACTTTTATCTGTGGGGTGATGTCAAATCCAGGGAATACGCAGCCAAAATGTAGAATGTGGCACACATGCAACAGCGAATCCTGGACACCTGTGTAAGCATTTCTGCCGAGGTGTTGCCCTCAGCGCATCATGAATGTGAGAGGAGGATAGCCTTTGCAATTCAAAACAATGGGGAACATATCCAGGAGTAGATTGTCGTCACGTTCAATGTCACAGAAAAATGTATAGATTTGACAGGAATAAAGGTACATTACATTTCAGCACATATTTGGACCCCTCGTAAAATTCTCTATCAGACACATACGGTATGTCACATGCACCCCTTCCCATTTGAAATTATCGATTTTGTTCCAAGATGGTGGTTTTCAAAAACTGCCATGTTGGACACCTCCCCTCTCCAATTTGCCTCCTTCTGCTTGGCAATATGCCACACATACAAGATGGCATTCCCAACCACTGTTTTCCATGTATTCAGTTGTCTCCATACCTCAGACCACCCTGTATATATTTTATACACATAACTAAATGTTATATTCCTGTGTATATTGTACTAATTGAAATACACAAAAAACGCAAATTATGTCTGGTTGGGGCAGTTAAAAAAAAATGAAAGCATCGACCAACATTAAAATACAGTAAAAAAAAACAACAAAACAACAAAAACACTATTGAATAAAAGTAACATGCATGTCTAGAGACAACATAATTTAGGATGTTCTGGAGAAATCCGATTTCTTAGACAGATGCAGTGGGACACAGAGCTTCAGTCAGGGCAGGAGAAGGAAACACAACCCTCTAATTAAGTACCAATTTGACAGTTCCAGCCCTGTACACTTCATTACGAGGGATGATTGACATTCTCTATTACTTCTGAGTTCACAGAAATAAGCTGCGCTCTAAAAGCAAAATTTGTACAGTTTGCTAAACATAAATGCTATTAACTAAACAAAAAAACAAAAAACAAACAAAAAAACCACCTTCCATGAGGCCGGCGCTGGAGCAGAGTGACCTTTAATACGTAGTGAGGTTTCTGCGCCACCAAAAATCTTTTAAAATACACTAAAAAAAAGGAATAATGAAGGACAGCGGTTTATAAAATGTTGGTACATCATGATTAAATCTTCATAGCGACAAAGACGTTAGTGACAACGTCCTAACAGAAGGATTAGTATCGTGTGCCGCCAACAACTAGGGACAACCATATGGGTCCATCAGCCTAGACCTCCCAACTAAAGCCGTACCGGAGGATGGGCAGCGATTAGATATGACTTCCGCATTACTTTCTAGTGGTTCTTCACAAGCTCCATGGAATTCCTGTGATGCAGACCTAGCTTTTCAGAAGCTGAAGGACGGTGGCAGACGTATATAACTGCGCTGATATACGGTACGATATACTGCATTCTATATTAGATGCAGATGCTGCAAAATGAAACGCGAACCTTTGTGAGTTTGGCATCCTTTTGGTTGGGTCAGTATTGTGCATCCACATTTGTAAACCAAGAATCAGCAGTGGGTCCAAAATACGGAAGAGGCGCAAATCTTTCCACTAAATTCTTCTGGAATTCCAGCATTAACACGTCTGATCAAGTGCAGGGAAGGGCAACACTTGGAGGCCTTTTCCCGTCGTTCAATGCTCCGAGCTCATAAATAGAGCTGAATGACTTCCTCAATCAGGTTTTACGAGCAGAGATGCGCAGGGGGTGCTCAATGGTTAGCCAGAGGGAAAAATAGCAACAGCAGGTGGGCAAAACTGTGCCGAAAATGGTTACGAACATCACTCAACTGTGTGGGCTTTGATCTTTCAACCACAATTACACAAACTGCCAGATAAAAAAAAAAAAGAAAAAAATGTACATACGTAAAAAAAATAAATAAAATAGTGTAATATATATTTCCAATGGAAAGAGTCCGAACCCAGGCCACGCGCACGGACAGTAAAGTATAGTTTCACTCCATAGGCATTAGGCTCATCATTAACTAGGGGGTAGACCGTGTAATAATTATTGGTGACTGGCGGTAGGTAATGACACGCTGGCGTCTCAATTATAGACAACCTGGAAAAAGTATGTAATACAGAGTTTGTTTATATAGACCTCTCCTATAATAACCCCAGAACACGTGTGACAATTTTATGTTATGTCTACACATGACAGATTAGTTGCAATAACGTCTAAGGCCGCCTGCACACGGCCGTGTCGGACTCTGCATGCGGGATCCTGCAGCGAAATCTGACCCTGTTCCTGGCCGGTAACCGCCACGTACCTGTTCGCAGTCTTGTCTGTATTGCGGATGTGTCGGCCAGTGCACACGTGCAATACAGATAATGCTGCGCTGACGCTAGTTGATGATGCGGATCCCGCGACCTTTCCACAATGGTGATTGCAGAAGGACTGAAGGTTGGACGGCTTCCATTGACTTCAATGGAAGCCGTCCGCACAGAATCCACCTAGGAATACAGCATGCTGCGGTTTTTCCTCCGCGAGCGGAAAATAATTGATTTTCCGCTGTGGGAGGGGGGGGGGGGGGGGGGAATAAACAAAAAATTTAGATTTTTCCATTGCATGCTATGGGGGTATTTGCTGCAGAATCTGGAGGGGGATGCAAAGCAAGACAGCCTAAAAGGGGCTGTTAGTGCAAGGGGTAATTTTTTACAAACCTGGTTCTGATATATGAAACAGAAGTGTCAGCCATACTCTGTTGTGTATGAACACAGTCTTTGTAAGAGGGTAAGAAGGGTGATTTCACGCCTGCGTTAGCACTCAGTTCTGGCCTTACATCTTTCTGCTCCGTTTTGGTAACGGAGAAAGAAAAATAAAATAGAACAGATCCGTTTTCTTCCCCATTGATTTTAATGGGATTTTAAAAAATTGGAAAGCAAACAGAAGGACTGCAGACTGCTATTTTTCCTTCCAAAAACACCCAGAAGCCTTTGTTTTTTTTTTTTTAAAACCTCCAATAAAATCAATAAGGAAAAAGGTAGTGACGGTTCTTCAATGAATGTGGCTTAAGTATACTGCCATCATCCTGGTTCAGATTTAAACCTACAACTCCAGCACTGCAAGGCAGCAGTGTTAATGACTGAGCCACCACACTAGTTCTTTCATTGCCAAAGGAATAGAAGAGCAAGAAGTATAAACACAAAGAGAATATTCAAAAGCCAATTCAGACATCACACTTGGTCATATTTGAGCCTATAGTTTCAGCACTACAGGGTAGCAGTGCTAATGACTGAGCTACTATGCCTGAGAAGAGAGAATAAATAAGTACATACAACCTGTATGCAGGTGTTGTCCATAGTCAGATATAGGCCCCGCCTAAATTAAACACACCGACAGCAGCTTGGCTTTTTAAAGGTGAGTTAAAAACCAAGTGACTGACAAATGAGTGATTCTCGTTCCCTTGGCCTATCAGGTCATATATTTCCACTGGACTACAGTCGTCCATAATGGTCCTTTTGAGCGAATACTCGGGCGACTATCGGCCAATGTAAAAAGTAGCTGTTCCAACTGTACTTGCAATTATAGCAAGGAGCTATCCGCGCTGTTTCAGTTTGGTTCTACTGACTAACTTTCCAGGATCCCTACGAACTGTTTAAACTCCACAACTTATCGCATAGCCTTCTCTAATAATTTATTGGAGGGGGCCATGTGATATTCATTATTGTCTTGGCTTTCTATCTCTGAAAGTTTATTTTTCAGTTTCGAGCGCTCATGCTCTTTGATATTGTATGGTAATGTTTTTCTTTAGCAGAATTGAAACCATGTGCTTATAACTGGAGCTAACGAATTACAGCGAGATGCAAACACGGAGCGGCTTCAACACTATTCTGATACTTCGCTGTGGATTGGCCTTGATTTAGGTATAAGGCATATACCGTAAATGAAGCGCTCAGGTTGAAAGGGCGTTCGGATACATAAAATAAATGTTATTTAAGGCATTATTGGTTCCTCCAGATCCGGTGAAATGGAGAGATTTTTGGGAAGACAACTTACAAAAATCACTTTTCATAATTGAATTTACAAGATTAAACAAAGCTGTAAAAAGGTAAATCTTTTATTTTGAGACCAAATAAAGCAAAAAAAAAAACAAAAACCAAGAACCTACAGAATGCCTAAAAGTAAAGAATAGATTATGTGAAGTGCAGCCAGTGCGATATGTTGGGTCTCATTAATCCATGATGCTGGTCTCGCCTTGTACCTTACACTTAAACCCTAGAAAACTACAGTCAACTGCAGTTGTTAATTTTGGTTTTTGGAAGGTAGGATTAGCAAACCCTCCCACCCCTCCCCCTCTTCTCCTCCCCCCCTCCCCCAGCAATCCGTGAATTTTTTTTAGCCAACACTTATGGTGTTGACTGTGTGGCATAATGATCTTTTACCTTCATTCTGTGGGTCAATATGATTACATTGATAATAAAATTATATATTTTATAAAAAATGTTTTTGTTTTTTTTTACACAGCAAAAACTTCTTTAACCACTTCAGGACCGCTAAACGAGTATAATCATCATGCGGTCCTAAAGCTTATAGAGTGGGCTAAGGCCCTACACATGACAGCCTTGGGAGCTTTCAGTAAGCTCTATCCTGCCATGCTAGTCCATCAAGCCCATCGCTATGTACTACCGGACTGTAGTATATAGTACAAAACATCAAATGATCGCCAGTTCAAGCCCCCGATGGGGACAAAATAAGGTGTAAAAAAGTTTTAACAGTTAAAAATATTAAAGTTAAGGCAAAAACCTTTTCCTTTAAAAAACTAGACAAATAAACCCATATGTTTGGTATCACTCCGTGTACGTAAAATTTGAACTATTAAAATATCACAATATTTATCTCACACGATGAAGACAGTAAATAAAAAATTACACAATTGTGAGTGCCACCTCCCAAAATATGTGACTAAAAAGGTGATCAAAAAGATGTATGCACCCAAAAACAAAAAAATTATAGCTCACTCAGCAAAAAATGAACTCTCACACAGCCCAATCGGCAAAAAAAAAAAAAAAAAAAAAGTTAGGGGTCTTCGATATGGCAATGGAAAGCAATTATTGTTTAAGGAAAAAAAACCCATTTCATTTTTAAAAATAGAAAAACATTTTTAAAAAAAACTAGAAATTTGGCATCATGAGAATCGTACTGAAGCATAGAACACTTTATTGCACTGTGAATGCTGTGAAATGTAAAAAACAGCAAAAATGGCATAATTGCATATTTTTATTTCATTTCTCCGCACATTTTTTTAGGGCTAATGCCCCTGACTGGATTTTTACTGCGGTTTACTCCCGGGGCGTAAATCCGCAGCAATCAGGTTCTATTGAACCTAACCTGCCAATGCCGACACACAGAATTTTACCACGGATTTCCGCTGCGGGAAACAAATCGCGGCATTTTCTATCTCCTGCAGAATAACGCCGCGGGAGGTCTCCATTAACATAGTGTTAATGGAGACCGTGGAAAAACACGCGTTTTAGGCAATCGCCAGCGGCTCGGTTTTGTTTACAACCACGGTACTCCCGCAGCGGAATTCCGCGGTGACCGTGAGCATTGTCCCCTAACGGATTTCTGTACGTAATATGGTACACATTAAATGGTAACATTAAAGAAATACAACTTGCCCCAGAAAAAAACAAGCCCTCTTAGGGCTGTCAATGAAAAAATAAACTACGGCTCTTGGAAGGAGCCGAAAAAACAAATAAAGTAATAAATCTCTGGTCCTGAAGTGGTAAAAGAAAAACAACTGAATTTGCACTGCCGCATTCCAAGACTCATCTTTTTAAAGTTTTTCCACGAGGTTTTTTTGTGGGAAAAGATGCAATTTTTATTTAAACCATTCTGGGGTAAATGCAACTTTACGACGGCTAATTATTGCGCTTTTTTGTAAGACGGATTAATGATAAATAGCAGTTTTTACATTGTTCCGTATGGGATAAAAACCAAAATATTTTCATTGTTTGGGACGATGAGTGCGATGATATCTATTGTTTATAGGTCTCCCTAGCCTTTGGTATTTAAACGTAAGTGTTTTGTGCAGATTTTTAATTTTTTATACAATGGTTTTTTTTTTTTTACTTTTGAACTAAACAATTTTTTTTTTTTACATTTTTACATCCCTCAAGGGGACTTGAAGATGCGGTTGTTTAATTGCTAGCATACACAATCCCTTGTGTAACACTATGTACTATGCCTATGACGTCAGCCCATTAAACTCTGCCAGAGACCGGGTCTGATAGGCTGAGTGACACTGCAGACACTGAGGCCTTTGTCAGGTTTTCGGGTATCATGGGAACCCATCAGCACGTTGCAACCATTGTCACCTGCTTACATGCCATGATCGCTATTGGTCACGGCATGGATGGGGGTAAAATAGTCAGGAACTGAGGTTTCTCCATTTCCAGCCATTATTGTAGGCGTCTCGAAAGCTGATAAATGGAGAGCTGCTAGCAAGACCCTTAACCCCCCCTCCTTCCCTTAAGGACACTGACCTTTTTTTTTTACTCCCACTTTAAAAAAAATCACAACTCTTGATTATCCATCGACGTAGATGTCTGAGGGTTTGTTTATTGTGGGACGAGTTGTATTTTTCAATGGTACCATTTAATGTACAATATAATGTACTGAAAAACTTTTTAAAAATTCCATGTGGAATGAAATGGGGGGGGGGGGGGGGACACGAAATTCCGTCCTATTTGGGGGGTGGTGGTGCCTTGTTTCTACGGTGCACAAATTGCAGCAAAAATGACATGATACTTTATTCTGAGGGTCTGTACGATTCGTTCAGTGCGCGGTAAATAATGCGTTACTTGTTAGAGTGGACTTTTATGGATGCAGCGATAACAAAAATATTTTGGTTTTTTTTTTCCAGTGACAAGTAGGGCAATACTTGTAAAAGATTTTTTTTTCTTTTCTATTTAACTTTTATTACCTTTTTTTTAAAATAAATAAAACAAACAAAAAAAAAGGAAAAATCGGTTTAAAGTCCCCATACGGGCCAAGAACTTGCAATGGGTTGATTGTTCCTACAGTATAATATAATGCTATTGTATTACATTATACTGTGATCTGACAGGCAATCTATCAAGACAACCAGCTATGGCAGACCTGGGGGCTTTTAAAAGGCCTCCGGCTGCCATGGCAACTGCACGGCATCCGGCGATCTCATCGTAGGGGTCCATTCGAGATCTTGAAACATCGATCAAGTCATTTAAATGCCGCTATCAGAATTGATGGCGTCATTTAAAGTGTTTACAGCCACTGTTGCGGGCAGGTGTGTGCCTTAAGAAACAGCTGGCACCCACATTGTATGGAGTGGGGTCGACTCCAGATTCCCCCCATACAAACCCCAAACCTTCATGACGTAACTGCACATCATGGAGTGTTAGGCCTCATGTCCACGGGCAAAATATGATTTAAGATCCGCAGCGGATCTCCCGCATGCGGATCCGCATCCCATAGGGGAGGAATTGACCACCCGCGGGTAGATAAATACCCGCGGATCGTCAATAAAAGGGATTTAAAAAAAAATGGAGCATGAAAAAATCTGGACCATGCTTTATTTTCGTGCGGGTCTCCCGCGGGGACGGCTCCCGCGGGCTTCTATTGAAGCCTATGGAAGCCGTCCGGATCCGCGGGAGACCTAAAATAGGAATTTAAAAGTATTTACCCATTCGGAGCGGACCGGGAAGGTCTTCTCTTCCTCACGGCCGGATCTTTCTTGCTTCGGCTCGGCGGATGTGCCCGGCGCATGCGCGCGGCACGTCAACGACGTGCCGCCGGAGTGACGAATTCATCCGCCGGCCGAAAAAGAAGATCCGGCCGTGAGGAACAGCAGACCTTCCCCGCCCGCTACGGATAGGTAAATTCTTTTAAATTCTTATTTTCAGCGCTCATGTCCGCGGGGCAGGAGGGACCCGCTACGGATTCTACATGTAGAATCCGTAGCGGGCCTGATTTTCCCCGTGGACATGAGGCCTTAAGGGGTTAAAAGTTTTCTAGTTTCCTGGATATTAAAAAAAAAACAGATCTAAATACTGTAAAACAATAAAAGCAGCACCTACTGACCTGCGATTAAGTGCTGAAGCTCCTGTGGTCCTGCCGGCCACCACATGACCCACTGCAGCCAAACAGTGGCTACAGAGGTGGTGCTCTGTTCTATTGACATGTCTACCATCTGCGCAGTGATGGCAGGAGCACATGATTGTGTCTCCATGATTGGTTGCAGTGGTCACAATTTACAAACAAATATCAGCAGGACCATGGTAGCGGAGGCGCTGGATCGCTGTGGAAAACTGAAGAAGTGCTTTTCATTGTTTTACAACATTTGCAGACATTTTAAAAAAATTCTAAGAGTTGAAAAACCAATTAAAGTTTTGATTTAAATGACCCCTATGCCTGCCAATAAGATGAGGGAAAAAAAGGCATCCCAATCAATTTATTTTCCATAAAAACGAAGGACAAATGTAGCAAACTTTAACTTGACAGTTAACACATTACATACTTAACACAGCAAAGTAGACGATTGTCACATGCCAATGGAAAATGTTAGACCATGTCCTTAAAGGGGTTAACTTATTTTGGCCCAAAGGATGCAACTTTTTTTCATCACCACTTTTCAAAAGCCATAACTTTATTTTTTCCGCTAGCACGGCCATATGAGGGCTTGTTTTTTGCGTGGTGAACTGGAGCTTTTATTGGTACCATTTTTGGGTACATATATTGTATTGTAAAACTTTTATTAATCTTTTTTGAGGGCAAAGAGAGAAAACAGCAATTCTGCCTGTTTTTTTTTTTACGACCCGATACATCTGTGCTGTGGGTCGGTAGGATTACGATACCAAAAGAAGTTGGTTTTTTAAAATTTTTGCACACTGAAAACCTGTTTTTGGGGTAATTTTTTTCACATTGTTTCAATCAAAGCTTTTATCATATAAATGTGTTGTTTTTCCATGGACAGAGCTCAGTGAGGGCTTATTTTTTGTGCGCGGTTTAATTTTTATTGGTACCATTTTGGTGTACATACGGCTCATTTGATCATTTTTACTGCTTTTCTTGGAGGCAAAATGAACAAAATAAGCATTTTTTTTATTTAGGGTTTTTTTTTGTTTACTTTTTTTTGCTATGCAGGATAGTGTTCAATTTATTGTACAAGTCGTTCCGAATAAGATGATACCAAATATGTGCGATTTTTGAACTTTTTTTTTTTCCACACAGAAACAGGAAAGTGGACAAAGAAATGTTTTTGGTTTTTTAAACATTTATGTTCCTGTAGGGGACTTGAACCATAAAAGCTATGACCATAAAAACACATTGCAGTACTTATCACAACAGCGATCATAGGCCATGGCAGGCCAGGATACCAGTGTCTGCTGTCCAGTTGCCATGGAACACATCTGCCCTCTGGGAATACATCACAGAAACCTGATGACGTCACATGCCGGGATGTACATTAATCACGGCATGTAGGTGGTTAACAGCAGGGATCGCTGTTCTTAATGATTGCAGTGGAAGGCTGTCTGTCTGTCACAGCTGGTTACCACAGCATATAGCACAGCCTCACTTCTGATCTTGCGCCATCCAGGGGACGTTAAGTACCCCCTCGACAGGACGTAAACTTACATCCTGTAGCGTTAAGGGGTTAAAATGGGGTGCATTGTGCTATGTAATGTACTGAGAGTCAAGTTGATATTTGCTAGATCCGTACATTGTGTGCACAAGTTTCTTCTGATTAACAACACTGTAGAACATTGTGGCTACATAATCATTGTATCAATGTAAATAAGGCTTAGATTCCACACCCCCTTTCAAGAGCAATCTGTCAAATGTGTTAGCCCTCCTGCCCACGGCCGAGTCAGATTCCGCCTGCGAAATCCCGCAGCGGAATCAGACCCGGCGACCCCATACTCACCTCTCCAGATTCCTGGCAAAATTCTCTGGCGGCGAGCCGATGCACATGCGCAGTGCATCACACGCCAGCACGATTTTCCATGGTACATCCGCTGTGTTCACGGCACGCAGTAATGCAATGGAAGCCAACATGAGTTTCTGCGATGAAGAGGGCATGCTGCGTTTCTCCCCCGCGAGCGGAAAATCGCAGTTGATTTCTGCTTGTGGGAAGGGGAGAATCTGTTAACATATTATGTCTATGGACCGCTATTGCTGCGGGATTCCTGGCGGGTGTCTGAGCGCAAATCCTGCAGCGATAATCCGTCCGTGGGCATTCGGCCTTATTGACAAACCTGAACTTCTTTGGATAGGAAGCAGCAAGCGGGGAAGTGATAACAGTCGCACAAACAGCTGGAGTGTGTTATATTCTCTTTGTATATGTGCTCGGGTGCTCTTACACAGAGCGATTCATTATTGGAATGAGCAAACACGTTATCAAGTCATTGGCTTTCAATGTCTGTTTACAATATAGTGGCTCATCTTTTAATCACTGTCATATTTCGTTCAGTTGATCGTTGGTCTGTCAGGAGAGTCTGGAAAAGCCTGGAAATGATTTGCAAACGACTGAACAATCGCCTTTTTACATGGAACTGGCAAACGACGAATGATGATTTCTATGCCAGCGTAGAATGTTCTTGGCCACGTTTACACTGAACGATTAACGATCATTTTTGCAAGATTCAACCATTATCTGAACGATAATTATTCCGCGTAAAAAGGGCATTTTAGGAGGTAATCATTACTGGAACCATACATCTTTAGGGTGCAATTATAGAAGTACTGTTAACTCTTGTGTAACAGCACTAATTCCTGGGTGAGCCCGACAATTGCAAGGAAAAAACGAACACTGGCGCTCGTTATTAGGAGTTCATGACATCTACCGTGGCAACATACCATTCTACTAGAGAAGGGTTACAGGCGCTCGTCTGTGTGCAAATACTGAGGTCGTTACAGCCCAAATCAGCTTAAATGGTCATAGTTTTTGCTCTATACAGGTAGGGAAGTACAGTAATTTCTGCAGCAGAACATCCGCTGCAGATTGACACAATTTGGCTCTGATGAGCTGTGGATTTCCCCCTTCATTTGTATGGATGTGCCCTTAAGACAATGTGTTGTGCATTTAGTTTAAATTACATTAAATTGATTTTGATATATATATATATATATATATTTATACACACACAATATATATATATAATAAAGTTTTCATTTAATAAGTGTTTTAACAACTTGCTTCTGATTCATGAAACATTCTCTGGAGGCGGCCATATTGAAAACACACTTCCTTCCTGTAGAGTCAATCTAGTAAAATGTGTGCTTTCTATTCTACTTCTGCTTCCCGGCAGCAGGTGCAGCAGAGGGTAGACGATAAAACTTTTCTTCGGTTAAGATGTTATTTCTTCCCTCTGCAGGAATTTACTACAGTTTTTTTTTCTTGCAAACTATATATGGATGGAACACAGACAGCAAGTACGGACATGTAAACAAGCTCCATATGTCCCGGAAAAGAGTGACAGTAACGCAAGGCCTTCTCGACTGTTACATTTCATAAAAGTGACGGGGTCAAGAGGTTTACCCACTAAATACATTTATGGCATTTTAATAGCATATGGCTTAAAAGGAAACCGGTCAGATCATATGAGCACCATAAACTAAGTTTACGGTCTCAATAGGACCAGAGCCGCCGAGGTCGGGGCTGTGGAGTTTTCTTATATTCACCTGCCTTTCTGTTCCCTTGCTGTCCACCGTGGAAATCAGCGTCCAATCCGTGCACGAACAGACTGTGGAGAGGAGTCCAATGGACCCAGCACTGGTTTCCAGGATAGACAAGTATTAAAAACACCCCTGACCTCAGTGCCCCCCTATGAGCCCATAAACTTACTTTATGGTGCTCATACAATCTGACAAGTTCCCTTTAAACATTTGATCATTGGGAGTCAAACCACCAGCAATCAAAAAGTAAAAAAAGTCATATCCCGACCATTCCCAGATTGAAACTTTGGGAAGAAATTAAAGGGGTATTCAGGTATTTACAAATTGATGACCTATCCTCAGGATAAGTCATCAATAGTTAATTAGCGGGGGTCCGCTGTTCAAGATCAGCTAATCCTCCAGTACACCGTCAGTGTGGCAGGGCCGGACATCCGCATCTATGGTCTGAGCCTGAAGTGTAATAGAAGGAATTGCTCTAATTGACTTCAAATGGGAGTGAAGCCTTCTATTACCACTATGTGGGTGTCCAGCCCCGCTGCACTGACAGTAGGTCAGAGGATCAGCGCGGATCCCGACTGGTGGACCCCTGCCGATTATCTACAGATGACCTATGCTGAGAACAGATCATCAATAGTAAGTCCTGGAATACCCCTTCAACTCATTTGTCGTGTAGCACAACCCTTGATACAGAATCCCAGCCTCTATGAGGGTCCACTTGTCCTGGAATATTTAGCATTTTAAGGCCTCCCTCACACAGGGCGTTTGCAGAAACGCAGCGTTTTTCAACGCTGCATTTACTGCAGATTCCGCTCAGTTTCAGCAGTGCTGGCATACTTTATGTTCAGCAGTGCTGAAAACGCAGCCAAGGATGCTGAAAAGAAAAAAAAGCAATACTCACCTAGCTGCTGCAGTCCGGGATGCGGGCACTGGTCTCTGCCGCTGATCCGGGCTTCCCCTGCACTCAAGTCTATTGCCGTAGGCCAGGTTTGAGAACCCCGCCTCCAGCAATAGAGTGCTGAGATTAGTTGTCGACGCTGGCTCGATGCCCAATCATAGCCCTTTATTGACTGTCTCAGCCAATCAGCTGCGGCAAGCTCTGATTGGCTGAGACAGTCAATGAAGGACTGTGATTGGTTGTTGGCGCTGGCTCGATGCCCAATCAAAGCACTCTATTGCTGGAGGCGGAGTTCTCAAACCTGGCCTACGGCAATAGACTTGTGAATGTAGGGGAAGCCCGGATCAGCGGCAGAGACCAGCGGCCGTGACCCAGACCGCAGCGACTAGGTGAGTATTACTTTTTTTTTCTATATCTAGCCTAGCTGGGACTGATTTTCGGGGTCGAGCTTCTATTGCAAGCCCTCCCCCCGAAAATCGGTGAGCAGTAACGCTACCAAAAACGCGGCACCAAGTATTGCCGCGTTTTCAGCAGTGCTGAAACTGCTGCTTATTCATTTCAATGGGCGACACAGGGCTGAAAACGCCCCAAAATAGAACATACATCACTGTCAAAGCGCAGCGTTGGAAGGCGCTGCATTTTCAGCCCTGTGTGAGCAGCCCTATTGAAATGAATGGGTGCCTTGTACAGTGTTTAGCGCTGCGCTGAAAATGCAGTGTTAAACGCTGTACAAAACGCCCTGTGTGAGGGAGGCCTTAGGAAAAAAGGGACATCGTGTGTTTCAGGGTACCTGAGGAAAATCCTGGTGAACATGGCTAGCGGACTGTCCGTAATAGCTGTGTACTGTATATAGACAAACTGACGTTACAAAAAACGTCAAGCTATCCCTATACTGACCCAGCTCTTCGACTCCAGATCCTTGGCATGTTCCAATCACAGTAAATGTTTTATGTGAGTATGTAAAATACACATTTCAAATAACCTGTATTTATACACACTCGCATAACTAGCAATGGACATTTCCCTTTTAATCTTGAACGCGGCGCTGCCAATAAGTTCTAACAGGACTGAATGGATTCAATAGAAATCATTAGGCCTGCTGGCCTGTCTGCACAGATAATTACACTTTTGGCTACAAATACACAGTTTTATTTGCTGCGGGGAATTTGACATTTGTAGCCAAATGCCTACATAAAAGAGGAACTGGCTTAACTCTCCATGTGTGAGAACACCATCTTTAATACTTCCTACACCCGTACTATTTCGAACTGTGACTGAGGTCAGGTAAATAAAGACATATCTGGGTATACAATCACACATGGACTATGGATACACAGAGCTATATAGAAAATCTCCGTTTCCGTCTAATAACCACATTTACTCTTAAACTGTAAATGCCATGAACACCTTTGTACTCTTTTAATCACAGTATTTTGGAAATAGAGACTTTGTATTTAGTTTTCTCAGGCCAAATGCACACGGGTGGAAATTCTGTGGCGAGATTCTCCGTGGAATTTCCGCCCGTGTACGCTGCCATAGGATTACATTAAGTAATGCAATCCTATGCAGACAGCCGCGATTTGACAGCGTGAAAACTTGCGTGTTAAATAAATCACGGCATGTCGACGAAAAGACGAGCACCTACTCAGACAAGCTGTAATAGCGGAGAGATAGCCATGTAGTATTGAGTAGGCATGGTTATGCTACACAGCCTTTCAAAAGAGGGGAGGGGGAGCAGAGTTTGTGCATGTTCATGAGAGGGAGACTGGTCAGTGCTGGGAATGCCCCCTAGCCAGAACCTTGAACTTTGGAGAGCCTGCAAACTAAATATGAGGCTTTCTAAATACATGAGAAAGAAAACTCAATGCAAAAAAAAAAAAAAATTATATATATGATTTATCCTTAGAATAGGTGATCAATACAAGAACGTTAGGGGTCAGACTCACAGGACATTCACAAATCAGCTGTTTGAAGAAGCTGTGAACTCAGACAAGCACTGCACTCTCTTCACTGTATACCAGGTATGGCATTGTCCATTGTATAGCAGGTATGCCTCACACTGCAGTATCATCCTATTCCCTTGAACGGGACAGAGCTTCAGAAACACCATGTGAGCAATGAATATGACATCACAGGCTGAGGAAGAGGCCGCTGGTTTCTTTACGTTTATAAGAAAAAGCAGATTCCAGGAAAGAGAAAGAAAGATTAAAAGAGGAACCCACTAGCCATCAGCTGATTAATGGGGAGGTCTGAAACCTGTGAAACTTAACTCCTATTACTATGGGAAGTTGTTGGTTGCACATTTCTTCTTCAGTGCCCAATGCAAGGGAGAGGTTGTATTGCATGGTGAACACAATGGAAGTCAAGAGCAAGGGACCTCCTTTGCTGACTTTTACATGACCTATTCGAGCACAAGGGACAATTGTCCTAAGGATACAAGCCTTTTAAAAGACCATGGCTGCAAATATTAAAAAATTATAATATACTGTACATATTATATATCTTTTATTTTTATTTTTTCACAGTGTCCATTTCTTTATTTTATTCCTTACTCAAACTTACTTGTAAAATAAAGCATTTCCCTAGGAGGTCCCATATTACATCTAATTAACAGCAGTCTTTCCCCTATAGTATTTCCTAAAAGCAGCATTTATTTTTGCAGTTATTGAGACATGCTCAGTAGGATCATAAAAGTGGTGAACAGCAGCCATCACTGTCACCATTTAATATCCCCCAACCAAGAAAAGAGCCAGACAAAGAAGTGGAAACTACTTGTATTAGTTCAATCTGGTGCGGGGTGAGACAGAATAATAGGCAGGTATTTCATGGGTTACCTGGTAGTTTCATGCTTGTGAAACCATGTCTGTGTGTTTTACACACTTGTCTGACAGAATAATGCAGGACGCTGACAACTCACCACTTGTTTTTCTTGCGGATGTAGTCTTTTTCCGAGAGATTGACTAGATATATCATCGGCTTGGAGGTCAGGAATAGGTATTTATTTAGCACATCAATCTAGAAGAACGATAGGAAATATACATATTTATAAAAATCAAGGGAAGGAAAAAAATACGACATGGTAAATATCTGCACCATGATATCACATATATAGAAGCTGCAGAAGTTCATACATTTTATTTTTACGGATGTATTCCATTATATATGTAGCACAAATACAGCCTGCTCACATCTGGTTCATACAGGTTTTTAAAAAATTTTTCCATGACAAAATCTTGATTTTCAATGACACCCACAGACCTCCAAATACATGCAATCAAAGGTTTAGGCTGGTTTCACAAGGGCGACAAAAATCGCACAATTTTCTCGCGCTGCAACAGTGCTACAAATCGCATATATGTGAAGCCCGTGCTTTCCAATGGGTTTCTTCACATTAGTGATGTTTTGTAGGCTGCTACATTGTGAGAATACACAATCGAGGCATGCTCTATACACCACGATTTGCTATATTTTGTAGCCCATGTTTCTCTACGGAGCCTTCATTTCTCTTGTATCCTATGAAAACTCTGTTGTGCGGTGCAACTTTTACAGTAGGAAAATCTACTGTAAAAGCCCTAAAATAAGCCCTAGCTGCATAAAAAAAACAAAAAAAAAACATCACCTAAGAGGCGCTGTTGGCTCCGCTGCCCGTCTCCTCGGCAGCTCCAGCTTGTAGTTTTCAGTCAGCGCTTCCTAGTTTGGAGGTTAAAATCCCCACCTCCAGGAAGCGTTGGCTGTGATTGGTTCATTGAGTGCCGTGGCTCAGCCAAATCAGAGCCGGCGCTCAAAACCAATCACAGCCATTCAGTGATGTCATTCAGTGATGCCATTCACTGAATGGCTGTGATTTGGTTCAGAGCGCCAGCTCTGATTGGATGAGCCACGGCACTCGATGAACCAATCACAGCAATCTGTTGCTGGAGGCGGGGTATTCAAGCTCCGTTACCAGCAAGAAATACTGCGTCAGAGCTGTGGACTACACTGAAGCCTGCTGGAGCCGCCTGCTAGGTAAGTATTTAGATACCCCCCAAAAATAAGACACTATGCCTCTTTTTGGGCAAAAATTAATATAAGACTGTCTTATTTTCTGGGAAACATGGTAATAAGACTCAGAAAAAACTTCATGACAAAAAACAAAAGTCTATGACACATCAGAAAATTCCATGACTTTCGTCAAATTCCAGGTTTTCCATGATGCGTATGAACCCTGTCACATTAGTGCAACAATTCATCTATTTTCTACTAGGATAAAAGCCTATTGTATTGTAAATAAGATTGGTTACAGAAATACAGGAACTGTGAACGAATCAATCATTTGCCCTGTAGTCATTAGCCCTAATCCCAACACACTAAGAGTGCTGTCTGGGACTTTTACCATTGAAGATCTATGCTTGAGATAGAACATCAATCGTTGACCGATGAGTGACCACCACTTAGAATCCCAACCAATCAGCTGATCACAAAGTCCATTGTCAATGCGAACAGCGCTGAAGCAGATAGCCCAGCTGGCAGCAGAGTTTGGTACTGCAGGCACAGCTCCCATTGTAAACTAGTGCATACTGTGACTGGGTCACAGTTACTAGTGGGTTACCACAGGGGGCAGTACTGGGACCTATTCTTTTTGAGATATTTTTTAAAGATCTGGTAGAAGAATTACACAGTAAAAAGGAAATATTTACAGATAATACAAAACTATGTAAGGTAATTAACATAAGAGAGGACAAAATGTCATTGCAAATTGATCTAGATAAGTTGGGAATTGGGCAGAAAGTGGCAAATGAGGCATAACCCTGATAAATGTAAGGTCACCCTTACACACTAAATGGGAAACACTGACATGGAAAAGGACTTTGGGATTTTAGTTGACTGTAAGCATAACTGGAGCAACCAGTGTCAGGCAGCCTATTACCCCCCCTAATGTTGATCCAGAACAAGGTAAAAAACAAACAAACATGGAGGTAGAACTTTAGCTGCCTGCCTTTGTACCCGGTCAAGTTCTGATATGTCCTTCTTGAGTAACGATGCCCAAAACGAAGCACAATATTCCATGTGTGGTCTGACCAGTGACTTGTAAACAGGAAGAACAATGTTCTCATCATGTGCCCCTAGACCTCTTTTGATGAACTCAATGATCCCATTTGCCTTGGCAGCAACTGCCTGACACTGGTTGCTCCAGTTAAGCTTACAGTTAACTAAAAGTACTTTTCCATGTCAGTTTTGACCGGTGGTTTCCCATTTAGTATACTTCATTATTGCAGTGTATTATATTGGCATATTACACCCTGCCTCTGGCTGAACCTTATAGGCCATCACAGATGGAAGACCCAGAGGCCATCTTCAAGCCTCCAGGTCGCATAGCAACTTATGAGTAGCCCGCGATCATATTACAGGGATCCAATGGGTGACAGAGAGAGCCCCCTCCCAGTGTCAGTCTTTTACATGCCGCAGTCACGTTGAAGGGGATTGGAGGCTTCTCACTCCCCAGGCATTAGAGCTGGAGCTCAGCTGTTAGACAGCCAAACCCTTCCAAAAAGCCAAAACTGCAGAAATAGGCCAACCAATTTTTCATGCAAATTAAATAGGAAATTATATAGGTATGTAACTTTTCATCCCTCTACACAAGTTGTAACCGTGTAAATCCCAAAACCTAATGTAACGCATTAACCAAGGCCACTTTCAGATGGGTGAAAATGGGTGCTTTTGCTCCCATATTATGGACACAACATCCAAATCTCCTACTGTTCTTCAGACTCATAACTCCAGTTCTGATGAACTTTGGGAGGTTTGAGTGTTGTGTCCGTAATACAGGCAGAAAAAAGACCAGTGTTCTGAGCAGAAGTTACAAAAAATAATTAGGATCCTCATTAAAAGGTTTTTTCCAGGCAGATACTGCTGATAAAATATACACAGGATAGCTCATCAATAGCCAATCGGCTGGGATCCACCGCTTGGTTGGGACCCCAGCCAGATCAACTGATTTGGTGCCCGCTGTAAGCCCCACGACACAGGTGTACGGAGTGGAAGCAGTTAGCTCCAATCCACATGTGGTGGCTAGCGCTTGTAATTAATTGCAGGTAGAGCTACGCCTGCAATTACCAACACTGGCCACTATACAGGGAGCAGAGCCAACTGCTTCCGCTCCATACCCCTGTGTGTCGTGGTGCTAACAGCGGGCACCCAATAAGTTGTTTGGCCATGGTCCCGAGCAGAGGACCAAAGCCAATCGGCTGTTGATGACCTGTCCAGAGGAAAAGTCATCAATAGTAGTTGCCTGGAGAAGCCCTTTAAAACTGCGATTTCTTGTAACTGACAGCCATGTCTCAGAAAATGTAAGCATAATATACAAGTTATACAGTAGCAGCAAAGTGCATGGAAAGGTTTTCTAATAATAAATTCTTCAAAATATTCATATATTATAGTAAAAAAATGATACAAATCGTGAGAGACTCACACGAAAATGGAGCATGCTATGATACGAGTTTTGTGCGTTGCGCACAATTTCTTCACCGGTATGAATGCACCTTCAGGATAAGACCGCATCAATTAGGAGGCCAAATCATGTCTAATAGTTGCAACAGCGGTGAGCAGTAAACGTAATGGATGGATTTCGGAATGTTCTAATCCTGAGGACAGGCATTAATAACTGAAGTTTCTATGACTGACCCACTGCAATATTTATGTCACCCCTTCATATACTACAGCTGAAACTGTCTCGGTGACAGGAAGCAATGCAACCACAATGCTTTCCAACCCTGAGCATGCAGCGAATGTTCTAATGGCCCATGCTTTCAGTTATGGTAATGTGCAGAAATGAATATGTATGATGTGGTGACATCCCATAAGTACAAACCACTGTACTACATCAACAATGTTAAGCATAATCACCCTGATGTGAGTCACTTTAGTCTTTAAAATGCTTTTTTGCAGTGAAATTGCTTAACAAGATATTAATAGAACCTATTGGACTCAGACCATCAAATAACAGAGAGCCTACAGGATATCAGATCTTTAACATTTTTCTTCCTCTTACATAAAAATTTTCTTAAAAAAAATCTAACACAAAAATTTTAAGTTATAGGAAGCTGAATTAAAAATGTTAAAAGATTTATAGCAGGGCACACAATTCAATTTTTCAGATTTTTTAATTCAGAGATGATCAATCAGGTGAATGGATTTATCCTAACAAAGTTGCTACAAATAAGACCTGTCCGCTTTTCGCAGGTACGTTTTATACATACACACAGCCCCCATGAAACTATTCTGGATCCTCTTTTCTTAGAGCTCTTGGTGGTACACGTCTTCTTACCCTTCCTTAAAAAGTATGAATAAATGGACAACTGGGAGTCACAATTGAATTTGTCAAAGGGGTGTGTCTACACAGGATACTAACCAATTAGTGCAGAGCGTGCCAGACCATATAGGGAAACATACTCATGTAAAATGTTAACGCCCAGTCATGAATTTATGAATGTATTTCCGGGAGGAATAATAGGGGAATTACACAAAGTTATTAGAAAAGAATCTATCCGAGGATTTGCACAAAACACTTTTAGGGTGTGTAAACACGCCACTGATTTGCTGCAGTTTTTGTTGCGGACCTGCAGCAGATTTAACCTTAGAGATAGCTAATTTTAGCATGAAGGTCCAGTAAAGTTTTTTTCTCTTTGTACATCCCAGGGGGGTGGCGGTGGTGAGGAGTCAACAAGTAGGTCGATCAGATCCACATACCACACCCTGTGGGGCCAAAATGCAGTGATAAGAATCACCGGAAAGCCTTCGACGATGATATTCTTGAGAAGTCGTGGGGTTAGTGGGAAGGGAGGAAAGATGTACAGGAACCGTAATTCTGACCATGGAATCGCTGGAGCATCCACTGCTCGAGCTTGGCGGTCCTGAGACCTGGCCACAAAGATTAGCAGCTTGTGATTGATTCTGGACCCCATCAGGTTGACCCCACCTTCAAGAAAGTTCCTGAAAAGACTCCAGGATGTAGCTCCCATTCTCCTGGGTCAACAGTCTCTCTGCTGAGGAAGTCGGCTATTCAGTTGTCTACTCCTGGTATGTAAACTAGAGCGCTAAAGGGTGATCTTCGGTCCAAGTCAAGGCTTTCTCCATGACTTTAGTGCTGTGAGTCCCACCTTGATTTATGTATGCGACGGCCATCCCATTGTCAGTTTGGACCTGCTTTGGTAGCTCTATCCTTGTGCCTTACACCCCTATCCAGAGAGGCTGGCATCCATGAGGAGTGCTAGTCATCAGGGGGTCAGAAAGGAATGTCCCATATGGTTCCATGGGGACTCCAGCCACCAAAACAGGGAGTGCTGAATGTGCAGAGGTGGTCGGATCTTCCGATTGAGGGAGGTCAAAGACTTGTCCCACCTTGAGAGAATGGTCCTATGGCATTGCCTGAAGCCAAGACTTCCCGAACTGAGGAGTCTGATACATGGGCAAACCAAGGCTCCCTGAATAGGGATAATCGGCCTTGCACAATGGACGGATTGGGTGGAGGACGAACTTCTTACAGACGTTTTAGTGGAAGAAGCCTTAGAGGCCTGAGAACAGGAAACTTAGGATGGTCTCAGTTTAACACAGGTTCTTTGCTTTTATTCCTGCGTAACCTTTTTACTATCCAAATTTCAGGGCTCGAGTGGCCAAAGGAACGAAACTGGGCTAAGTTCTGATCCCACTGCCTCAAAGGAAGTTTTGGCTAATGACTATTTTCCAGCCACGAACGGCTTGAAACGACACAGCGTCAGCCATAGGAAAGCGGTGTTTCGCCAAACTGAACACTGGTGGATCTACTGCTGGTTAAGACTAACACTTTTTTATTAAATCGTCTGGAAAGTAATACATGATATCTAAACTCTTAGGTTTAGTGAAGTGTCCATTGGGAAAGCTCCATTCCCTGTTCATCGAACTCTTCAAGATGAAACACCTTTGGAGAATGCTATGGACATTTGAAAGAAAAAGATGTAGGAGTTTGATCTGTGACTTGAAAGGTATCTCTTATGGCAGCTATCAGGCTATACACTATAGTGGAAATTTTAGAAGTCTGTTCTTCATCCAGAATCAGAAAGGGACTCAGAGTTCACCCTCTGACTGACTAATGTCTCTGGAGGGAGATTGCAATCTCAGTTCAGGAATAATTGAATGTGGGATGGTAGGTAACGCAGGAGATCTAGATGATCGTCTTGAATGGCAAGGTCTAGTTCTCTCCCGTGGTCAACTAAGGACAGAGATCTGCATAACTAGGTCGTCTCCATCTGACATGTTTTGACCAGGTTGACTATGGAAATGGTCTAGCTCTCTAAAATAGAGGTAAAGGCTCTTTTAATGTCCGCGATCGTCTGACAGGCAGCGTGCACATCCAGATTCAGCGATTTGTATAGGCAGGGCAGAAGGGGTGCCACTAGTTGGTTCTATGCCCGCCTTCCGCTATAGAGCACAAAACATGACAGTTCAAACTGGCCACATGCAGATTTGCAAAAGCACTAATAGTATGTGGCCCTGGTCAAATCCTGCCTTGAGTCGGACATAGCGCTAAAAAAGCAGTTGTACAAATTATTGCAATATAGACTACTGCAAGATGTACTGCAGGAGAGAAGATAGCGCAGGGGAGCTACCCACCAGACAAAGCTTACCCGGTCCAGAGCAGAGTTGTGGGGGAATGATCCCAAGAATTCTTGCTGGGAGCGTTGAGGTTTCTTATGAGATAAAGTGTTCAGTACTACAGGTTCCAGCTAACCCTTGTGAAGAAACCAAAGTTGAACGACCTGGAGAAGGTCCACCTTGTTAAGAAGCAACCCGACATCTGATGGATGCACAGAAATGAAGGAACACTGCAGCATTGGTGAACAGATGAAAGCCCTGCTTCCGTTGCTTCCCGTCTGCATAGTAATAAGTTTTCATCTCCCTTCCCCGACGCGACCACGTCCTGTGAATGGCCTGCCTAGGCCTGAATTTGGGCATAAATTTTTTATGCTGGCTGGCGAAGTGCCAACAATTGAATAAGGACGAAAAGTGGGCAGTGGTGATGTGTAGCAAGAATCGCAGACACGAATGAAAACTCCCGCCGCCATAGGAATCCACCCACAGCGCCCAAATACCATACCGAGCGCAATGAAAACTATGGCAGATTCACGCCCGAGTTTGAACATCCTGTAATGATATGAGGTAAAAGACCTAGTGGAACAAGTGCAGAGACAGCTGCTGCCACTTAAAGGAGCCTCGCAAGTGCTCAGGGAAGAAAAAAAAAAAAAAAAGGGCGCAAACCCTAGAGATACCGGTATAGACTGGATGGAAGTTTCAGAAGCCAGGAGAGTAAGAGGAAGAGACCGAAGGAGAAAGAAAATACCTCTACACAGTTCAGATACTTACCGCCTAGGAGTGGGAAGAACACGTATTTCTTAGTTCTTGCCTGCCTTTAAATAAGAAGGGAGTGCTCCGGTAAAATAGGGGGCCATTATAGGCAAGTCACGTCCGAGTTAAGGCTTGGGCGTGCCTCCTTTTGCTCTGACATTAGAACAGACAGCAGCACAGTTAACTCCATTCTGTTTTTTCTCCCCAGTGGGGTAATAGGGAGAGTCTTGCCTCCCTGTATTCCCTGAACCCAAAAAGATGTTGAAGACAGATGAGAACCAAGTCTGCCTCCTACAGACACCAAGCTGAAACTAGTAAGATTGGTGCCTGCAGGAGCGGCATAGTTAGAAGGAGAAGCTAACATTTTTCAGCTTAGTGTCCACCGCCTAGTGGTAGTAGCTATACCAAGGCCTTCAGTCCCCCCCCCTCCAATTTTACAGCTGAAAAATAACAGTTATGTCTTTATTTATTCACTAATAAAAAATTGTGTCAAGTCACTTATGTGCCACGGTCAGCACTAACTATGGAACTTGAGTGTCACTCCTGTACTAATTAACCAACTGGTTGAAGCTGGAGCCTTTCCCCTTCTACAGTAAGACAAAAAGACTGTCAAGCCCTGCAACCTCAGTCAATTCCCAGTTGAAAATGCAACAGATCATAAGATTGTCCGTAATTCTCTGCAGGTTTTCTACATGATTGACTGCTGCAGGAACATGCTGCTGACTAACCACAGCGTTTAGATCATTTCGTGTTTACTTTTATCACTCATTTCTAGGTTTAGGCTGCTCATATACGAGATAGCCGTAAGCAGAGACCGCCATCCTTCCCAATCTCCCCATATACACTTGGACGAACGTGTGTTTTCTGTGCAGTGAGGACAGAAAGTCGCTGCCAGACACCTAGAACAAAATAACACTTATGAAAACGTATACAGTTTTGTTCAGCATGATGAACTAGTATGATTGCCACTTGGGAGCAGGATGGAATTGTTTTTTCCTTTATGGTAGATTATCTCATGCTTTAAAGCGACCTTCAGGGCCTAAAAAAACAAAATTGGCAGCAGCAGCTTTTCCGACCACCTGCTGCAGACTGTACATTAATATGCAGTATTAATCTAAAGGATCATTTACATGCAAAGACAATCTTTCAAACGACTTAACAATTTATTATCTTCATCTGCATGTAAAAGGGCCTCCAGGAGTTGTTTGCAGAGCCCAGTATGATTAATCACATGCCCAGCTGTGCAAACAGCTGCATTCATCTGTTCCTGGCTGATGGCAGATTACATTGTTATCTGCAGACTCCCTTGGAGAGAACAGCCTGTGGTCTATTAAGAGATAAATGTGTTTGCTTTATCTCTCAGTAGCTGAAGGCTGGATTTTAAAGGGGTTGTCCCGAGGCAGCAAGTGGGTCTATACACTTCTGTATGGCCATAATAATGCACTTTGTAATATACATTGTGCATTAATTATGAGCCATACAGAAGTTATAAAAAGTTTTTTACTTACCTGCTCCGTTGCTAGCGTCCTCGTCTCCATGGTGCCGACTAATTTTTGGCCTCCGATGGCCAAATTAGCCGCGCTTGCGCAGTCCGGGTCTTCAGCAGTCTTCTATGGAGCCGCTCGTGCCAGAGAGCGGCTCCGTGTAGCTCCGCCCCGTCACGTGCCGATTCCAGCCAATCAGGAGGCTGGAATCGGCAGTGGACCGCACAGAAGAGCTGCGGTCCACGAAGACAGAGGATCCCGGCGGCCATCTTCAGCGGTAAGTATTGAAGTCACCGGAGCGCGGGGATTAAGGTAAGCGCTCCGGTAAGCTTCCTTTACTTCCCTGCATCGGGGTTGTCTCGCGCCGAACGGGGGGGGGGGGGGGTTGAAAAAAAAAAAAACCCGTTTCGGCGCGGGACATCTCCTTTAAGTTTACCTTAAAATCATAGTTCAAACGAAAAGTGCACGATGCTCGCGTTTACATTTAACAATTATTGCTCATTTTTGGTAGTTTGAAAAAATTTTGAGGGATAATCCTTGTGTGTAAATGGGCCTTAAGATACTACTCCTGCTTCGATTAACCAGTGCTGCACACTTGAGCAGCACTGGCCAGTCAGAGCAGCATGTAGTGCCTTAGTCTACCAATGCATGTCAATCCACGGTGTGCATCAGGTAGTCAAGGCGTGGAGCTTTAAAAAGGGAAACCAGGGTTCAAGAGTTTGTCCACATCCCTTCTCTCCATCCATATTTTTTGCCATCCAACAGTTGAACTTGATGGACATATGTCACCGGTATTATGTAATCCCTGGTAGCGGCTTCCCAGGAACAAAAAAAGAAGGATCGGAGCAGTTGAAATTTAATTGAGCGATCCTCATCTCCCCCCTACATCTGCTGTCGGGGAGCTTTGAGAGGCCCTTATACACATTAGAAGATTGGCGGGTTCAGCTGGTTTACATCGAATGCGAATGGTGACCCTTAGTCTTCCTTTAAGAGAGTCTTAAAAAAAAAAAAAGGTAGTGACACAGTATGAATGTTATCTGTGTGGTCAAATAACATGAGTGCTCCATACAACAATAGCAAACATCAATGCAATAATCAAACCAGATACATTACCTCCTTGTCATTCCAGTCATGGTAATAGCGGACATGATTCTTTTCATCTATTACCCAGGATTTGACTTTGCACATTATGTCCTAAGGAAAATTAACAGAGAAACAGAAAAACAAAATCATTAAAATGAATGACAAGCTGAAAGCTCAGCGTGATACCACAGGCACAATCATTTATCTCAAACAATATTGTTTGGCAAAATATTTAGCCTGCCCATAGAAATGCAGCCTGAGCCGCCGAGACGGGAATTAACTCGATCTTCTTTGTGAAACAAAAACTTCCAACTTTTCAAATTCATGGTGACCGTATAAAGCGGATCACAATTAGATTAAAGAGAAAGAACCACAAAATCCAAAGCTTAAAAGTTGTGGTATAAAACAGTCCTGATAACATTCACAATTTATAGGAGAACCTACTTAAAAGCTGGAGACCTCTGGGATAAAATAATGATAATACGGGGAAGAAAAGAAATTGGCCGTTCATCCCAGAGAATTCTGTTAATGTACAAAACCAAATCCATATACCGTATATACACTTGAGTATTAGCCGACCTGAGTATAAGCCGAGTCAATAAGTTTTACCACAAAAAACTTGTAAAACTTATTGACTCGAGTATAAGCCTAGCTAGACTAGAGTATATACTAGGTAAAAAAAAACCAAACCTGCAATACTCACCTCCCAGCCATCGTCTGTGTCCCCGGCGCAATGGTCTCCCTGGTGGTGCGGCAAGCTGCTTCAGACTTCTCCCTGACTCGGTTTTCAATTCCCCCGCTGTCAGCGCTGTGTAACTAAGAGCTGTGATTGGAGCCAATCACAGCTGGCGCTCGATAAACCACTCAGCCATTCAGTGATGTCATTCACTAAATGGCTGTGAATGATCAAGCGCCAGCTGTGATTGGCTGGCGCTCGATCCAATCACAGCTCTTACCTACACAGTGCTGATGGCGAGGGGAATTCAAAGCTGAGCAGGGAGAGGACAGCGGGGAGAATTCTCAAGCAACTTGCCGCACTGCTGGTGAGACCATCGCCCCGGGGACAGACACCGGCTGGGAGGTGAGTATTGCTTTTTTTTTTTTTTTTACCTCACTCGAGTATAAGCCGAGGGGGGCTTTTTCAGCATAAAAAAATGTGATGAAAAACTAGGCTTATACTTGAGTATATATGGTATATTCTATGTAAGGCGTCTTATCACTGGTACAAACCTAGAACTTTCTTTTTGCATTCAGCTATATCTTCGCACTATATGTTTGGTGTATGAAGTTGGAACCTCTCCCGATGTGTAGGTCAAACTTGTCTATAGGCTATACTAGGCCCAGGGTATGCCAAGAACATTCTTTTGGCAGACATCTGGCTGGTCTATGCCAACATACTTCACTGTATTAAAAAAGGGTATGATCCTCTAAAAAAAAACAACCATATTTTATACAGCGGGTGTCAATAGCCAACGTACCCAACTGTATGGCATATAGTTGTGTATGTTGTGGCTTTATGTTTGGCATAAATGTAAACTCAAAAGAAAGAGGAACAGAGATTTTGGTTCAAGTCACCCCTCGTTTTAAGTGTAAGTCAGAGCTATACATCAAGAGGATGCCACGACATACCTCCACTGGAGGTCTCTGATTATTGCCACTGTATAGCTATACGCCACCCATAGGCTCAACGTAACAAGGTAATTTGTTCTTTTGGCCTCCACTGGACTGGTATAAATCAATAGGCATAAGTCAAAAGATATCCATAGGCTTCCAGTGTCCCAATAAGCGCGTCATCCTAGTTATTTAACCCCTTAAAGACACAGGATGTACATTTACGTCCTGAGTGTGCGGGTTTGTATGGTGAGGGATCAGGAGCTGATTCTACTCCATATAATGTGGGTACCGGATGTCTTTGACAGCCACCCACCAATCTGCAAAAGCTACGATTAGACTGATTGCAGTTGTTAACTCTTTAAATGCCACTGTCTATTCTGACAGCAGCAATCACAGACCTCCACGTTTGAGAATGGAGATCCCTCATTGGCTGCAGCAGTGTGTGAGATACCATAAATAGGCTGACTTTAGCCTATCAACACAGACCTGGCATGAAGGATGGAATTGCGGTGCTGGAGCTGCAGGGGGCAAGAAGAAGTGACTATAGGATAATTCATTAGAATTAAACATGTGGTGCACAAATTTAATAACTCTTACAACCCCTTTAAGGGAAAGTTGCTGGGCTTGGCTGACTGTCAAGTATGGGGGGGGTGTCAGGAAAAGAAGGATCAGACATGTGGGATTTCAAAATGTTCGATGCTCTGTTCCCCAAGGGAGATAAACCGCCGACAAGATTGTGACAGCAGCTAATTCCCCTGTTAACACAGCAGTATGTGGTCCCAAGCTCTCACTCACGACCTGAAGGTTGCGAGTTCAATGCTCGCATGGTTCAGATAGCCGGGTCAAGGTTGACTCCGCCTTCCATCCTTCCGAGGTCGGTAAAATTAGTACCCAGCTTGCTGGGGGGGGGGGGGGGGGAGATAAATAAATTACCTATAAGCACTGCGGAATAAGTTGGCGCTATACAAATAACAAGTGTCCACCCTCCCCTTCCCTTCTCTATTAAGGGATACATGCTAATTTAGACAAGTGGAGCAGACGTGTACAGGAAAGTAGGGAAGAGTTAGCAGTCGCCTGAACAAGCGCTCTGCTGACAACTATTGAAGATGTATGGGTACTGGATTACTGCACTGAACAGATTCAAGACTCAAGCTGGTGGCAGGAGAACGGGCAGTGACACCGTAGCCTTTGGTTGGCTGCAGAAGTCAGGTGATGTTCACATGTAGCAGAAATACTACGGATTTGTCGAGCCGGGAAAACTTCACGGCAAAACCCACAGCATCTCTACAAGAGAAACAAAGTCAAACTCTGCACCGCTGGTGGGGATTTTGGCTCGCCCTCACCTTTCAACTCTTCGTGCAGTCAGTGCAGCCCTTCACCCCGCGGCCTCTACTGAGAGCAGCACCGCTGGTCAGGTGGGGGAGGGGTCTGCTGTGAAGTTAGGGGGAGGATTGTGGATGCTGAAATCAAATGGCGCTGATTTTGACAGTTTTTACGGCTAGGTTGTGGTTTTGCCAAAAGAAATCTACAGCATTTCTGTTACGTGTAAACGTACTCTCAGGGCGCTTTCACACAACAGCTTTTATGTTCAGTTTTTTGTGAGCCAAAACCAGAGAGAAGGTATAATGGAAGGATTTGCATGTATTCCATATTTTGGACCCATTCCTGGTTTTGGCTCACAAAAAACTGAATATAAAAACTGTCGTGTGAAAGCGCCCTTCAAGAATGCTGGTGAAGGATGTATTGGAAGCCATATTGGTTGTCACCCAATTTTGCAACAAAAATCCATAAAATCTAAACTGCCTTCTCAAAAAAAATAAAAATAAAAATGGAACGCAGTACCAGAATGAATCAGTTTTAAAAGATGTACATGAGATTACATCTCTAGCAAGGTGTGAATGAAGCCGAAGTAGGAGAGCAGAATTTTCTTCATCTTTGTGAAGGAAGAGTCACTCTTTAAGGGTAGAGAAACTGAGAATTCCAAAAAAAGGAATAAAACGATGACCAAAGTATGTGAACCCTATAAAAAAGGTTTAACTGCAACTTACTTATTAGCTTGTAACAACCATAAATTCGAGAGCAGAAAGTTTCCGATACGCGAGGACGGGTTAAACGAGCGATAAGGTGGGCAATGTAACAGAAAATCCTAAACTGCTGCAATGGAGTGGTGGAAATGCCTCAAGGAGTCCAGCAAGCAGTAAACAAACACTTATTAACACAGGCTGCAAGGAGAACTGTGGACAATGAAGGGAGACCTTCAATCAGAAGCCAAAGCAACAGATATAGAGATGATTGTTGGCAAGAGCAGCGCTCTGAAATGATAGCTGCTGTGCCAAGCATCCCTTTTTATAATCTCCCCCCCCCCTCTTTTTTTTTTTTTCAATTTTTTTGCCAAAAATTGTTTGCCTGCCCCCTTCCGCCACCCCGCCTGTAAAAACCGATCCTTGCCAATGCCTCCATTACACAATGGCAAGAGGTTTGCTCTGCTGACCCCTAACCAGCTGCATTCAGGCTCGGAACATCTCTCTCGGCAGGAAACCTAAAGGCTTTCTAGCTGGCGGGCTAGTGTGCATTCAGGAGTAGTAACTGCAGGAAAAGCCCAATGCGCTTTGTTTCAGTGGCCTTTCTTCACAAAAAGATTAATCGTCTGTGAAATGGAAACTGCAAACAGCAAGTGACACAAAGTGATCCCTTCGAGCCTTCCTTGATCAGTTCTGCTGTTGTATATCTCAAAGCCGCATGTGGTTAGGTCCTCGGTACAAGCAGGTGTTAATCAAGGAGTCTGCTCCAAGGGGTCAAGCTCGCCCCTTTAAGAAAAAAAAACGGCATATTTTAAAAGCAAAGGAGAGCTTTTGTTTAAGGATAAATCATAATCTAAATCTCCAACTAATGAGTGGAAAAAATACGAATTGCCCAAATTAATCAACGCTACTTTTTATTTTTAAATGACTGATTTAAAAAAAAAAAAAAAAAAAAAAAAAAAAAAGGCTTAAAAAAATACGCCAAGTCCTTGCAGCCATAAATACTCAGCACACTTAAAAATATCTGAAGAATTTGCCTTTGCCTGTCACATCGTAGAAAAGGAAGAAGAGGTGGGGAAAAAAAAAAAAAAAGAAAGAAAAAAGTTCCAATAGCATAGCTAATTTGCTACACCCCAGGAAGTGGGACTTCCCGCAGGTTTTAGCAAGTAAGGGGGCTTGCTAAAACTTTTTTTAATGAAATCCAACACGTTCTACCTAAAAGAATAATCACTTTTTACTCTCGCCATTGCAAATTTTCACTCACAAAAATGTTTAAAAGTGGCTAATGTAACACCGTTTCCTACGAGGAGAAGATCAAAGTGCTATATTACAAATGCATTATGATTAAAAAAGCACTGTGCAGCCTTGCTATTAAATGTTCTTTAAACCCTAAAAGGCTTCCCATAGATCTCCCTTGGCACTGCATATACAACCTTTGACAAGTAATGTAGACCATTTTTATTCATTGCCTAAAATTGTAGGCAATTATGTGCGTCACACTGGCCACCTGCAAACTCTGAATGCCTACTCCGGTTGTCAGTGCTAGGAAAGGAAAAAAAAACCCTAATGTCGCAGGGGATTAATCTATGGAGAGAGTCCTCTTTAATAGCTTCAGCAGGTGAAATGGCCCAGCTGGTTACTGCGATGAGTGGCCAGGAGCAGCTTATGTACAGACATGCAACAAGACTTCACGGAAGGAGAGAAAAAAGGGGAATTAAAAAAAAGTCACATGCATGGAAATACGTCTTCCTCGTTTGCTACTAGAAGAGCAAAATTGCAAGAAATTGTAACCTTGTACCAAACCGGTTAAGCCGTAGCACTTGTGATACATTTAGGCTAATGTGGTGATAGTAAAACGTCACTAAAGGCTGGGACCGCACAATGCGGCTGCATCGCAGATGGAAAATGCTCCGGATTGTAAACGACTGCCGCTAGAAGTACTTTCATTGACAATGGCCACGCCGGGAAATGTCATCTTGCTGCATAACCACCATTAACAATAAATGTGCTTTTAGCTGTAGACATTTGCAAATCGCGCCAATCTGCGTGTTAGCACACTTTCCGGGCGTAACCCATGGACCTATTCTAAGAGGTAAAGGTTGCGGTATCGAGTGCCTTGAGTGTAAGGATACGTTCATTCGTAAACGTTGCAGAATTTCTGCACGGGAAATCAGTGGCATTTGCGGTACATTTGCATGTGGATGAGAGTCGAACAAATCTCATTTACGCGGAGACAAAAAAACAAAAACGTGTATGGAACAGACAAATGTTTCGTTGTTTGCTGTGGATTTCATTCTTTAGCAATGCAAAAGGTGAAATCTGCAGCATAGCCACACCAAAATCCATACGGTTTGGTCCTCTCCTTCCGCAGATTCCCTAATTGAAGTGTGTAGGATACTGGATAATGAATATTAGTTTAAACTTTACACATTTAGACAAGTGTTGCATGTGTGTCACCGTAAAAATTAGGATAATTGTGAAATGAGGGTCATCCTTTAAAAAAACAACAAAAAAAAAGTTGGAATGATACGAGTTGTGTTGGAAATTTTGCTACAGTAGCAGAAAAGTTACTGCTTCAACTTTACATCACAGCTCTGGATCCATTCACAAGGATTTTCTACTATAAATGTCCATTAATTGGGGATACCGCCTGAAAGATTCCCACCTATCTGGAGAAAGGCCGTCCTCTTCCCTGGCAAAATCCTAAAACCTAACTCAATTTCATCAGAAATGTCAGAGGAGCATGGGTGGCCTTATAAATCTCCTCACACATCTTCGAGGTGCTATCCTTAAGGAGAAACGATACCCATCTTGACTTAGATAGTCAACACCGTCTTGGATTAACCAGTGCTGTCCACATGAGCAGGTCATGTCTTGGACTACCAATGCATACCAATACACAGTGTGCATCAGGTAGAGGAGTGGTTTGGCCATCTTTCTTTGTCCAGGCGTGGAGGGTTGCTTTAAGGTGCCTATAAACCTTCAGTAGCTGTCAGCTGAATATTCAAACAACTATTGCTCCAGACTCCCTTATACACAAGGATGCTCTTTGGCCAATCGTTCATGTGTTTTCAATAGGTAAGTTGAAAAAGCCGTTGCCAGGTAGCTTTTACAGTGGCTTATCTCCAGGGAAGAACAGAGAAATCAGGCGTTGAATGCTCCTGACCCTTCTTTTGAGTCGGGAGTTCCCCCAGGTCCTGCTGATATTGGTGGGTCTGGATGACTTCTCCCTAGTGTGACTGAGGGTCTTTATTTCCCTCTTGGCCATAATGCTTAGTTGAGTGACATATGTAATACAGCTCATATTTCTATTGGTCCCTAAACCTGAGCCCATAGTAATGTGCTGTAAAGCCATGCGGCAGACCTCTTTACGGTGCATTTCACCATGTAGGGTAGAATGATTTTGCTGTATTATTGAAAACTGAAGAAGGGTTCTTTGTAAATATCTGCCCCTTTACATAGTCAGTGACCTGGGAATTGAGTTTTAGATTTATTTTTAACCAATACTCTTATTTGTTGCTGACAGCCGCATGGCTCCGAAGTCTGTAAATCAATTCATAATAGGCACCTTCCAACATTGCTTTAAAATAGGAAAACGTATGTTCGCAGAGAACATTTCTTCCTTTCTTTATTCTATTGTATGTTTTGGTTTTTTTCCCTCTCCATTCACTTATCGGCATTCTTGTATTATCAGCCATTACTTACGTATTCTGTATCTCTGGTGTGAGGCACTCAATGCCTCATACTTTGCTGGAGTGGATGTACTGCACACTGGTGAGGGGCAAAACCCCCGAAACAGCTGTCTGCGTATGGTATTCTGGCTTGGCTTACAATTCCCAGACAGCAGTTTCGGGGGTTTTACCCATCATCAGTTTGTAGTAGGTTTCCCAGTCATTGTTATAAGGCTTGTCTAGAAAGTCTTGGCATTGGACTTGTAGGAATGCTGCCTTCCAATAGGTGGCGCTTCAGAGGTATTGTTCCATTTTCCTATCCAACTATCTGATGCACACTGTGCATTAGTTTGCATCATTAGTCTGAGAAGCTGGTGCTTTGTTTCTCCAGGCCCGGGGGGTCGCTTTAAGCAATGGCTATTCTGCTAAAGCACACCTGTAAAGGAGTCTATACAGTGCCATACTGAATCTAACCCAGTGGGCACATATGCACTAAGTAAATTGCCTCCCAAGAGCTAATCAGGGAGCTGTAAGGCTTGTTCACGCAGTGTAGTCCGTGCCGGAAATAGCCAATGTGGATCTGCATCAATCTGCAACAGCCGTGGTTTCCTGCAATGAGTTTGCAGTTTGCAAATGCAGTTGCGATGGATCCAACACGTGGATTAGCTCTTATAAGTGGCGCTACTCCACATTGTACAGACTACTGCACAGATTCCCATTAAAATGAAAGGTATACTACTTTGCACAAATTTGATGTGGAATCGGCAGGGATTATGCATCAAATCCATAGTGAAATCGGCCATGTGAATAGGTCCTAAGATGTGATTCCAGCGCTCGACCACTTAGAAACAGGGCATTTCCTAATATAAAGTAGCACGGGCTGAATGAAAGTAGCGCAGGTGGCCATTCTGGTACTGCTAAGATGTGGCACAGAATGACACTAACAATATAGTACAGGCTATAAATTACATTGCAGATAAACAGCTCCACGTTGGGAAATACTCCCGACATAAGCCTCCGACGGAAGCGGAAAGCTGATGTGCAAGATGAACAAGTACTGAAGAACATCACAAATAAGGCTTTGAATTTTGTATGGCGAGACTACATAAAAAGTAATGGTGTAGATTACTAATACTTCTGTAGTGCCATTGATTTCTATGGCGCAGTACAATACAAAATCAAGAGGCGAATACAAAATAGTTGCACAAATGCAGAAGAGCGAGCTTACCATATACAGAAGACTGTGGAAGTTAGAAGACGGGGTGCTAGAAGAATATACTGAATCAGATAGAAGTCAATGAATTCAAGGTTACGGAAGGTTATATTGTCGCTTTAAGTGCTAAGATTAAAAGTTGTATTTAGAAGAACCTGACAAGTCGGGGAGAAGACATAAGAACAGGAGAGAAGAAGTTTGTGTGCAGAGTGGAAGATACGTGTGGGTTGGAGTCTACAGATTATGGCCGATGTATGGAGGGGGACGGGTAAAGTGAGATGGATTAATCGGCCAGCAAAACTGACTGGAGCGGTGCAATGTCCTTTTAGATGGGCCATCTGCCCATATAAGCACCAATTGCCAAGTTTAAGGATGTACACATAGAATGAAGATTGCTGGAATGAAGAATACATTTACTAATTGCAATCATTCGTGCAATGGCTGCTTGTTTCCATGTTTGTCATCGGCACATCCAGTTGACATGAGGAAATGTGCTGCGGACCAATGAGGATTTTCAAGGCTTCATTAAAAATCTGACCAATTGACAAAGGAGCTTTTACTCGTTTGTCGTCTGAGCGTGGGCAGATTTACACGGGGCAATAATCTGGAAAGAACGTTTTTAGAGTTTGTACAAGCGCGTGTTCGGCTTATCATTGGCGCATGTAAGAGAGCCTTTAGCGTATATGAAGTTTCATCCGGGAGTGATTAGAAATCATCAGATACTTGTACAATATCCAAACCTGCACACACAGTCAAGACGGATAGGATAAAGACATTGATGCATTTGGAAGCACACAAGGTCTTCATGACAATAGCGCCAAATCCGAAGAAAAGTAGTCATTAGAATCTCTCAGTAGTGCAGTTTATAAAGAATTAAAGGTGTTTTCTCACTATTTACTATCTTCAGGATAGGTAACCAATAGCAGATACGTTGCTCAGGATCCCCGACGATCCTCTGGCCCGCTGGAAGACCGATGGGGCCAGACGTCCACACTGGTGATCATCGATTCCAACGGGAGTGCAGCTATCTATTACACTGAGAGCAGGACAGCTGATCGGCAGTAATCCCAAGTAATCCCAATCTCCGTCGATCTGCTATTGATGATCTACCCTGATAAAAGTGAGAAAAACCCCTTTAAAGAGTCAGAATAGTCTTCATTTAAAAGTGATCAGTCATTTAGACCTCCTAAAATAGTTCATTGGCAAAAACAAAAGGGTGGAGACCAATACCATTCCTGTACAGTACCAAACTTTAGAGTTGGCACCATTCCTTTCAGCTCTCGCCAAACCCAGAATCATCTGCTAAGAGTGTGAGATGATCAATATATAGCATTGCCCTTGCTTATCTCAAGTGTACATGTGGCTAGTTGACCGTGGAAAACCAATATATGAAGCGCAATTCTAAAAACTGATTGAAAGAAGGTGATGGAGATTATTCCACATTATTCTACTATGACGTTTGTTAAGTTGAAGGATACATTCTTGCCAAAACTGGCATAACATTTACCCACGGGCTACTATCCGTGTGAATGGGGCAGAGCTGCAACACCAGGAACAGCCCATGGACAGAAATGGTGCCATGTATTGAAAAGTAGATTTTTTCACTTATTCTGGAAAGCCAATTTAATTTTATGTAAATATATAAAAAATAACAAAGACGGTGCAGTATGTCTCCTGTAGAAAGCAGAACCAGCATCAGCAAATAGGAACCCATTTTTGGTCATATCAGGTCCCAAATGTAAAGCACTCCATGTTTTCTGTATCTTTATATTTAAAAATGTTTAGAAAAGCACTTAAAGGACTTTCTTCCATAAAGGGGTTGTGCAGTTGTAAACTACTGATACCCTGCCCTTAGCATAGGCCATCAAGAGTAGATTGCTGGAGGTCCTCTGCCAAGACCTCTGTCTTACAGATCCTTGCTAGGCTGGTGTGTTCATGCACTGAGCCAATTTCTGTAGGAAGCAGACAGCTCCGTCCCCACTGCAGTGCCCAGGCTTGGTACTGCAAGCCATTCACATTAATGGGAACTTTTCCTGCAATACCAAACCTGGCCACTACAGTGGGAGTGTAGCTATCAGCTTCGCGGAGAAATCAGCTCAGAGAACAGCTGGCTGATGTAGGTAGTAGATCAGCAAGGGTCCACCCTTCATCAATGCTTTACATCTGGACAAACATTTATTACAGGACCTCTAGGACCCCTACCTATGAGACGACGAGGTGGTCCCTTAACCCCTATTCCATGAGGTGAGTCGGTCACTGCATTCAGGAGGATACTGAACGCAGTGGAGACCATGCCTGTGCCCATCACCTCTTTATGGCTGCATTAACATTTAAGCATATGGGATTTACAGAAACCCCTGTTCTCCTGATAGAAGGAGCCCCCACCGCCACCACCTTTCAGACATTTAAAGCCACTATTCTGTGGACAACTTCGCACAAATGTTAGGCCGGCTGTCCACGGGCGATGCAATATCCGGCGGCGAAGCTCCGCCGCGGGAGTCGCTGCCCGAGGGCAGGAGCCGCTACCAAATCTCCACCGGTCAGCCCTATCTAATAGATAGGCTGACCGCGGAGAATCGAGGCAATTCGCAGCATGCTGCAAATTGCCCGCCACAAGCGGAAAATCGCAATGATTCTCTGCTCGTGGACAGATGCCGGCGCTGTCCATAGTAATGCTATGGGAAGCGTCGTCCGGCGTGATTCGCGGGCGGTTTACCGCCGGTGAATACACTGCCGTGGACAGGGGGCCTTACAGCTCTGCTGTATCTTAGCCACATCACCGGTTCAACCATGTTTTAATATAAAGCGAATTGAAAAAAATACCGGCACACACAGAACGAGTCTTCGGATTCTCTACTTTTCAAAATTTCAAAAACAGAAATCTAAAGAAATCACCAATTTACTAAAACGTTCTCTGTCAAAACAATTTTTTTGATATATAGAAAAACATTTTACAGCCTATTAAATGTCACTTGCTATAAATATTCACCTAGTTGACATTGAATAATCAGAGGCATCAACAAGATAACCTTAAAAAGTGATCTGAACATTACATGGAGAGAGGACTTCTGGAAGCTCTTTCATTAGCTCATCACGGTGACCCGAGGTTGGAAGCAGAGAAAGCATCTCCTCTCTAATGACTTTAAGTACAAGTGGCCTTTGACCAGCGATCATGTTAAAACACAAAGAATAATGAACTTCTTGTGTATTTCAGCTTGCCGCAGGAATAAAAAGGCGTACAAGGCTGCATGTACCGGCTGTGCCATTCTTTCCTTTTATACGTATTTTTATCTATACAGACCTACGTATAGATTTTTTAGAAGAAAAACAAAAACATGCATATATATTACTTACATATTCTGGTTTTAACTTTTTGTCTCCTCCTCGCACGGCTACTTTTTCAAGCTTATCTATGGCAGCTATGATGGCTTCTTCATCCTTAAGACGGAGCTCCTCGTGGATGATCTCAATGTCACGTACTGGGTTGACGCTTCCCTCGACGTGGACGATGTCGTCATCATCAAAGGCTCCTAATGAAGAGGAGGAGAAGTAAAATTAAACTTGATCAGATGCAAAGCATTGTACAGGGTAATGAGAAAAACAATTCAGACTGAAACTACTGACAAAGTCAAGAAGAATATTCCTCTTCCTCTGGCTATCGCAAATATCCAAATGATACACGAACAGATCTTGCAATATTAGGCTTCTTAATCACTTAATTAAAGAGGTTGTCCGGTTACAATGAACTTTTTAAAATATGACCCAAATGAGTTAAAACAATAAAACAAATGTGTAATTACCCTCCGCAGCCTCGGTGTTCCAGGGCTGAAGTACCGCGATTCGTCCAGTTTCTAAGTCAGGTGACTGCTGTCTGCCAATCAGAGGCCACAGCATCACCTTCTGTTCTTCTGAAACGCTAAACAGAGGGCGCAGTTTCACATCAGAGAGAGAATGGCGGTGCTGCAGCGCTAAATCACTGGAGTGAAGAGAGGTAAGTACCTGTTTAACTGTTTTATCCCATTTGGCTCAGATTTTACAAAGTTCATTTCTAGAAGGAAACCCCTTAAGCAGATTTTTTTTGCATATTTTTGTATATTGTTCGCATATTTTTATGTTGATTTTTTGGGGTCATATAAGAATCCTAAACTATTTGGAAATATACCAGAAATCTGGTATTGAGACAACTTGCTGCAAGTTCTTTGCATACCCCCTGATTTTGCCCCAGTGCAAGTTTATAAGGCCTATTATATAACCTAGGTGCTTCCAAAAACAGCACATTTCCTGAAAAAGGATGTCCAGGACATATCATCATCTCCCCCCACCAATAACTCCTTTGCAAGTAAACTACATAGAGGTAGAATCTGAAAAGGGTGCCTATTAAAAGTTTGTATTACAAAGTTGACCCTGATCTTGATTCCAGTGCATCAAGAAGTTTTCCGAGATCATCATATATTCTGAATTACAATTTAACCTATGACCATTCTACAACTTAATCAGGCATTGTCAAATGTCAAGCAACGAGAACCACAGAGCAGGAGAAGATGCTCAGGCTGGGTTCACAAGGGGCAAAAATGCTGCGGAATTTCCGTGCGGACTTTCTGCATAGAAATTCCGCTGCAATCTTAAACTTGAGACCAAGCAACAAGGTTGACGAGATTTGCAAAAATCTCGTCCACACGCTGCAGACAGTCGGCTGTGGCCAAGCCGCGCTGAAACAGACATGCTTTGCGGAATTCAAAGTTGGGACATGTCAATTGTATCGCCTTTTCCACTGTGGGCTCTCTTCTCTCTATGGAAAGAGATAGCCGCAGCGGAATAAGCCACTTTTAAAACCTGCGCCAAATGACCTGGTACTTCAGCTGCGGAAATTTCGTAGAATTTCCGTGCATTCTCGCTGCAGACATTCGGAAAGATTTTCTTGGGACTTCGCCCCATGTGAACCCAGCCCAAGGGTCAAACAAACAAGTAATTGGCTCATTGGTGAAACACTGAAACTCAATGCCAACACAGGAAAGATGAGCAGCGGCACTCAATGTTTAGGAGCACCAATGATAAAGGGATAAGACTTCTTCAAATGCCGATGCTGTATTCCTGCGACCTTGAACAAGTCTCTTTTGTCCCTGGACGTGGCATAAAGATTAGATTGTAAACTCAGTTGGGCAAGGAATCTGTGCCGCCAGAATTCGATGTATTGCTCTGCATAAAAATTTTATGTACTATATAAAAGCTCTTTATTATCATCGTAATTATTACATTTTGCTCAGTACTTGATTACTTGCTAACTGTAAACTTAATTACCAATAGGTGACTAGCACTTCAGTGAGACTGCTCATAATGTTCAGTGACACATCCTTAAATGTTTCTGAACTCGTACCTGGTGTCATTAATGACCCTGCCTCGGTTGCATCGCAAACTTCATTAAAAAAACACTTTAACTAAACAAAAAACTGGACATGGACACGATGTACTAGTCACGGTGAGCCGTATTTGTCAAACGCAGCCCAAACCAATCTAAGAAGGGGGAGGAAAGTAGTCAGTGAATGGAGATTTTCCAAATAGTTTAAAAAAAAAAAAAAAAAAGTTATATCAAGTAAAATGCGGGTACATTTCTGCGCCTGCATTAAGGTTGCAAATTCTGGACTACCTGTGGGTCTAATAACCTGAACAAACTTTTTCATCTGGCATCGATGGAAATGTGTTCTAGGAAAGTATATAACTGTATGAGAGAACCCCAGAGAACTAGGTTTGTGGAAGAGTAGACTATCAGAAGTTTGGTCCTCCTCAATGCGCCTAAGGGAGGAGGAGATTAAATGGAGCGGGGGGTTGCACTTGCATGGTGCAGTTCTATTATTTTCCAATTGGGCTGTTGGAGATAAAGTACAAGCACCTGGCGATCTCCATCAGCCCCGTGTGCGTCCGCCGCTCCTTTCAACTTGATGTCGCAGAGGGTGGGTGCAGAAAACCTGCAATGAGAAGACGAGTGGGAGACAGAACCCCTGTTCTTGAGATCAGTGAGGACCCCCACCCACCAGACAGTTCTTATTACAACCCCTTCACTAATTGATTGTATTTACGTAGCTTCAACACATTCCACAGGACTGTACAAAGACGGTCACCTCTCACATTGTGAATTTCAGTGGGGACAGGTACACCATCCCCATGTCCACCCTGGAAAAAAATGACCAAATGTGGGATTGACAAGGCAACTGTTAGGTGGATTCACAACTGGCTGAGTGATCGTACTCAAAGAGTGGTCATAAATGGCTGCACATCCAAGTGGGAGAATGTATCCAGTGGGGTACTACAAGGCTCTGTCCTAGGCCCAGTGTTGTTCACCATTTTTATAAATGATCTGGAGGAGGGAAACTGATCAAATTTGCCAACGACACAAAGCTAGGAGGGATAGCATTCAAAAAGATCTAGAAAAGCTTCAACAGTGGGCAGCGGATAATAGAATGGTATTTAACAAGGAGAAATGCAAGGTCCTACATCTGGGCAAGAATAATGAAGGAAGCACATACTTGGGTATACTAATAAATCATAGACTGAACATGAGTCAACAATGTGATGCAGCAGCAAAAAAAGGCAAACACAATTCTGGGATGTATTAAAAGGAGCATAGAGTCTAGATCACGTGAGGTAATTATCCCCCTCTACTCTTCCTTAGGGCTCCCACACACTTGCGTTTTTTGTTAACGCGATTGTCAATGGGACTTTCTAATGTTAAAACGAAACGCACCAAAAACGCAAGTTGCACTGCGTTGCGTTTTTTACATTAGAAAGTCCCATTGACAATCGCGTTAACAAAAAACGCAAACGCAAGTGTGTGGGAGCCCTTAGGCCTTTCCACTACCATATTTTTTTTTTTTATGCTGGAATATCGCTGCGTTTTTTTTCACGTGATTGTCAATGGCACTTTCTAACGTTAAAAACGCATCGCACAAAAATCGCAAAGCACAAACTTGCAATTTTTGGGCGATGCGTTTTTAACATTAGAAAGTCCCATTGACAATCGCATGAAAAAAACGCAGCGATATTCCAGCGTTTAAAAAAACGCTAGTGGAAAGGCACCCTTAGGGCTCCTTTCCACTGGCGATAGCAATACCGCTGCGAGAAAATCGCAATGTTAAAATCGCATCGCAACGCTGCAAAAATCGCAAGCTTTTGCGTTGCGATGCGAGAATCTGTTTTCCTATTGCACTGTATGGGAGACAGAAAAATGCAAAACGCTGAAACAATCCTCCTGCTGCGATTATTAATCTTCGCATCGCAGCTTGCCCTTAAACATCACTAGTGGAAAGGTTGTCATAGAACAACATGTGTGGGACTTTCTTGCGAGAGCTAGCACTCTCACATCACACTGAAAACGTGCGATTATCTCGCCAGTGGAAAGGAGCCCTTAGGGCTCCTTTCCACTAGCGATATCGCTGCGAGAAAATCGCAATGTTAAAAATCGCATCGCAACGCTGCAAAGTCGCAAGCTTTTGCGTTGCGAGAATCTGTTTTGCCATTGCACTGTATGGACAACAGAAGAATGCAAAACGCTGAAACAATCCTCCTGCTGCGATTTTTTAATCCTCACATCGCAGCTTGCCCATAAACATCGCTAGTGGAAAGGTTGTCATAGAACAACGTGTGGGACATTCTTGCGAGAGCTAGCACTCTCGCATCGCACCGAAAACGTGCGATTACCTCGCCAGTGGAAAGGAGCCCTTATAGTCAGACCTCATCTGGAATACTGTGTCCAGTTCTGGGCACCCCACTTTAAAAAATACAGACAAACTGGAGCAAGTTCAGAGAAGAGTTACCAAGATGGTGAACGGTCTGCAAATCATATCCTATGAGGAACGGTTAAAGGATCTGGGAATGTTTAGCTTGCAAAAAAAGAAGGCTGAGAGGAGACTTAATAGCTGTCTACAAATATCTGAAGGGCTGTCACAGTGCAGAGGGATCAGCCCTATTCTCATTTGTACAAGGAAAGACTAGAAGCAATGGGATGAAACTGAAAGGGAGGAGACACAAATTAGATGTTAGACAGTGAGGGAGATCAATGAGTGGAACAGGTTACCATGGGAGGTGGTGGATTCTCTTTCAATGGAAGTGTTCAAACAGAGGCTGGATAAATATCTGTCCAGGATGATTTAGTGATCCTGCACTGAGCAGGGGGCTATACACGATGACCCTGGAGGTCCCTTCCAACTCTACCAGTCTATGATTTTATGATTTCATTTCCAAATTAACCAGTGTGTTTTGAAGCGTAAAGGCCTATTTAGACAACGATCATCACTCAAAAGCCATCTTTTGAGCGATAATCGTTGCATGTAAATGTGCCCATCTTTCACTTTTCTGCCGAACAATGGATTTCAGTTCGGCATGGAAACCATCATTCAGCAGAACAGCTATTAAAAAGGACCGCATGCTGTGTTCTGCCCAAAGGGAATTTATTCAGAGAACAGCGGGTGGTCTGTTCTCTGAATACAGCTCCCAGCGGCTCACACACTACTAATTGGTACTAATAGGCATTAGTACCAAGTAGTAGTTTTATGCGAAATGATCGCTGAAAAGCCATCTTTTGAGTGATCATCTTTGGGTCTAAAAGCACCTTAAGAAAGCGGAGTACCCAGAGGAAACTCAAGTAAGCTTCATGCAGATGTTGCCCTTGGTCGGGTTTAAACCCCAAACTCCCAATGCTGCAAGCCACCAGTGCTAACCACTGAGCCACCATTTTTTGTTACATTTTGTGAGAATCCATAGTAAGCTGCAGTTCTACGCTAGAAACATGTCGAACCATCACAATTTGTTTTATCCGATGTCACATTGAAGGACATTTTCTTGCTGTATCGCACATGACTAAGGCTTGGCTTAGACGGCCATAATGACCCGTGTGCCTCCCTCAAGAGACAGCCGCGTGGCACACAGCAAGTACGCAATGACATTACCTACTTGCCAATCGCCATGCACTATCTTGGCATGTATGTGTGCGCCATACATGCAAACTAGAACATGCTGTGATTTTTCTTGTACTGGTATCTTGCACAATTCGTGTGAGTGACAACATGGCCACCTTTTGGCAGACCGATGCAGCGTATTCCATGCCAATATGTGCAGTGTTAGTCCGGGCTCACACGAAGGATTAGATACATCGTCTTGAATATGGACAGGCTAGGAGCATATCACAAATCTGTATTTTTTAACCTCCGAAACCGCCACACAACCCGTTTTCTGAGCTACTTGTCAACGACCGGGAAATCTATTACGCTGGCAGTTGTTTTAAACTTTGTATCTACAGCTGGAAAGAGTGAATGACTATCGGAAGACCAGCTGCAGGAAAGGTGTCAAGCGTCAGCAGCAGTGATTTTGATCAGAGGAAAGGGGAAAACAAGCCGCTGATTCCCAGATGTATAGCTTCCTGTCATTAATCAGTAGATTGACAAGTACTAAACGAATACGGCTCCAAAAATGACTCTTTGCTATGCACCAAAGTTGCAAGAAATGATCTGATCATTTCGGCAGGGTCTGAGTTTCCATGGGAAACTGGGATTGGCCTGAAATCATCTGGCAGACCTCTCCCCCAGCTTCAATCTACTTTATCACTGTGGTTTTGACCGTGATTAGATAATGAACCACTCAGACACACAATTTACACAGCGGCTAATTTCATCGGCCTGATTTGAGGGTATGGTTTTGAGGGGGCCATCAGAGAAGCTGGGGAAGGTACATTTGTCATCCATGAGTGACAAGCACTCACAATGTGAACAAAATGGTGCTGGCCCTTGTTAGGAGCACATGCTATTAACACGCATTTAAAGTGCAGCTGAAGCCATAATTTGAAATTGCCAACTGGAAACGCGAGGGTACAGCAGGCAGATATTACTGAAGTATGTCTGCTGACTTCCTGCACTTTTCATGACATGATGGGGCAACACGCTAACTAGACTTTATGCAAATAGGCAGCAAAAAAAAAGGAAAAAGATAATTTATTTCAATAAAAGCAGATAACATGTATTACCTCCAGCAAGAGACAGGTCCGCAGGAGGAGAAGTAGAGAAATCCACGCTGATCAACAGCTTATACTGTCAGGCAGAAAAAGAGAGACCTCTCTAGATCTGGGAAATTATCCCTTTGTCGCGGAAACACACCCAGATTACATCAAGGACGTAGGGTATATTCATAGGCAGCTCCTTAGTACCGCGATGGCACTACGGTCAAGGATAATATCTACAGGGAGCTTGTACGAGGCTCTTCCCGGGAATCCAGCTAAGGCCGTGATCACACAGCGTCATTTCCCTGTGGATTAGGGCACGGATTCCGAAGCAAACGCCATTCCATTTCAACAATCTGTTGAATGATATGGCAATCTGTGCCATACTTCATATGTGGATCCTGAAATGTGTGTTACGGAAAACAAGGACAATGCCAATTCTTGGCAGGAAAGTTGCATCAGGCAGCCGCTGGCAGGTTTGCCCCAATAGAGCCAATTTAGGCATGCGTACCGTGTTTCCCTTAAAATAAGACCTACCTCAATTTTTGTGATGAGCTTAATATAAGCCCTGCGCCCAAAATAAGCCCTAGCTGCACTACATGAAAAAAAACCCCACAACACTCACCTAACAGTCGCCGTTCAAGTTCCTCCTTCGGCAGCTGTGGCACTCCTGCAGACTTCCATGCCTTATACTCACCTAGCAGTTGCCGTTTGGGTCTCTCCAGCTGGGCTGCGGCGCTACTGCAGGCTTCTGTATAGTTTTCAATGCCAACGGGGTATTTTTTTTTTGGTGATGGGGCTTGAATAACCCGCCTCCAGCAAGCGATTGAATAATATCAGTCAATGGCTGTGATTGGTTCATCGAGTGCTGGCTTTGATTGGCTGAGGCGGTGCTTCGAACCAATCAGAGCAATCGCTTGCTGCAGGCGGGGGAATTCAACCCCGTCAGCAGCAAGAGATGCTCCATCGACATTGAGGACTACACGGAAGCCTGCAGGAGCGCTGCAGACCAGCTGGAGGGACAAGAACGGCAAATGCTGGGTGAGTATAAGACACCCCCCAAAAATAAGAGCCTGTGCCTCTTTTGGGGCAAAAATTAATATAGGACAGTGTCTTATTTCTGGGAAAGCACGGTACTATATGAAAATCTGTTGAAGGAAACCAAAGACTCAGCCTTGGACTGAAGACTCAGATTCACGGCAAAACAATCAGGGATGGATCTGGCAGTTCTAAGGCCGTGTGGATGAGGCCTAACCCCCAAGATCTTAGTATAAATTTATAGGGTAGTTATCCCCTCCATCCACAGGATAGGTGATAAATTGTTTTGGTGGGACAGAATAGGTGATAAATTCTTTTGGTGGGACAAGTTCCTGATCAGTGGGTTTCCAACCACTGGGAACCTCTATAATCATGAGAACTAGGATTCCAAAGGTCCCCGAATGAATGAAGTGGTGGACACACACAAGAATTACCACTCCATTACATTTTAACAAGACTGCGATCTCCAGCGGTCCCACTAAAATGCGGCAGTGGTGCCTGTGTGTCACCATCACTGCATTCAGGCAGGGAACTTCAGGACAGCTGTTTTCCTGAGTCCCAGAGGAGGAATCCCCACCAATCAGAAAGTTATGTTTGCTTTAGGATAGTTGCTTCCGGTGGAACTACCCCTCTAAGGCAGGAGCTCCGCCTCCATGGCAATTTCTGCAATGTGATATCTCATAACCTTGTAGTATAAAAATGATATGCAATTTTGCAATGCAAGGGTTTTAGGCAGATGTCATAAGGGGGCAGGTTTACTATTGGAGTTGCACCACTTTTTTTGTGCAAATTACACCAAAAATGGTCTCACATGCTTTGGGCTCCATTTCTGAGATGTTTTAGACCACCTGAAAAAGGGTGTTTGCTTAGGGGTGACTGTGAGCCCCAAAATTGGCCTATAATTAAGCCAACTTAATTTACCCGGGGATGACCTATAGGGCACAGATGAGGGTTGTCATTTACACAGGAATGATGATTGTTCAGTTTAATAGAGGTGGAGTGGGCCGGGGATCATTTCTGCCCAACCACTTATAATCACAGTAAACAGGTAGCTCATATGAACGACTGCCTGTTTACACGGGCCAATCGCTTATTCAGTTTTTATGGAAGCCTAAACTGAATAAACGATACACAAATGAATTCTCGTTTGTCGATCAGCTGGTCCATGCGGTTAGACTGAACACTCGTTCAGATTCTTGCTGGATTGTGTGAATCTGAATGTTTTATCTGTCCATGTAAAAGGGTCCTTTCAGATAGAAAAAGTTAGATTTGCCAGTCTAAAAATGCACCAGATTTAGGCTGCCTGTCCACGGGTGATAAATCCTCTGTGGATCATGCTTATAAAGCTTTCCACAGGGTTGCTATAGAGAGTGCAGCACCGCTGTCTACGAGCGGAGAATCATGGCGATTCTCCGCTCGTGGGATTTACATCGTGGCATGCTGCGATTGCCACGATTCTTCGCGGTGAGCCTAACTATTAGATAGAGACCTGTCCGCTCTCCCCCCTCATCGGCCACGACGGAATATCGCTAGCAATATTCTGCCCCGGCCGTGGACAGGGAGCCTTAATATCCAGCATGTGCTACTATTGTAAACATAGCTCTTTTGAAGACTATGTTTGCACTGTCTCTATAAGACAGTATTAGGATCCATCCAGACCTGACGATTTCTCGTTTGAATGAGCCAACTATGTCAGAGTTCGCTCGTTCAGCCTGTTGATACAGGCGAACACATCCTTAGCTCATGCAAACGAGAAATCGTTCAGTCGTTCACATTCGCGGCATAAGTGACTGAGAAGGACTGAACGATCGGTATCTAAACCGAATGATTAGTGAATGAGACTACGATGATTTTTATGCCTGCAGTAAAAAAAAAAAAATGAGGAATGAAAAGTGAAGGATTAATCATTTGTCGTTGGCTGTGTTTACACTGAACGATTACCATTCATTTTTTGCTTCTTTGAACAATTGTTCCATGCAAAAGGGTCTTTTTAGACAGTAAATCTACCTCTTTTAATGCCCTACACATAACGGGAGAAATTTACTAAGACTGGCATTGCCATAGTATAATATCCGCTGGCACACGATGCGACTAATATATGAAGAGGCACATCTCGGCTCCTCTGTGTGCCGACACAAAAATCTAAGTCCGCTAGGAGCCAATTTATCTGCGCCACTTTATGGTTTAAATTATGACGCGGCCGGCCGTGTCATGTGACGCGCTCGCCGCATCATATGACGCAGCGGCGGTAGGCGGGAAAGGGTTTTCACGATATCTTCCGCTGTGTTACAGCGGGAGATAGCGTGAATGGACGGCTTCCATTGACTGCAATGGAAGCCGTCAGCGCGTACACCCGCGGCAAATTACGCGGCGGAAATCCGTTCGTGGGAAGGAGGTCTAAATGTCCCTCATTGCAGTTTTGACTTTTTTTTTTTTTTTTTTTTTTTTTAATCGGTGACATTTTTATTTTAAATCTAGCATGCTCTGGGTGTAGTTTTCTTAGCCCAAAAACAACCCAACTACAAAGTATTTACTACTCCGGCTTGCTCTTACGTGTCATGGGCAATGGATCTGGCAGTCACATATATACATATAATGAATCACAGCCACCATAATCCATTGCTTGCTTGTTACTTAATCATCTCATGGTTTTCAAGTCATACGTATACAAGACTTTTTCACCATAAGTGCTTATAGCCCATGTACAGAAAGCTGAGGTAGTGACAACAGCCTTAGGCCGGATGAAGGTGGAGGTTCCCCGAAACGTTGCTGCTGTTGGCGACATGCCTTCACACCCAGCTCTCCCGTTTCTTCACTACCTTGGCTTGCGGTACATAAATTGAGGCATTTCAAAATCACTTTACAGTGAAAAGAAAATCCTTGCATGCGTATGCCTTGACAGCAATGAGATAGAAAAGTAACAAGCAAGCAATAGATTATGGTGTCGGCGATTTATTATTTGTTTTCTGGAATTTTCTCCATAGGCTTCTTTATAGAACTTGAAAAACACCATAAAATACACGCATGTACAAAAGGACACTGAATAATAAAAAAATAAGCATAAAAAACCCATGTTATATACCGGTAGTAGAAATTAAAAAAAAAAAAAAAACTAAAGCCACCAAGACAGATCAGTAGAAAGATTATTCCCTATGGACACACAAAAAAGAGAGAGCACTTTTTACATTGTGCAAAGAATCCCTAAAATAAAATCTAGAACTCAATAAAATCTCATTTGATCTATAAACGCAAAGATCAGAAATAAAGACTTGTCTTCTTGAGAGTCTTCCATGTTCTTCCCATGTCAAGATCTTATGACTGTATGTTATGTATTCATCTGAACAGAACCACTACACTTAGTTGCAGGCTATCATCAACCAATTCATTCTCTTGCTTGAAATCAAGTCATCCAATTACTCCTTGACTAATCAAGGCTGTTTTGGCTTTTGCTTTTTTTCAGAGGTACTCAACAGCATAAACAGTTCACTTACAAGAAATGGAAAAGGGCTAATCAGCGGAATTATTGTTTTGCTGCTGTAATTTGTGGCATTTAAATGGAGGTGCTGATTGGACTGAAAGTTTTATAATATTGCAGGGAAAACTAAGCCGATACAAATGTGAGACGGCCTTTGTCTTGAGCGTGGACAACCACTTGACGAGATATCGACTCGAAGATGCCCGAATGGAAAACGTAGACCGGCACAAAGAAAAACCACTTTACTATAGCAGAAAGCAAAATGTAGAGAGTCAATACCAGATGGATTATATCACCGTTAACTGCTGCAACTGCATTTTTCCCGAAATTTATAAAATTGCGCGCGTAATAAATTGTGGCCGAACACAAGTATTTCTTAAGGAGGTGATGTTTTTGCTATGCTAACCACTTAACACATATTAAAGGAGTTTTTATAGTGCAGATGCAAAAATGATTGCTTGCTATGGAAAGCGCAGCCTCCCTGTCAAACGGAAAATCATAGCGATTCTCCACCCGCGGCCGGCAAATCGCAGCATGCTGTGAATTTACCGTGATTCTCCATGGTCAGCCAATCTGTCAGAGAGCTGATAGATCTCCGCGGTCAGCCTATCTCCTGCTCCCTGAATGCGGCCCCATTCAACAGAGCAGAAGACCGGACAGCGCAAGCGCGTCTAATGGAAGGAGAAGGCAGCTTTAGTCGGCGCCATGGAGACGAGGACGCCAGCAACGGAGGAGGTAAGTGTATAACTTCTGTATGGCTCATATTTAATGCACGATGTATATTACAAAGTGCATTAATATGGCCATACAGAAGTGTATAACCCCACTTGCTGCCGCGGGACAACCCCTTTAATAGACACAAACAGCTTCACTCTTGTTCATTGTTAAAGCGACCCCCCAGGCCAGGACAACCAAAGATGGCCACACCACGAAAAAGTGTATAAACAGGTTGGGTAGTAGAAAAGCTGCATTTTTTTAGCTTGACAGAAGATGGCGTGATGCTAAACCACCACTTTACCACTTATCTCATGAGAAACTAACCATTTTAACCCTACATCAGATACCAGATGTTGTATCTACAGCACAAATACATATTAGTTATAAGGTCAGCAGAACCAAGCGAAATAGAAGCCACTTCAGCATATCTACAGTATATTGTCCTGGAAATGTTCATGCTGTTGGCCCCAAGTATTCTCCAAATAGTTGATTTGCCTCTTGCATTAATCTACGGCATTATCTTTTTGCTGCAAAGCTCAGCATACAGTTAGATCTCAGGCAGATATGTTAATGACTAGAGTTGTGGTGTGATTAGATGAACGGTCTGTCACCTGAGGCCCTAAAAGTGGTTCCCCCCTTGGCCTACAAATAGGCTCTGAGGCTACTAGTGTGTAGTGACCTATTTTTCAGCTTGTGTAGAGCTGATTTGACCACTAGACTCTACGACGCAATTGCGTCTAGATTGTTAGTGTTGGGACAGCGGATGTGTGAGGGCACACACAAGGCAACCAGACTCAGGATGCCCTCCAAAGAATGCCAGTAGAGAGGATAATCTGATCATTCAACAAGCACCAGCAGCTCCAACTGTTTAGTTGTCCACCATCGTTACACCTCTGTCTGTCTGAACCATTTCCAGACGCTTGACTGAAGGACATTTAGTCTCACGGCACCCATTACATGTTCTGCTTTTGACACCCACCAACAGTCACCTCTGTTTACAGTGCTGTTGTGAAAGCCTGAAACTTGACAAGGTTTATTTTGGGCACGGATGATGGCGGGTTCGTATTTGGAGACCTAGAGGTGAGCGCCTCAATCCTGCCTTTGCTGTGGAGCAGCACACTGCCGTCATTACTGGTATGATGGTCTGGGGAGTCATCGCATATAACAGTCGGTCATCCCCAGTAGTGGTAAGAGGGGCAACGACAGCTCAGTGATATTTCAGGGTAGCCTGCAGCCACATGTTGCTTCCAATTAGCATTTTTCACAATAGGATAATGCTAAGCCGCGAACAGCAAGAGGAAGGCCTCCACAACGTTGCCACACTTCCATGGCCTGCCCAAAACACCAGATTTCTCACCAATAGAACATGTATGGGACCATCTGGGATGCCAACTGCAACATACTACAAGTTTGTACAAATCTAGAGACTCCGATTCAGTAAGTGTTGACAGACCTGCCGCAGGATACAAACTCCTAGGTGCTGTATTTTATGGACATTGCCTGAAATTATATTTTTATTGTTATAATGATCGCACCTCAGATCAATAGCAATTCCTTGCTATTGTTTTTAAGGTGTGTGTTTTTTTTTTGTTTTTTTTTTGCAGCAAGACAAAATAGAGCAATTTTAACAGACATTTTGTGTGATTATTTTGCAATTGTTCTTTTCTTGCGTTTTCCTAAATTCAGAACTTTACGCAATTAAAACTGTTCATACTATGCTTTTACCATAGCGTGACAAACTGCTTCTATGGTGTAGATGTCGGCCACACGTATCACAAGGGTAAGGATTGGGGAAGATAGGGGAGTTAGTCACGTACTGTTAATACAGCATAGGGCCCCAAATTTTTGCATAAGGCACAAAATGTGGACGTAGTCTTACCGATTCCCCATAATAACAAAAAATTGCTACTAAAAAAGTAATCAATTCTGAAGTTCCCCAAGTCATAATCACAAGAATCGTATTAAGGCCTCCTTCCCACGAACGGATTTACGCCGCGTAATTCGCGGCGAAAATCCGCTGCGTTGCCCGCTGCTATTAGGTTCTATTGAACCTAATAGCACAATGCTCACGATGCGGAATTCCACTGCGGAATTCCGCACCGTGAAATCTCCCGTCCTCACCCGCGGCATGCTCTATTTGCCGCGGGTGTACGCGCTGACGGCTTCCATTGCAGTCAATGGAAGCCGTCCGTTCACGCTATCTCCCGCTGTAACACAGCGGAAGATAGCGTGAAACCGCTTTCCCGCCTACCGCCGCGTCATCTGACGCGGCCGGCCGCGTCATGTGACGCGGTGGGCGTGTCACATGACGCGGCGGCGGTGGGCGGGGAAGCGTCTTCACGCTATCTTCTGCTGGTAAGTATGGGGTCTCTGGGAGGCGCCGTGACGGGCTTCGCAGCGGAATATTCCGCGGCGGAGCCCGTCACGCTCGTGTGAAGCCGGCCTAATGTAGCCTATTCCCATCACAAAGTATCCAAATAGCCAATCCAACTTCAGACAAGAGTTCTTTCTATGAAATCAGCTTTTTTTCATGTCTAATAATACATCCAGTGAAGGTGATATTTGGGCCATAGCATAGCCTTTCTCAAGCCCCATGACTGAAATGTTGCCTCCAGTGGATGTATTTTATCAGGCATAGAAAAAAGTTGATTTTGTACGGACACCTCTTGCCTGAAGTCTGGTGCAGTGGTGTACTTGGATGCTTGGTTGAATCTTGGTTTTGTGGTCGACCTTTGGGTCACTAATGCACAGCCATTTCCACTAATGATGCTGGGCAATCTTTTCTACTACTCCTATAACTAACAAGATGTTATCACACCACTAATAATCATGTAGCTTTCTCATTAAGAACCAACTACCGTACTAAATCCTAGAAGCCAAGCTGACATCTTTAGCGGTATGTGATATGGAACTATTTAAGACATCAATAGAAAACCCCAAAATATAGGCATTAGTAGCTGAAAGCGTACCCTCTCCTTTGCTGCAGTTTGCACCTAATTTCAGGTCTGTAAGTTCCGATTTTCGGGTGTTCTTTCCCATTTTTCTGCTATTTGCAATCTACTTTCAGGGAGGGTGTGTGTAAGCAAGCCTAGCATTCTGCCAGTAGTTCACTATCCTTCACTTCCTTGCACTTATTTCCCATGCTGCACTGCACTGTCTCTGGT